>NC_044195.1:32014820-32359306 GCF_900880675.1 Sparus aurata | reverse complement strand
GTTGTTATTCTCAGTGATGATTAGTGATGGTCTGAGGAAGCTGCTGACCTCCCACAGTCAGGCGGCGGCTGCCGGTCAAAGTGGAGCTGATAACCTGCAGCTGAAGCTGACGCGATGCTCTCGTCTCTCCCCCTCTCTGGGGGGCTGTGTGGGAGACTAACTTGCTCCGCCTCGCTCTCGGCTGGAAAACAACAGATCTGATCTGTCGGCCGTGCTCACCGTCTACCGAAAGGTTGCTCTTTAAACAGAATATAAAATGAGCGGTGAGGGGAAGGCAGTGCTCACTTTGGCCCTGACGATTGTTAAAACTGAGGAGGCTCTCACACAGAGAAATCTTTCAGCACCAAGGACTGTTTCTCCTTCAGTGTACAGACTTTTGAGACGTTCCACACATCTGTATTGTGATGTTTGATTCTGTTATCCCTGTTCATCTGGCAGAGAGGCAGAGTGTTGATTGGTGCTGCACCTCAAGATTAATGTGTGAAAACCCGCCAATTAACAGTGAAATGTACTGCACTGCTTCGAGTGCTAAGTGAAAAGGTTTTTCAATCAGAAGCACATAACACCAGGCCGACTTATTGATTGGCTCAGATGTAACAGGTACAAATGTAATTTTGAAGTGAAAATGTGGAGAGTATAGAACCAGTGCTCAGTCAGAGGTTGAGTGATGGATTTCAGGCTGAGCAATATATTGATATTTTATCTTTAGTGTGATATGAGACATTTGATTCTTTGGATAGGTGAGTTTGCACAGTTTATCTAAATGTTATTGAAACTGCAATGTGACGTTAAATGCTTTTGAGCACCAAGCATCAATGATGTGAACATGCACAGTCCAACAGCTTGATCCAAGATAAGTTATGTTGGACACAGGTCTCTGTGAAGATGAGGTGGAGACAGGTCTCTGTAAAGATGAGGTGGAGACAGGTCTGTGTAAAGATGTGGTGGAGACAGGTCTGTGTAAAGATGTGGTGGAGACAGGTCTCTGTAAAGATGAGGTGGAGACAGGTCTCTGTAAAGATGTGGTGGAGACAGGTCTCTGTAAAGATGAGGTGGAGACAGGTCTCTGTAAAGATGTGGTGGAGACAGGTCTCTGTAAAGATGTGGTGGAGACAGGTCTCTGTAAAGATGAGGTGGAGACAGGTCTCTGTAAAGATGTGGTGGAGACAGGTCTCTGTAAAGATGAGGTGGAGACAGGTCTCTGTAAAGATGAGGTGGAGACAGGTCTCTGTAAAGATGAGGTGGAGACAGGTCTCTGTAAAGATGTGGTGGAGACAGGTCTCTGTAAAGATGTGGTGGAGACAGGTCTCTGTAAAGACGAGGTGGAGACAGGTCTGTAAAGATGTGGTGGAGACAGGTCTCTGTAAAGATGAGGTGGAGACAGGTCTCTGTAAAGACGAGGTGGAGACAGGTCTGTAAAGATGAGGTGGAGACAGGTCTCTGTAAAGATGAGGTGGAGACAGGTCTGTGTAAAGATGTGGTGGAGACAGGTCTGTGTAAAGATGTGATGGAGACAGGTCTCTGTAAAGATGTGATGGAGACAGGTCTCTGTAAAGATGTGGTGGAGACAGGTCTCTGTAAAGATGTGATGGAGACAGGTCTCTGTAAAGATGTGATGGAGACAGGTCTCTGTAAAGATGTGATGGAGACAGGTCTCTGTAAAGATGTGATGGAGACAGGTCTCTGTAAAGATGAGGTGGAGACAGGTCTCTGTAAAGATGTGGTGGAGACAGGTCTCTGTAAAGATGTGGTGGAGACAGGTCTCTGTAAAGATGTGGTGGAGACAGGTCTCTGTAAAGATGTGGTGGAGACAGGTCTCTGTAAAGGTGAGGTGGAGACAGGTCTCTGTAAAGATGTGGTGGAGACAGGTCTCTG
Source organism: Sparus aurata (assembly GCF_900880675.1). Taxonomy (NCBI): domain Eukaryota; kingdom Metazoa; phylum Chordata; class Actinopteri; order Spariformes; family Sparidae; genus Sparus; species Sparus aurata. The sequence goes on along the minus strand of NC_044195.1, from coordinate 32,357,431 downwards.
TAAAGATGAAGTGGAGACAGGTCTCTGTAAAGATGAGGTGGAGACAGGTCTCTGTAAAGATGTGATGGAGACAGGTCTCTGTAAAGATGAGGTGGAGACAGGTCTCTGTAAAGATGTGGTGGAGACAGGTCTCTGTAAAGATGAGGTGGAGACAGGTCTCTGTAAAGATGTGGTGGAGACAGGTCTCTGTAAAGATGTGGTGGAGACAGGTCTGTAAAGATGAGGTGGAGACAGGTCTGTGTAAAGATGAGGCGGAGACAGGTCTGTGTAAAGATGTGGTGGAGACAGGTCTCTGTAAAGATGTGGTGGAGACAGGTCTGTAAAGATGAGGTGGAGACAGGTCTCTGTAAAGATGAGGCGGAGACAGGTCCCTGTAAATATGTGATGGAGACAGGTCTCTGTAAAGATGTGATGGAGACAGGTCTCTGTAAAGATGTGATGGAGACAGGTCTCTGTAAAGATGTGATGGAGACAGGTCTCTGTAAAGATTAGGTGGAGACAGGTCTCTGTAAAGATGAGGCGGAGACAGGTCTCTGTAAAGATGTGATGGAGACAGGTCTCTGTAAAGATGTGATGGAGACAGGTCTCTGTATAGATGTGGTGGAGACAGGTCTGTGTAAAGATGAGGTGGAGACAGGTCTCTGTGAAGATGTGGTGGAGACAGGTCTCTGTAAAGATGAGGTGGAGACAGGTCTGTGTAAAGATGTGGTGGAGACAGGTCTGTGTAAAGATGTGATGGAGACAGGTCTGTGTAAAGATGTGATGGAGACAGGTCTGTGTAAAGATGTAATGGAGACAGGTCTGTGTAAAGATGAGGTGGAGACAGGTCTCTGTGAAGATGTGGTGGAGACAGGTCTCTGTAAAGATGAGGTGGAGACAGGTCTCTGTAAAGATGTGGTGGAGACAGGTCTCTGTAAAGATGAGGTGGAGACAGGTCTCTGTGAAGATGTGGTGGAGACAGGTCTGTGTAAAGATGTGGTGGAGACAGGTCTGTGTAAAGATGTAATGGAGACAGGTCTCTGTAAAGATGTGGTGGAGACAGGTCTGTGTAAAGATGAGGTGGAGACAGGTCTGTGTAAAGATGTGGTGGAGACAGGTCTGTGTAAAGATGTAATGGAGACAGGTCTCTGTAAAGATGTGGTGGAGACAGGTCTCTGTAAAGATGAGGTGGAGACAGGTCTCTGTAAAGATGTGGTGGAGACAGGTCTCTGTAAAGATGTGGTGGAGACAGGTCTCTGTAAAGATGTGGTGGAGACAGGTCTCTGTAAAGATGTGGTGGAGACAGGTCTGTGTAAAGATGAGGTGGAGACAGGTCTGTGTAAAGATGTAATGGAGACAGGTCTGTGTAAAGATGTGGTGGAGACAGGTCTCTGTAAAGATGAGGTGGAGACAGGTCTCTGTAAAGATGAGGTGGAGACAGGTCTCTGTAAAGATGAGGTGGAGACAGGTCTCTGTAAAGATGTGGTGGAGACAGGTCTCTGTAAAGATGTGAGCAACAGTCTCTGATTTCCTGTTTAGCACAAATGTTGTCTTTTCCAATATGAAGGTTTCAGTACAGTAAGAAAGTTGATTTGTTGTCTCATTCCCTGTCACACACTTATGCTTTGTGATGGTGGACAAACAGGCCGACAGTCTAAAAGCATCGCTCCTCGCTCAGTTCTCATTTTCTCACGTCTAATCTACAAGAGATGTCTCTCTAATACAACATAATGAAGTCAGATTTAAGGGTTCATTGTTGTTTGTGAGTGACATGCAGTGAACCACCAATCATTCTTGATCAATTTATCAAACAAAGCAGGGCCTGCTGTGCTTGATGAAATGCACTCCAACAAAACCATCCCCATCACACCAGAGTGATTAATCCAGGTTCTTCCAGTATCGTGGAGCCCTGATCGAGGTTTATATCATGTATCAGAACCACAATGTTTTTTTTTTAAGGCCTTCAGACCTAGATGGACCTCAACAGCTGACATATTGTTCCTCTGTCATCATCCGACAGTTTAATCGAACCGTTTTACCAACTGTTCTACCTTTTGTTTCAGTTTTATAACGAGAAACCTGGACTTTCACCGCTCGGAGGCACCTGAAGGTAGAATACATTTAGAGCGTCTTGCAGTCCCTGACTGGATATTCACTGAGCAAAATGGGCTGGACTGTGAAATGAATGTATTCCTCATTGCCTCCACTGTGGCCCGAGGCTGCCAAGGAACTCTGGGGAGAGAGAGGAGTTATTGCTTAAGTGTGTTATGTGTATGCTCCGTGCATCTGTATGTATAAAGTGTTGTATCGATGTGCCTGAGGAGGAAGCGAGGAGCTCATCCCAGTAACACGGCGGAGGGGAGGGGAGGAGGTGTCAGAACATTAATGAACGGTTGTGTGTTGCTTCCATTCAGCGCTCCAGTGTGGTGACAGAGCTGCAATAATGGGGGCTGCACTTAATGAGATGTGTGAGAGGGGAGTACACAAACACACACACACACACACACACACACACACACAGCTTTCAAAGTACAGTGTGGAAGGAGAGCCACTGGCCCCTGTTGGTCAGCAGAGGAAGTGACCGGGTTCTGGACGCAGTCCGGACCGAATTCAGTGTCGTTTCTTTCCCTCTCTGTATTTACAGACATTTGGCTCAGTCCCAACATACTTCAGCTTGACATGCCATATATATATATATATATTTTTATTCTCAAGTGGTGGGTACTTCACTTTTCAGGTGAGTGGTACCTTATTGTACTGTGTTAGTTGTGTTGTATCCATTGCCTGTATTACAGGCAATGGATACAACACAACTAACACAGTACAATAAATATCTATAAAAAGAGGAGAGGGTTTGTTTCCCAGGATTGTAAGAACAGTAACGTAAAAACACTAAAAAGGACAAATCCAAGGATCCGTCGCTCCTGATATATTATTTTCTTGTTCATGTTCTGAGTTTTGTCACGACACTTTCCCATCTTGCTTTTGGTAAAACATGAAGTTCAGTGTTGTCAGCGAGTTTTACCTTAGCCGTGAACTTTTGGTCACATTTTCTACATTTTTATGAGTCAGACTTGAATTCTTGTGCACCTTGAACATGGAATAATTTGTTAAAAGCTGCTGAACTTGGACTCTCTGGCATCACACACATGCACATACTGTTATTTTATCTGATTAGTATTCTGGAATGTATTTATTTTATTCAATTTTATTCATGATTTTATTGTATTTCTTTAACTTTATTATTTACTCCACGGCACGTTTATTCTCCTGCAGTTTACCTCCATATATTGTTTTTATCGTTTCGTTTGAAAACGTGGTCTTTCATCGTGCAATAACGGATGTGAAGTCCGTCTTCTTACAGCAGCGTGTTCTGTGTGTTCAGACTACAAATTAAGATTCAGTGAAGTTTTGACTAATTCTGCATCGACCGTGTTTAAAGGATAATTATCTTTAAATTGAAGCAGTGCTGTTCCTGGCCACATACGTCTGCTGCTGCCCGTGAGCAACTTGACCTTTTCATAGTCAAATGAATTAATGAGTAATTCAGTTTTCCACCTCTAAATCAACTGATTTCACTAATTTCCCTTCAGTTCTGTGTTATTTTCGTGCAGCAGTCTTGGTGTTTGTGTCCTCGAGGCAGCTCGAGTCTTTGCAGTTTGATCAGTTCGCTCCTGATTGTTAAGGATACTTGAGGTCAACTTGATGTTTCCGGTGTCTGAAGGTATCAGCATCGTCGGTCTGCTGCTTTGTCCCGTCCGACTCTTCGGTCTGACGCAGCCTGTATGAGATGCTACTGAGCGTTACACACCTTTAGGATGACTTTCAGTGGTTTACGTGCTTAAAAAAAAAGAGAGAAACCTCACTCGTGTCTATTCCACACCAGATTATCGCTCACATGCTCAAACAGGAAAATACCTCAGGAGGCGAGACAGTTCACGCTGCAAGAGGATTTAACGGCAGTAATAAATTGTCGCAGCGAGACAAGTGATGTAATTTCCTGGGCCTTCGCTTTTTCTTCTAATCTGGTTTAATAGGATGTGAAGCTCCGGTTGTGCCTTAATCTGAGCGTGCAGACCACACAATCCTTTAGCATGCTCGTAGCCACAACTTGATATGACAGGGACACTCCGCAAATTATTTACTCGGAAAGAGATTATCTCGCGCGCTGAGAGCCAAAGGTGATGTAAGTTTTTTAGCCGAGGATTGTTTTCCGCCGGCGTGCTGCTGCGGGATGTTTGGTGGAGGCTGACAGGGACACAACACCGGCTGCTCATTGGTATTCTGGAGCCGCTCTGCCTTGTCTTGCTGTGCTATAGAATGCATAGACTTTGTGACAAAGTTGATGAAGCATGCATTTTCATCACAGAGCCGGGACAGAGCAGCGACGGTGTACGGTGGAGGCATTAAGCAGCAGTGAGGGTGGCTGCACACACACACACACGTACTGCAACCTGTATACATATTGCATAACTCGTTTGTGAGTCGCATTTATGCATGACAGCTTGTACATACCGTCAGCTGTTAAAACGAGTTTAAATCAATAGCAGCATGTGTCACTAACACGCATCCTCTCATGTATTCGCACAGCTGGAGCGAGTGGGCGGAGTGGGCAGTGTGAGAACTGTGATCCTCGTATGTAATGTGCGTTTCCTCCTCATTACCGGTTAATGATGACCTGTCCTCTGCTTCAGAGCCAGCAGCTCACGCACTGCCTCCTAATTGTTGCAGGTCTTCATCAGAGAGGCTCCAGCTGCGAGGTAAAGGGACAGGTGCCTGCAGGTGTTATTAATACAACGGGAGGCTTTAAAAGCAGACTGCTAATCGCCGATCAGGCCCACTCGTGTGAAAAGCTGCAGCAGTGAGCGGCCGTGACGCACAACTCACAAGGCGATTAAAGCACTTATAACTTGACTTGAATGGAAATAAACGACCCGAGTCTCGACTTGGAGGTAAAAGACTCAGGACAGTTTGTTGAGGATGATGGAAGGAGTATTTTTTAATGACTTGAGTCACATCGTGGCTGATCTTCCTAAAAAAATCCAGCGGTTTCACTCTTACACACACACACACTCTTACTTTGAAAGCTAAAAACACACTCTTGTTTTGGCTTTATATACCAGGTTTTGTCACCACAAGGAAGGAAGGAAATTTGTCCAGACTTCTCTTAAAACACGAGTTCTTTTGCCACGAAGACAGCTGAAGATTTTCTCACCTGTTATGACAGATATCAGTACGACGCTCAGTCGTCCTCCTGGATCCCGTTTCTTTACTCATATTTTATATACTCTGCTTTTATCGGATATTCCCTCATTGTAATCTGTAAACTCTGTTTATTTTTTTCTTTTGTACATGCAGCATATTGAATATCTGTCTGAGTCCTCTGTGACTCTTTCTGAACTTTCTTCCATTTTCCTTTTCTTTCCCTTCCTGGTTTTCATTGGGGAGTTTTTACTTACTTGTATTGAAGGTCCGTCACTCACTGCACAGATGAACGACTGACTGAGGGACTGTGGTTTGCAATTTTCTGGGCTATATAATTAAGACTGACTTGAACATATCGACGGTTTTGCAGAAACATAAACTGCCAACCTTTCATTCCGGCGACTGGGTATTAAAACTTGAACCTCTTTATAGAATCATCACGTTTTTAAGTTTTCTTCACTATGAAAGAAACGCAGCGATACTCGTCTGCACATCCACTGGTGCATCGCAAACAGGAAGTGCTACGAGCTGATGCGGCTCACTTTTTATGCCAACATGTAAACAAATATACGCTCAAAAATATGTTTTTGATCTGTAGCCCGAAGCATAACTCGTCAAAAACATGGCAACACTACACCCCCACAAATACACGAGGGGGGTGCTATCTCAGTTGTGTCTGAACACCTCATGAACACGATGAATATGTATGGATCACTTAACTCCACAAGAATCAGATAAGACGCTCTTTCTTTTAGTCTCTGCGCTCTTAGAATAATTAAACCTCCTCCCTGCCTGTGAATACACAGAACACCGCTCTGCACGTGAAGATAATCACGTTTTCTTTTCTGTTTTATGACAATCTTCTTTGTCATTTTTAGAAGGACGAGATGCATCTTCAGCGCCGCTATAAGCTCCCGGAGTGACCTTCCCCTGCTGCACATTTAACTCCGGTGCAGACACGGTGGGGCCGCTCTGGTGGAGAGATGATACTGTTGTGATTAAATAGCTGACTGCTGGGCTGGGTTCAGCAGCGGAGGCAAGCTGTGGCTCTGTCTCCTCCAACCTGCAATTAAACCATCTGACAAAAGGGCAAAGAATAGTGATTATTCATGGCTAGTTTTATGTCGCAGGCAGCGGACTGCTGCTGTACTCTGCTCATCTCGTCATGTTTGCTTGTCGTCTTAAATAATCCCCCCGTTTGCTCGATGTGTGTTCACATGCGTGCACACGTTCTGTGCGATCGTGGGCGGTGCATCGTCGACTGCTCCAGTATGTTTCACCGCTTTTCTTGCTGACCTTATTGAGGAGACAGTGTAGCTGAGAAGCAAGTGAAAAAAAATGATTTGAGCGCAGACCCTGATAATCAATTTAACTCTTCTCTAAAAACAAGCTGTAGAAATGTAGAAAGCTTTTATCGGCTGCGGTAACTTTTTGACCTTTGTGTGCTTGCAGGGCAAAACGCAGCAAACTGACATTAGCATGCGTGCGGGGAAGTGCAGAGATCTGGTTGTTGAGTGATGCCAGAAAGTTCAGAAAAACAAAATTTTTCTGTCTTTTTAGTCGACAAGCGATGACCTCCAAACACCAGCGGAGTCGCCTGGTTGTTCGGCTTCATAGACAAAAGATAAGTCGGGTCGCACCCTGTTAGTCACCGGGTGAAAATTAACGATCCAACATCCAACATTTTGATCTCAAGGTCTTCGTCAGGACAGAATCACGACTCGGCTTTGTAGAAGACAGAAGGGCCGCCAGGGACGTGTGTTGTTTATCTGAAGGAATGTTACCTGCAGAGATCAGTCGGTACCTCGGTGATCACGCTGGACGAGGTCGCTGCTTTGTTAAGTCAGAGTAAATAACGCCGGTGATGTCGTCAGCGTTTGAAGATGACGAATTATAACAGAGAGCCGGGTGGGGATTTTGGGCTCATTAATGCTCATCGAATACAGACTCAGACGGAGCCCGCTGTCTGTGCTGCAGACAAAACGGACCAGTTCCACCGAAATCCTGAAATCCAGACTCGTTTGTCTGGCCGACATCTGGCGCTTTGGGCAGTGACATCTAGACATTACAACTTCTCAGCACGACACCACTTCAAGACCATGTTGAACATTTGGACGTGTAAAGCAAACTTACACTTTTCAGTGAGACATTTGGACATTTGCAGAACCAGGTACCGTTCCTGGACGCGTTAATGCGGCCACACGTCAGCAAAGAGTGAACCAGAGAAACCAGACGTCCTGCGCTAGAGAAAGAATAGATGAATGTTTCACACGTCTGAATTCTGTTCCCTGAATCTGGATGAGAAAATATGACCAACGAGGACCTATAAGGAAAAATATAAAAGCATTTCATTTTCTTTATTTCTTCTCCTGGAGCAATGAAGAGCTAAAATAACGGTGGGTAGATGGAAAATCATTGCAGGGTGCTAAAAGATAAGATGAATGTCTCTAAAGCAGACGGAATATTGAATTTAAGAAAGTCCATGAATTTCTTTTTTTGTGCCTGAACCGATATAAAGTTCCAGACGCTTATTTGAGAAGACTCTGGTCATTGTGGGGGTTTCTGTGATTCAGTCTCATATCGTAAAAAAATATTAACTTTACTCCCACATCGCACCTACTCATCCTCGCTCGCTGACTAAACCTCACACTCCGCAACTTCGACTAAAACGCAAAGCGAAGCCTGCCGTCCCCCCCTCACCCTCCCCCCAAACCTGCAACTTTGTGATTTATAGTTGGCAAGACTCAGACTTATTTATTTATATCCTCTCAAGATAGCTGATCGTAAAGCAAAAGAAGAGGCAAGAAGGGAGGGAGGGCTCGAGGAGCAGCTTGATAAATGGACCGAGGGAAAAAAACGGACACCTGATAGGCAATTCCAACGGGCGAGAGACGGATATTGGCCAGAAAATAAAAACGCCTCCCTCAGCTCAGATAACACCTCAATCTGTCTCTTAAAGGACTGAGAAGAGCGGAGCGATGGTTTCATTACGGGGCACAACCGATTCTTTTCAATATGTTTGCAGAATTCGTGTCCCCTTTTCTGAATGTCAATTGTATCTGTTTGTCGCCGCCGCCGCCGCTCGGGCCGGCAGTCAATGAGAGACACCAGGCAGAGACGGATTGGTCGCCAATTATCAGCTTCCTTCTGGATTCGCTGATTACGGAGCTCGAGAAAATTGAATACAGAGAGCAGACAGAGGTGCTAATACGGCGCCTTGAATTGCTGCGAGCCCGCGGTGTGACAGCAAGCAGATACGTGGCCGCGGCTGCGAGAATGGCTGTTTTGTGTCCTGCCTCAATAACAGAAAATGAGTCGCTAAATAGGCTGCCCGTTGGTTTCCGCTGAAGCCGACCTCGCTCTGTTGTCTGAGAGCGCCGCTAAGCTGCCCCTCATTCTGTGCATGTTAACAGAACTGCTGCTGACAGCCGCTGCGGTGAATACAAACCTCCTCCTGCTGGATTGTGTGCTTTGAATCTTCTTCTTTTCTTTTCATTCGCGGGCGGCTGCTGTGCAAATTTTCTCTTTGTGTTTGGAATTCTTCATGCGAGCTGCTCGATTAAGCGTCGATGCACAATAAGCATAAACTTATGTTCAGAATTCAACCCGACATGTGGCTGCTGAGAACGCTCCGCTGCTCAGGTAGACAATGTGACGCGTCTCCGGGCTGCTGGAGTTTATGTGTTGTGTACAGGTGAATCTGCTGTGGTGTCGTTCCAACACCCTGCTGATGCATTACCGTCCGGTGGCCAGCAGAAGTCAGCATTGTTCTACTGAAGACGGTTTTCAGACTGACCTCACTCACTCTCCTGCAGAGTTATTCATTTAACGACCGTTTCAGGCCGATAATATCGCCCATAAATCTCACTGCCGTTACATCACACACACTGATACCTGCAGTCACCTCCGCTTCTGATCCGTCCTCAGGGAGTGCGAGAGGAAAATCCCGTCTCACAAACAAAACATGTTCTCTCTGCTCTCGGTTTAGGGAAGTAGATTATCTGTAGTTCATACCTCAGGGGGATTAAAGTGACTTCTCAGTTGCTGTATCTGTCGGAGATAAAAGTCCGTCGTTCAGTACACGTTTTGCATTTATGTTTTAAAGTTAGCTCATCCACAAGAAACCAAACATTAGATTTCTGCCAGAGTCAGAAGCAAAAAAAACAAACATTTATTTGTCCGATATGTAACTGTAGTAAGGAGTTTAGAAAATCATCATGTAAAAGCTCATAACAGAAGAGATGTAAAGCATATATACATAAATAAAAGGTAATTTCTTCTAGTTTCTTGTTCAGAATTTGACTAATACACAACTCAAACTACATCAGTCCAAAAAAAAACATTGTCCATTTTGTCCTCGTCTAAAATCATATTTGAATAACAAGAAATAGTCAAGTTTTCTGCCAGAACCATGTAAATCTCCACACATACTGTCTACATCTTGTCAGATTCACCTGTTTGTTGGTGAGACAGAATTTTGTTGAAAACATTTTAAAATTAACTACAAGTGTAAAGAAAAGACGTATTTGTATTGTTGCAGGAATATCTACCAATGATAGCATGCTAACCAGCTAGCCTGTCACTGAATCTCCTGTGTCGGCAGCGTGAACACCAACACTCCTAGTTGGTCCGCTAGCTGCACGGCTAACCGAGCTAACAGGCTAACAGCAGCTACGGTTACGGTGGTATGCTGCCGTCTGTTAGTTTGGCGAATAAATTCAACACATGGCACCTTTAAAGGGATATTCCGGTGTAAGTTTAATCCATGGTCTAAATCACCGTGAAACTGTGTTAGACTCCCTCTCGAGAGATCAAGTTAGCAGACCGCTAATTTACGGAGTTTTATCAACCTCAGAAACGGCCGCACGACAACAATACACTGCAGTAAATGGATCCAAATATAAACCGCCACCAAAAAGCCACAAATAATGCTCAGAACAGCACCAAACTTCAGCAACAGTACAAATAGGGTCTCAGCACATAGTCCGGGGCATCTAACCTCCGCTAGCTTAGCTGGATTTCTATTGTGAAGTTAAAAACAGATTTCAACTCTCCTCCATCAGCTTCCGGGTCGGGGAAGTCCCGACGCGACGATTACCGAGTGCGGTTAGAAATGCTCAATTCCGTTCTTTTCCCTGTCCGCTCTCGATAATAACTGTTATAAACTGGCAGGTAAGACACATATGAACTTTGATTGCTTTTCCATGGAGTCATAATCATACATTTCATCCATGAGCTGCGGAACTCTACTGCACTCGGTAATCGACTCGTCGGGACTTCCCGTCAACAGGGAGCTGCTGCAGAAGAGTGGTAAATTTAGTCAGCTTTTCAGTAGAAATCCAGCTAAGCTAGCGGAGGTTAGATGCCCCGGACTATGTGCTGAGACCCTATTTGTACTGTTGCTGAAGTTTGGTGCTGTTCTGAGCATTATTTGTGGCTTTTTGGTGGCGGTTTATATTTGGATCCATTTACTGCAGTGTATTGTTGTCGTGCGGTCGTTTCTGAGGTTGATAAAACTCCGTAAATTAGCGGTCTGCTAACTTGATCTCTCGAGAGGGAGTCTAACACAGTTTCACGGTGTGTTAGACCATGGATTAAATTTACACCGGAATATCCCTTTAACTTGTGATGTTTTCCTTAACGATGTCGTTCTGTTGCCTAAAGCGGACCAAACTGTGACCATATCCTGAAGGTGTGGTGCATGTAGCTGCTACGGTACAACGGTCTTTTTGGGAGTCACTGGCTTTAGGATCGAGGACGTTTTAACTCTCCTGCTGTATCAGTTTCTACCTGCTTCATAACTCATATATAAAGAGGTTCTTACATTCATTGTCCTTGTCAGACACCCACACAGGCTGAATATGAAGTTCTGAGCTCTGGCTGAACAAAGTTACACACTGCACACGTCTGAATTTGAGGCAATGTCACAGTTTTGTCGACTCGAGAGGAGGAAGGTGGAAGAAGATGAGGTGTGATACCACAATCCGAGTGATGGGAGCTGCGGGAGGCTCGGCTCTATAGTCAGCAGGAGAGGATGAAATCAGAAGGAGAAAATGTCACAGTGCACAATGAAACCTCTCATGCAGTCATGGAATCGCCCTTTGGGGTCACACCTTGTGTTTTGTATTGCCTCCAGGCCTACCTGTGGTCTGATACACATGTCGGTGTTTCTGCTGGTGTCAGCTCACGCTGTCAGCGTGGAGGATCTGCCGTCAGCGGGCCCGGGCTAACGAGAGGTCACACAGAGACCCCTCCCTCCCTGGGTTTATCATTTCACCCACCAGTCGCCGCCATAAAGAAATCGATACCCGATGCTGTGATGCAGCAAGATTGTGGATTTTCCCCCGAATGTTTCCCCTTCTGCTTTTCTAAAATAAAGAACGCAGCGAGTGATCCGGGATCACGGAGGCTGTTTGGAGTCAAGATGTAGGGTGGTGTGATGAATGGAAATAGTTTTATCCCCCCCCGACCCCCTCGGCGATTAAAGCGCAGGCATCACCCGCCTGGATATTCACATGACCCTGTAGATTGCATCTCAGAGACGAGATGAAGATGATCCATCTTCATTTACAGCGCTTCATATCTGACGGGGTTGTTGCGTGTGTGTGTGTATTCAATTGATCTGTTCATAATGTTATGAATTTATATAAGGCCATCTCTCGGAACGCGCACCTGCATCTGCATTCCCCCGCGCTCGCATCCCCCTCTCATCTTTCACGCATCAGTATAATCAGCAGGTACACGGCTGACATTCAGAGCCTTGACAGTAAAACAGCGGGGACTCCTCGGCTTACTGAGTCACGCAGAATGTGAATACAAAACAAACGCTCCGAGGCTCTTGTGATGCATGGACGTGCATAATTGCACAACGCAGGATCTCTCCCTCAGCTGCTCTCCTTTGTTTAGAAATTGTCCTTCCTTTTGACAAAGTTGTTTATCCCTCCGTCAGCTGCCCCCACATGTCGCGTGAGAGACGGACAGATTTGTGCATTTTGGTACAAAGAGTCTGAAGAATAATAACAAGGCTGCGGATATTATATATTATTCTTATTGTCATCAAACACAATGAAAAGACCCGAATCGAAAAATGTATTCAAACCCCGATGTTTCTTCTTCTTCGGTGCTGCACGCTCATCAGTAACGCAGCAGAACTTTGTCTCTCTGGGACGTGTGACGGCAGAATCAGTATTCTTGTGTTCACCTGTCTGACACAAGCTTTTTTGCCCATGTGCGGATCCGTACTCACTGCGATACATCCATTTCCACCCCGGAAAAGAATATTTTACCTTTCTACAAATACGATGCTGCAGTAACAACAAACACTGAACAAACTTCAGTCTGTCACATCAAGGTTCGTGCAAACTCCATCCTCCAAACTGTAGTACCAGGTCAGCGTCGGTCAGCAGGGATGTACTGTACTGTATCTACAGTCCCTGAGGGATTCAGATACCGTATATCAAAAAGAAGCAGCCGGTGTAGGGAGTGGGCCGTATTGATTTATTCCCTGAAAGAGAAGTTTTGCTGATGCTTGAAGCTTGGCAGGTGTTTGGATCAGACGCCGGAGCCAAGGTTTAGCGCTGAGGCGGAGCATTGTTAGACCGGTGGGATGTCTGTGACAGAAAAAGAGCTTGAATTCATGGTGGTGGTGCCAAGAAGGGGAAGTCGATCGGCCGGATACAGTTCACTTCATGGAGGAGGTGGAGAGGTGTGTGTGTGTGTGTGTGTGTGTGTGTGTGTGGAGGGAGTTATGCAAAACGTTTCTTTAGGCTGCTGCTTTTTCTTTCTTTTGTTTCTTTACGTTGCTTTGCTCAAGATCGTGGCAAAACCCCACGTCGTCAGCGCCAGGAGACGATCTTGATCTTGTTTGGCCTGAGAATAATTGCTGCAGATGTCCAGAAGCTTTTGTTGGAGGTGGACGTTTTCTAGAGGTCTCGATTTTCCGGTTCTCAGAAGTATCATCATAACTGACGCACGGGTGGGTCTTTCAATGCTTTGGAAGTGTTGACTCGGTCGGGCTAAGAAAGAGGATTAATGTTTGTTTCCTTCGACAAGGCTGGTTTCAGCTAAGTGACATCAAGTCACACCCATGATTCACGCAAGGTACCATGGGTAAGGAATAAGGTGGATAATAATTACCCCTGTGTATTTATTTTATTTATGAGTGTGTGAGTTTTTGTGTCAAGCAGAATGTTTTCACATTTATATATTCCCGTCCCAAAGGCCCAGACGTTGCCGTGTACGTGCTGCACACACACACATGTTCTGTATGTGCTTGGCGATGTATGTTTGCTTCTCCCCCGAGCTCGACTTTTACCTGTTTGATAGTTTACTGTAACACAAGCTCAGAATCTCAAAGGACGGGCATCCAGCGCCGCTCTGGTGGAATTAATTACACCAGAAAAACTCTTGTCGGTTTGATTCGAGCCGTCCGTTCAGCGTCTCTGTGTCAGCCGCCTCATCAGATACGGACGTTGCTGTGAGGTTCATTGATAACCTGGTCAAAAAAACCTGATAATGAAATCTACTTTAGAGCGGAAACATGAAAAGACCAGCGGAGATCAGCTGTATTTCTTCCGCCATTTGAAATGTTCCGGTAAACAAAATTCCCCCATAAAAGTTGTGAAAGGTAAGAATAATTGCTCTGAACTATCGGCGCCGGCCTCCAGTAATGTGTTTCTTATCACAGCTGCGGCGCCGCGATGCTCCGCAGCACCGCGGCGTTATGAGATGCACATTGCAGCCGTCACGGATAATTCCATTTTTTTCTTCTTTTTTCTTTTCCCCCACGAGATAGCAGATGCAGCTTCTTCAGCCTGAGAGCAGTTTGTACCTCGAGTAACAAAAAGAAAAAGTTGCAGTGACTGATGCAGAAACCTGCGGCAGCCATCTGGACCGCACATCTTTTAATCAGACGTAAATCTTAGTCACAGCCGTCAGTCACATCACACATTTAGTATGATTTAGTACGTCTCGTTTGACTGACTGACCCTTGGGCGAGAGTATTGAAGCTGTTATTAATTATGTTCATAATTATGGCACAAATAACCAATTTTCTCTTGTTCCTTTTTCAAGATATGAGTTTTATTTTGCAATTTACAGTTTGTTTCTCCTGAGATACATCGCACTTTTAAGATATTGATTTTAAAATGTAAAGAGTCTCAAACCGTGAAGCAGGTATTCAATATTTCAAATTAACAAACACTCACATGACTGCTTGTGTGTGTGAAAGGAGGCTGCTCACTGTGAGGAAACTTAGAAAGACTTATCGCCAGATTTTTAAAGTTCCCCTCACATTTTTTGATCATCGTTCAGTTTCCGACTAGCTGGTGAACACAGTCGGACGTTTATTTCAGGAGCTGGTGGAGAACAAATCGGAGCTAAAAGTGGAGTTCATCCTCTGATGCTCCAAACAGAGACGTTATCTTTTTAAGCAGGTCGTAAGTATTTTATAAGATCCCGGTGTATCTGTTGAAGTTCATCCTGCATGACTTACTCTCCACGCTCAAATTATAATTTTATTATATCCTTCCTGCCAGTTTAATGTACATATACTGTGCTTATTTTGTATATTCTGTTTTGCTGGTCCTCCATCCTCGGCCTCAGCGTTAGAGCCAGCGGCGGCTCGAGGGAAGCTGCTGCGGATTCTGTCCTCACTGCAGCCGCTCACATACGACTCGGAGGGTAAAAATAATGTCTGTAAATGTGATTCAGAGTCGTAAACAACATAAATCAACATAAATCAATATATATCCCGAATAGCATCTTTAAACCGGGGACAGTAACAACACATGCTTCTGGATTTGTGGTGTTTTGCAAGCGGGTCCGACAGCCCATGACTTCTGTACAAACTGAGACACCTCAAACCTTTAAAAATGTCCCAGGACAAAAAAACCCCCAAAAACTCTGCATTTATCTTCCTGTTCTGTTAGAAGCAAAACACAGCAGCCGAGCACACACACTGCAACTAACACACAGGAAAATAGAATTATATCTAATAGTATTACGCCCTGAATATAAGTCCCATGTGATGCCGGGTGATGCCTCCTTTCACCAAGCAACATTTTTCAGCCTCCAGGGCGCTACAGCAGCAGTTAGACTTAAACGCCTAACCACGGAGAACCTTTAGAAACCAGCACGCTCTTCATTTAATCTCCTTGCTCCCTAACCTGATTCCCCCTTCATCTCCTTTGGCCGGGGGAATCTAATTCACATGAGGTCGATGACAGAATGGGGCCTGTGGTCGCGTCTAAAGGCTCCCGTGCTTTTCTTCTCGCCGGTGTGGAGAGATTAGTGTAGTTAAAGCCGGACATCAAAGGACGAGCGTGACGGGGAATTTATCACAGCGGAGGTTTCCAGAGTTGATGGAAAGTTACGAGTAAAACATCTGTTTTTTTGTGACCACTGACCACTTTTACATAACTTAAACCGAAACTCTCACCAAAATGCAACTGAGGGTCCTTTTGTGAATGTACCCAAGTCAAACTTTCATTTAAAAGCGAATTTAATTACGACAAAAGTGCACTTTTAGGACCATATTTTCGTTTTTTCGGGTCAAACTCATTTTAGCATCAAAATCTCTCTGTTTAAAACAGTAAGAAGTCTCGACACAACATGAAACTTTGCTGGTAGTATCACCAGGGTCTCTACACATGAACACGAGCATTGAGAACATTGTTTGTGTACACAGAGTTTACTAAAAAGAAGGTTTTTGAACAACTCACGTTAGCAGTAGCTTGTTCCGCTCGCCGCCGTCCTGCCAGTGGAGAAGTGTCGATCTCAGAATGTGACGTAACCTGGAGGACAGTTAAGGTGGAACGCTCCTAAAGCTTAGTTCCATATAAATGCAGGATAATTTGTTGTTTTATCTTTAGTGAAAAACAATATTGACCTTGAAGTTGAAAAAGGAGCCTCATATAAGAAACAGTACTAAAATAAAGAGCCTGAAAAGTCACGTGAGATTTCGCGTGGATAGTTGTAGATACTTCTCGGAAAACACATCTGCTAACGTGAGTTGTTCAAAAACCTTCTTTTTAGTAAACTCTGTGTACACAAACAATGTTCTCAATGCTCGTGTTCATGTGTAGAGACCCTGGTGATGCTACCAGCAAAGTTTCATGTTGTGTCGAGACTTCTTAGTGTTTTAAAAATAGAGATTTTGATGCTAGCATAAAAGTGTCCGTAGCACTCCCATTGAAAATGAGATTGACCCGAAATCACAGTAAATCTTAAAAGGGGCGTTTTCGTCGTAATTACGCTTTTAAACGAGCGTTTGACTCGGTTACATTCACAAAAAGACCCTTGATTGCATTTTTGCGAGAGTTTCGCTTTAAGGACTGTTGCAGCAGTTGCAACAAAGCTGTATGTTATATCTGTGATATTAGTTTGAGCTTGTTCAGTGACATCAGCGTGTCTTTTTGACTGATGCATCTGCACATGTTTTGGGTTCTTGCAACAGTTGTCTCATGTTGGAGTGAAGTTCCCCCTTTAATTCAGAAAGTTAGCATCAGCAAGCAGCATCAGTGCAGGGTGCTGCTGTCCCGGCAGTGGACCGTTTGCTTCGCCCAATTTACGGTTGATATTTTGCTGCTATTGACCCACCTTCAGAGAGGAGCTGCTGGGTTGCCCACAACAGCGATCCCTCCCTCCCTCCTTCCATCCCCCTGCAGCATGAACACCCCTTGCCCAGGCATGAAATTGACCTTGGCCTGCAGGCACGGTGCTGAGATAAGCCCAAACAGGCGCGATAAAAACCCGATTCCCCGGGCACCCATGGACGGGAGTGGTGAGAGAGCAACCTTGGGGCCGTGACGTCAGAGAGGTTTTATTATCCCCTGGCTGCGAGCGCCGGGGAAAGACATGCAGAGAGATCCTGAACGCCGCTCGCCGGGCCCACCTGCCTGCCCATACTGCCTGTGTGGCCGCATTAAAATTCATGAGCTACGCCGGTTTGAATGCCAAGGTTTACGGCGGCGCTCTCCCTCCGCATAGGTCCTCAGGGATGAACACCGGGGAGAGATTAGAGGAGGACGGTGGAGACAGATATGGGATCAAGAGGGGAAGAGAGTGAGAGGGAGAGATATGGAGGATCGGAGGAGATAAGGGAAGAATGGAGGAAAGGGGGGTTAAAGAAGCAGAAGCAGAAATCTGAACCCTGTTGCCAGATACAGTTGGACATTTCATCAAAACCTCGGATTATGTTCAGTGTTTGTAAAACCGGCCTTTCTTCTACGATGCCTGAGTGCGGTGAATACAGTATTTGATGGTCGACGCAGTAGCAGCAGTTTGAGAAACAGTTTTACTGAAGGATTTGTGTACATATGCATGAAGTATAGATATTTTTCACGACACTCTGCAGAGATAAAAATGGAAAATTCAAATCCAAGTGCACAAATCTGAGAGACGAAACTCTGACAGTGTTTCAGAAACTGATTTCTATGAACATATAACCAAAAAAAAAGGGAAGGAGAATCTGAGATGGAAATTTTAAGACCTCATGCACTCATAATTATCTTTTCCTCACATTAAACCAACGTAACCACAGACTGGATGCAGACCAGCCACCTCCAGCTGCGTTCATGTGCTGTTTTATTCAGTCAGAAACGTGGTGCAGGATTGAAAGATAGTCGAGCTCAGAGTCGCAAAAAAAAGTACTGTAATGTAATGCTGTGTTGGCATGGTAACAGAGAGATATTGGTAATGGTTATGCCGAGGTTGGTGCTTAGACACGGCCGTGCTCTGCCTGAAGGGTTAGGTAGGTTTCCATTCGCCAGTCCAGTCTAATGTGAGCTTAAACCAGCATTTGCTCATTTATAGAGAGAGATAGCAACATGTAGCTAGTTAGCAGGAGCTCCAGGATAGCTGAGAAAGCTCAGCTCCACAGGGTGCTCGTCTACGGAGCCCCAGACATGACATGGTCAAAAAAAAAAAAAAAAAATAGTGGCCACAAAATAAGAATAACGTGCACACAAAATACTAATTAATAATATTAGTATCATACCTGGACAGCTGGGTGAGCAAATCGAGCGCATCTTCTCTAGAAACTGCAATAGCCTACGTGCTGTCCTGAAGGTGAGTGTCTCATCTGATCCTGTAATAAACTCATAAACTCATTTGTGTCTGCAGGAGCTGCTGCAGACACAAATGAGTTTACGGCTGCACATTAGCACAACAAACAGGATGAGGAAAAATAGTTTGTAAGTCATGTGAGACGTCAGCAGATACCTGTTGTGACAAAGTATCAATCATAGGCCTGATTAAATAACTGTCTAAATGCAGGATAACAAGATATTGACTAGAACAGAATAAGATAAGACACTCATCTTAAGGACATCACGTAGGTTATTGCAGTTTCTAGAGAAGGTGCGCTCGATTTGCTTACCCAGCTGTCCAGGAATGATATTAATATTATTAATTAGTATTTCGTGCGCACATTAAACTTATTTTGTGGCCACAAAATAAGTTTAATGTGCGCACGAAATACTAATTAATAATATAAATAATATAAATTAGTCATCCGTGCGCACGTTATAGCTATACTGTGGCCACAATTAAATTTTTTTTGACCTTGTCATGTCTGAGGCTCCGTATTAGTCCAACCCACTACCTCCAAATGTGGTTTGGATCCAATATGCAAAAAATCACATTTCGTGTGGGTTTTTTTTTGCCGTCCACACTTCTTAAATTCAATCTGGATGTGCCAAAGAACAGATCTGAGCTAGAAGTCTGAACACAGCTGTAACACTTCACTCAGGGCAGACACCTTGTGATAAAATTCAATAATGCTTGTCCTGGTATTTTGGTTTAATATCACACTGCTATTAACGTTTTTCCATTGGCCCAAACCGACTAAATCTGACACACAGAGTGCTCATGGTGACAATGCTAATACGCTAATGTTTACCTGCTGTGATTTAATCTTAAACCATCTTAAATGTTGGAAAGGAAAACTTCAGTCAGGAGAATTTGTCTTGTCCATGACTGTCTTTAAGGAAATGTACATCAAGTCTGAATCAAACTGGTCAAAACTCCATGAACTACATGTCCATCCACCCTCCTGACCTCCACAAGCGCACATTCCGCCTGGTTACATTACCCCATCGCGTCCTGCATCGACAGCCAATGGTGGCTCTGGATGCAAGTCATGTAGAATTGTTCAGTACAACATGAAGTCTGAGCTGAGAAATATTCCGAGCGAGGATGAGAAGAAAACAGACAGATAAAGGCGGAGAGAAAGAATGAGTCACAACAGTTGAAGGCGGCATAAAGCAAAAGAAGTCGTGGCGCCGAGTGGCAGGCCGCTAAATGAATCGCTCAGGGTCAAGCAGAATAAAACGCTGAAGAGGGTTGAGGCGCAAGGAGAGCGAGCGAGGTTCTGCAAAACACAGAAAACACGAGGAGCTTTTTAGAGGATAAAAGGTTTCCCTGGTAGAGAGAGAAAGGCCGACCGAAAGTGAGCGGCCGACAGTTAAAAACCTGGCGACTAAGACGTGCGGTGTGATGGATGGGGGAGGAGACGGGGGGGGGAGAGTGCAGGTGAGTGAGTGAGGGAGAAGTGAGGTGTGCAAATAAGGAGAGAGGGATGGAGTGAGTGAACGAGCGGGAGACTGACAGACTGAGAGGGCGAGGCACTGACTGAATAAGGGAATGGGACACGGCTGACTGACGGA
The DNA here is from genome assembly GCF_900880675.1 of Sparus aurata. Taxonomy (NCBI): domain Eukaryota; kingdom Metazoa; phylum Chordata; class Actinopteri; order Spariformes; family Sparidae; genus Sparus; species Sparus aurata. The sequence goes on along the minus strand of NC_044195.1, from coordinate 32,337,581 downwards.
TAGAGAGAGGAAGTGAACGAGGGAGAGATTGGGTGACAGTCTTACTTAGCGAGACATTGGATGGAATAAGAATCACGGGAGTGTTGTTGGAGCCGGAGCGGTGCCTGGCCGCGGACACAGGGGGGCAGTGTTGCACTGAACACTTCACACGACTCAGGGAGGGTTTGTGATGAAGGCGTGAAGTGTGCAGCTGAGGAGCTTCAGACAGATTAACTCTGCAGAGGTTCACATGAAAGGTGATACTATATTTTAACCCCTTTTTTCTCCCCACGCATTCACAACGGGACATAAACAATGAATGCATGATTTATAAGACGCTATGATGTCGTATAAATCTTCCTGCACAGCTTCTGTTACTGACCCACACACAGATACTATATTAGTTTAGTTATGTTGTATTATTTTTATGATGAACTGAAAAACGTGATCATATTATCACCTGGATAGATATTTAACCTTCAATCATACGTGACTTCAAGTCACAGGTTTAAAGATGGTGTCTTCCTATTTTGAAAGAAATGGTACGTTCTTCTGATGATGCTATATCGATGCAATGTATTATTTTTGCTGTGCTAGCATCTGTTTACTGCCTCTCAGGCCATCTAGTGTTCGTAAACTCATTTACGTCCCCCATCAGGTGATTTGTAATAACTTTGCTGATTGCCTTTTTTTCTCATCTGGCACCATCATCAGAGCTGAATTTCAATTTCTCCAATATTTTAGTTATGAACCAGAGGTGATGACACACATTATGGCTGCTGAGCGGATTATGAATGTGATTTAGTGTGTGATGACTAACTGGACCGATTAAACCGGGTCTGTCCTGGTCGGATCCAGATCCAGTCATGGCCTCGTATTCTTGTGAAAACATGTTTGATATTAGCAGCTTCTTGTGGGAGACATGCAGGTGCGTGCAGGTCGAATTTCTTCAAAATAAGAGCTTTACATTGCACCCCATTGGAGTTTAGAACTGGGTTCTTAGCGGGGGGCTTTTAATTTGAAAGTAGCGACCGTTAGCAGCTTGCCGCTGCAACAACAAGCGGACAACGAAGACAGCTACAGAGACCGAGGAGACGCTAGCATCTCCTGGATCTCAGCAGCTGTCCAGTTGCTCATCTTGACGTCCGCGGATGAAGTGATGGACTGACTGCTGTGATCAGCTGTTTCCTGGTTATAAAACTCCCCGGCTGTGGGTCGCACAACAGTGCAGGTCATCGACACCTCCGCCCACCTCACACAATTGCTGGCACATCGACGGCTCAGATTTAGATAGCAATGGAGCTGGAAATAAGTGTACCCTCCGAGGCGGACCAAAACAGACCCCCAATATACGTCTTCTGTCTAAATCCGCGGACCTAGCTGCAAAAAGGACGGCTAAATTGGCGGCTTGCTGCCCAGTATAAAAATCTGGCTTGGATCTCACATAAACATTGTAGGTTTTCTCCTCTTTTTTTGCCTTTTCAGGACTAATTTCACCGCTATAATACAGTTTGAGCTGCTGGTTGTAGTGGATGTTTGTTTTGGATGGTTAGTTACCTCGGTTCAGTGTGCTGTCTTCACTTTGTTTGTAGAAAACATTCCCATCAGCCTCTGCAGTAGGCCGTCTTTGTTTTCTGTTCTAATAAGCATAGCGTGTTAGCATGCCGACAACATCGGCATGTAGCATTCTTATTAAGAGCATGTTAGCATGCTGCTAAGTGCTGCATCAGACGACTATTTTCATTATAGTTTGTGCTGTTAAATATTACAAATAGAGCCCAAAGTCACGTCTTCAGATGCTTCTTTTGTCCAACGAACAATCCAAAATCCAAAAAGACTCCAAAAGACTCTTCGTTTCTTTTGATCGGCTAATCGTTGCAGCTCTGATGCTGATATTAGCACCGAGCATAGCAGAGCTGCTGTCATGACTGTGGATGGAAACTTCATATCAGAACGTTTAATTGTCAAAAGCATTTTTACATGCAAAAAGTATCCTCATGTTTCCTGACAGCTGCCGTGTGTCAAGTGTGTATATGATATAAATGCTAAAAAGGATTGAAGTGACATTTCTTATTCATCCTTCATGGTGATTGAACCATACAGCGACGTTACAGGAAGAGTCATCCGGAGAGATGCAGTCGAGAGTCTCTTAATGGCTACAAGTGCATTTTTCTCTCAGCAGCCTCTCAGACGTCACTTTTTAAGAGTCGCTTATCATTCTGAACCCTCTTTAGAACACCTGAAGGAGAGCAACATTTCTGTGTGAAGAAAACAACCTCTCCTTTGAACAGTCGACGTGACTCACCTCGTCAGACTGCTACAACTTTGGAAAAAGGGAAGATACATGACAATAGACGATACTAAAGAGCCGCTAATTATAGGACTGGAGCGAGAGCTGCCACAGGGAAGTCAAGCACTGCTCTGACTCCCATAGAGAGCGCGAACAATAGGAGGCCTTCTCTGTGAAATTCTTCGCTAAATCCATAAAGGACGCGAGGTCTCGTTGGTGGAGAGGGAGCGAGTGCACGAGAGTTCACAAGGACGCCTGCTACAGTCGTGCATGTGTGGGTTTATTGAATACAACAGTCAAGATATTAAATTCAATACTTTGCTCCCAGGACCTCTCCTTTAAATGGCACCATGGATTGGATATTCTCCCGTGCTTTTCCTTTTTCTTTTGTTTTGTCTGTGACATTTCCAGCAGACACAGTCATCTGAGAGGGGAATTGTGGTTTAAGGTGAAAATAAGGACACGGCCACTTCAACAGCTCCACAGCCTGCAGTGTTTATCTGCCGCTGTCAGGGAGCTGCAACTTATATGTGTGTCGCACTGTGAAAACAGCGCCCGCTAGAGGAGAAGACAGTCCCAACACGGATCCAAGGACGTAGGTTTGGTTTTGATGTTGGTGGGAACATCACAGATATTGAATATAGTCAGTCCTTTCAGAAAAACAGAGTTTTTTTGTGATTGTTGCGGGGAAAAATCCTTGATTATGCGGCACGTTTTCTTAAAAAATGCAATATGCAGGGTATTTATGCAATTTTATGCGATGAAATTGCGGGAACTTGCAAAAATGTATTCCCCCAACACCCTGTTCTCACTAGGCTACTACCTTAATGTAAAGTCATTTCCTATGAAAAGCAGCATACTACATCACAGAAAGGAATATTTAAGTTCTCAGCTTGTTTTATTTCAGACCTTAATAAACACATGGCTCAAACTTATAAACATTGATGAGTCAAACAAGTTCTGTAGCTTCACAAAAGGGAGGTTTTTGAAACTAGTATGATTATTTTGTTGGCAGATGAGGCTGATTTGCGGGCTTCATCATGGCTTCATCGTGGGGTTTGCAGCTTTTTGATGATGTTCGCGTCGCTTCAAAACGTTTCCATGGCAACTTTCTGCTGAGATATATGTGACTTTTTTGCAACGAAAATGCGAGGATTATGAAATCATGCAAACCCCGCATATTTTGCACGGAAAACGGCAATTTATGCGGTGAAAGTGCGGCGTATTTGAAAACATGCAGCCCCCACACAAATATGTGGACTTTGGCTGATTACAATGAATTATGCGATCGCATAATCGCGTTTTTCTGGAGGGACTGTATAGTGCTTATCATGCATTTACAAGCTTCAGGGAGGTAGAGGTCTGAGTCGCTGTCTTGTCGTCGTCGCGCCTTTACAAGCTCCAGAAATGTATTTATTATCTGGTGATACGCCCACATTCATGGCAAGAAATCACAGAGCCAGATTTATGCTATTACTTATAAATGCTAATTGATAATATCGCTATCTCACTCTTGCTCGTGAGGGTAGTAAGTGCGACTGTTAGCCACGCCCCCTTTTTCTGTTCGAGAGAGAGACATTTTTTGTCGTTTTCTAGCAGATGGAAATCACAAGGAGTCACGTTCCCGCAATAAAAAGTTGATAGAAAGCAATGAGGACTGGCTGAGACTTGATTACCCTCCGTCTCTGCAGCTCATGCTCAGTTTCGGGTCAGTAGGGGGCGCTCAGCTTACTCACAGCTCTGCACAGGTAAACCCACTTTAACACCGCGGCAGGTAACGCGAGGAAACCTGACGATGTGCAGCCTCGTCGTCACCGCAGCAGGACTAATGTTTTCTCTCCCCTGCAGTTAAATATTAAGTCTCCCCTGAGTTTTTTCGTTTCTATTCAGCAGCATTCATAAGCGAGTGTCTCCACAGTGTGCCAGACGCACTGTGGCATCATCAAGCATCCTGTGTTATGAAGCGCTGTGAAGCAGAGAACAGTGTTTTAACGTGATTACATGCTGGAAAATACGCTCCGCAGCGGCGAGTGGGAGGAGCGACGTCCTCCCCGCCGAGGTTTGACGGCTGCTGTGAAACAATCAGCAGTTTACCTGGAAATGAAACCACAAGCTGTCCGATGAAATATCCCGACTACACACAGAAAGTGAGGCTGGTACGGACGGCGTGTCACTGTGGCTGTGTGTGTCACGGTGTATGACGGCGCTGTCTGGGCTCTGACAGCCGCTGTGCTCCTCTGATTGGTGCGTGCTCGCTCCAGACTCTGATGGACGGTTCTGCTCCATAGTGGGACGACATCGGGGGGGGACGGCTGGTTGAGATGTCCAAAATATCACTTCACTTCATCGAGCTCGGTGCAGATCCGGCTCTTCCTGTCATGTGCTGACGATGTGGTGTGAAGCGCTCAGCGGGGAGGAGGGGGATGTTGATTTACGGACACAGATAACGTCTCTGTGAGGACGTATTACAGCTGTCGTGTTCCAGCTTTATTGTTTAGTTATTGCGCACTTTGTCAGAAGACGTCATGGTCATAAAATCAGCAGGATGTGATGTTAGCGACAGTGGCGTGCGCAGACTTTTTGAAGGGCAGGGGCGAAAAGAAGGGCACTTAAGCGCGCGTTTTGGCTCCCAAGAGGGCACTTAAGCGCGCATTTTCCATCTGTTTTTGTTAATACATAAGCAGGTTTCTTTTAAGGAGATGTGCTGACCATCTCCATCCGTGATGCCGGTGACCAAAACCGGTATTTTAGGTGAAACCATGATGTTTTCTGAAACCTAACCAAGTGGTTTCTGTGCCTAAACCTGACCAGAGCATGAGCACAATGATGTGACAAGAGATGAAAAGAAAGTCAACCTAACCAGCCTCGAATAAAATAAAGATCAGATGGATTTCTCAGTCGTTAACCGGTTTCTGTGGACATAAAATGTGAATGTTTCTCACTGTTCCGCTGAACAGGAACCGACGTTTGAATCCTCACCTGTGGACTTTTAAATTAAATCCCATTTTGTATAAAATGTTCAAACTCAATGCAGCATGAAGCCTAAACTAAGAACGGAAAGAATTTATCACCGAGCTGCAGACAGAAGCTCAGTCGGTGTGTTCAGTGGATTATGTTCGCATGTTTCCTGCTTCTCCGACTCCTCTGGTGTGCAGAGGATCACAGACCTCTCCACCGTCCAGAGCACACTGTGGCGGTCTGGATAACTTCATTAATTATGCAAATCTTTCGACTGACGCCAGGATCTAGCAGGACTTGTGTGCTTCTCCAAACCCCATTTTGTATCCAACACGATCGCCAGGATACAAACCACTGATTTGTTGAACACACTGCAGTTCTTTTGGTTCAATTATCAGATTTACGTGAGGAAAAGATCATGTTTCAGCTAAATCACGTCCCTGATGTCTCTTTTAAAAACTCTTGCCTTCGTTGCCACAGACAGGACTGGAAATCGCCTCTGTTTTTTGGGCTCCTCGCTGCTTCCGAACAGAGAAATGTTGTTAAGAAAAGCGAGCAGCGTGTTGGATTTTTATGAGGTTGGAGGACGCTGTGTGCTGACTGCACCGTCTCCTCAGGGGAGCTGCGAGCAGCCCGCGCTGGTAAACACTTTACAAGGCGTCAGCTGTAAGTGGCACACACGTACCACAAACAGTACAGTTCAGACTTCTTTTTAAACAAAGTATATTAGAATAATATGTGTTGTATGCACGCCGAGAGAGTTCTCGGTGGCTGTAATCTTTCGTTTTGTTCACACTGGATGTGAAATGACATCTTTGTGCCGTGACTAAAAAGAAACAGGGAGCACAAAACATAATAATATCTTTATTTTGTATTTGCGGGTCTCGGCGACAGATCTGTTCCTCCGTCCTGACTCGGCGTGAAAGCAGTTTTCTGTGGACACACTGAAAGAACTTTAGAAAAACATCCGTTTGATTGTCTGAAGGCCAATTTGCTTTGTCTGATTCTGAGCAGTTCCCCGACAAAAGTTGACGATCGTGAAAGAGACTTTGCTCGTCAGTCGAACAGATGAAAACGTTTCCAATAGGGTCGGATTTTATGCTGAGACAGTCTGTGTCGATATTTTCACAGTTTCTCAAATAAGAAACCAAACTCCTGCTTTCCACGCTGCCCCTTTTTTCACAATCTCGCCTTCCTCTTCTGAAGTTTTTTGACGCCGGCGCTGTGTAAAGCGGCACGAATGAGTTCAGGTTCTGGTCCAGAGGGAACAAACTAAAACATGTTGCATATTATTTCTTGTCCTTTTTGCACTGACTTTTAATGAACAAACCCAGAGGAGTAAAAACATGAACGTAGACAGACACGAACTTGTTATATTCAACGGTTTCGTCATCCTGCATCATCAGGACCAGACGATCCAGACGACCGACTGAAGTTTACGCAGAACTTTTACGTTAAATGTGGATCTTTATGTTGTTTGGCGTCACAAAGAGCTCACACAGAATTACCTGATAATAAGCATCATTCTTATTATTAAACTGCAAATCGACTGCATGTTGTGACTAATGACTAACAAGTAGAGACGGGACGTGCAGGAGCTGTGTGTACAGTGATGATTCAGAGCCGAGTGCTGTCACACTGTTTTTGATGGACTTTACAAAGGACACTGAGCAGAACCGGGCCCAGCAGCTTTAACAGATCTTGACCTCTAAATCAGGAGACACACCTGAGCTGACGTGTGACGTGCAAACGATTCGCAGAAATACATAAATGTTTTGTACAGATTGATTATAGGAGCACTTCCTGCAGAGAATTAACAATCAGCAGCAGCAGATTCGGTCGCGGCTCATAAATACAAGCAGTCACTCAGCCGCCCGACGAGCTTTTGAATTAAACGTTGTGACCATGACATCGTCTGACAGTCTTCAATTCAGCAGCTGTGTAAAATATCAACACTTCTAATTAGTTTTCATATCGAAGTTTGCTTCTAAACTTTATACATTGTGTTTAATTCCACCACAACCCGTGACATCGTGCTAAACGAGCTCTATTAGTGCGGCTCCGTCAGAGTTCAAGGACACGGGCGACGCAGTTCGCTTCTTCTTCTTTCAGCCGCTCGCTGAAAACTTTCGCCTAATTAAAATACAGAATGCAGAGCGAGCAGCAGATGGGTCTCTTGTTTGTGTAGCTTATGAACTTGTGCTAAAATCACATATAATTACAGGATCCTGTGTTTGCTTCCACAGCACAGACGAACCGTATGAGAGTTTGCTTGAAAGTGGAATCGAGAGCACCTTTTCTTTACGATCTCGGCCCCCAAATGAGTCACTACCTGGTGGGAAGCGCTCTGAACGAGCCAGGTGACGCGGCTCATTTGGCTTCTGTTTGTAATTTGTTCACACAGCAGTGTTTTAATTAACCACACACTCACTGCACTGTATTACAAACCTGAGAACAACTTTTGCTAGACTCATCTCCGACAGCGTGACGCGTGCTGCAGACTGCTGACTGTGCACAGCCACCAGGTGCCTCAGACCTTTACAGGGTTCCTGTAATCGTGCTTTAAAGCTGCTGTAAGATTTAAGTAATTAAAGTCGTGGCATATATTTTTTTACACCTACTTTTGGGGCCATAAGCCGCGTATTGAAAAACTTTATGAGGGTCGATAGTTCCGCAGCAGAGCAGACGTCCTGTTTTACAGTAGTGATAATTAGAAAAGGCTTACTTCGCACTTTCCCAGGGGTGTTGTCACCAGAATGTGACTCTCGAGGCCGTTAAACACACAATTAATTGCGCTGATCGCTGGTCGTTCCTTTCACCTCTCGTCCCCGTTGTGTTCCTCGCTGCTCTCCAGGTTCTGTTCTCCTGTACTTAACAGCCTGTTCCTCCCAAACCTTCGTACATCCTCTTCCTCTCCACGGGCGCCATGTGACGAGGACACGAGTCCTATTTTAAGATACAGTAGCTTACGTCAGACTCGGTCCTCCCTTGGGTGTCTTTTTCTTTAAAGCGCTGTGCAATTGCTGTAAAAGATCGTGCAGTTAAATCACAGAAGTGGAAAATGCTCAGTCATGACATTGAAATGTGTAGTTTTGTTCCCGTATTTAAGTCGAAACTAACCCAAAGATTTTCATTTTAAAGCGCGTATTGATGATCCGGCCTCGAAGGTTTTGACTTCGAAAATAACTGACAAACAGGATGCTGTTTAAAACCTGTGAGCGCTAATTTAGCTCTTTAGCTCGTTAGCTGTCTGTGATCACCTTCTAATTCCTCTGTCAGCGAATCAGCTGCTCCACATATTCAGTTAAGAGACGGGAGCTGATTGTAAGAACTGACCATATAATCTATAACTTCTTGTCGCATTAGCAGCACAGCTAATTAGCCCGCTACCTGCGTGTTAGCGAGCTCAGCTGAAGCCATCGTGACTGACTGATGCCCTTGTGAGTGTGTTAGCAGTTAGCGACTAGCAGCAGAAGTCACCCGGCTTCTGCAACCACACATTCCCTGAAGCTGAGTTTCTTTTGCAACCATGCCTTTAAAAAAAAATATTATATGAGTGTTTTAAGGAGCATCATTAGCATGCCTCCACGCTCTTGTCTTACAGTTGAAGTTTTGCTTTAAGTATCCCGGAGCACTTGGTAATTGGAGCGCAGCACTCACAGAGCCTGAAAGAGGATAACGTAAAGATCAAGGCTTTTGACAAATCAACCAATTCATTAGAAGAAAGCTGCTTTAGTTTGTGTAGCGCTGAAGCCACTGAGTTTGTTATTAACATGAAGGACGATCTCTTTAGAAACACATGACTTTGGTTCTATCTGCATTAAAGGGTAAGTTCGCCCAAAAAATAAAAATCCAGTCATTATCTACTCACCTCCACGCTGAAGTTTCATAGTTCAAAAAACATTTCTGGAGCTTGCAGCATTCTCCTAAACAACTGAAGCAGCTGGAGACTTGTAAATGTAAAAGAATAAACATTTTAATTGCTCTCCAAAGTGGAGATTGTTTTTAAATGATGTAGTTTAAAACCCTGTTCTCAACCTGAACTCTTCACTGTAGCCGCTAAGCTAAACGCGTTAGCGGGAAACCTTTCTGATGTGGCTGCACGAGCTCGATCGCACATCTTTTCACATTAATTTAGGATCTTGGGACTGCTGGAGACTCAGATTCATGGATCCAGGTAAAGAAAACCCTGATCCAGCGTCAGTGGAACTCGTTTCTCAGTGGGGCATGAAGCCCAAATCGTCACTAATTTGAATGGGGATAAAAGCTCAGACTTTCCAACCAACTAATTTTCAGGAGGTTGTAAGCCTCAAAAATGTTTTCAATGTTTTATTAGCAGCTTCTTTCACAATGTAATCTCACCGAAAAGAGTCTTTTCTGGCGCTGTTTCTCAGGGGTCGCTTGGATTACACCAGAAGGCCTAAATGTTGACATTAATGTTTTTTTCTTTGTCTAATAATAAAACAAATCCACAAATTCTTCAGTTGTTAAGGAGAACGCTGTAACGCTGTTTTGCTGTGACGCCCCAGAAATGTATTGTGGACTATAAAGTTCCCTCGACATGAAGGGCTGAGTAGATAATGACTGAATTTTGATTTTAAGATGAAGTGTTCCTTTAGGCGATGAAAGACTTTCTACACTTTGAAGGACGGCTCATCAGGTTCGTCTTAACAGTTCGTTAAATCTTTGTGCTGCCCCTAAGTGTGTAAGAGGCTCGAGACTGTACCGCAGCTCTTAGCTGACCAGGTGACGGGAAAAAAGTTTCATAAATCTGCTCCCCAATTAAAGACACACATAAAAGAGAGAAGCACCCCAAAGGTGATGCGATTTAAATAACTCCTTTTAATAGGCAGCGGCTCGGAGGGGTTCGCTGGCAATTATCACTTGTGACCCACAGCAATTATCACCTGCTCCCAGCAGACAAAAGGCAATTTTCAACTAATTGAGTGCTAAGCCACAGGAATTGTGAGAGCTTGACCTTTCGGCGGTAGTTTGGAGGAGGTACGGGCACATTTTTTGAGGCCAAAATGTCGTTTTGAAACTGTGACAATCTGCTTTACCGTCATGACCTTAATGAAGCGCAGGAAGCCTGGGGACGGGGACAGAACCCAGGTTTGTTCATCATACAGAAGAGTGTCACATCTGTTTAGCCATTCAGCTCTAATGGGAGTTTAAACTGCATATTGTTTTCACCGAGCATTAGGTCGAGTGTTTGAATGTTGACTCAATCAATAGGCGATCGGCTCCGTCACCGGAGGCTCATAATCACGGCTCCCCCCGGAGGATTAAAAACAATAGAGTGCGCCGCGCTGATGAGAGGAAAAGTCCCTGATATATTTTCAGACACACGTGAGTATTTTCTGCTATTAGCGATGCAGCTGATGTTATTGGAGCCATCTGCTAAAACAAAAGGCTAATTAGCATATAGCCCTGATCCAAGCTGGTGGCCATCCGCAGTGAATCGGCCTGTTTCAGGCATTCAGTGAACATCTATCTACTTAAAGCTGCAGTCTGGAGTTTTGAGAAAAAAAGAATGATACAGCTCCCAGGTCAGTCCTTCTTCCTCTCTGCCTTCTAAGCCCCTCCCACAGAGGAGTCTTGTAACCACGGTAACAGAGGACGCCTGATAACCAAGACGGCGCATTCAAAATAACAACACAAGCCCTGATTGTTCTATTTCTTATCAAAACAACTAAATTACAATGACGAGTTCCTCATGCCGATCACTGTAGATATCCCGAGTAACAAACAATCTTCCTCATATCGCGGTAGACGGAGTTACCAGCTAATCATCACCCGCTACAACGTTTATTCTCTGAAACGTGAGTAATGTTATTTCTCTAAACCAATTCAACCACTTCAGAGCGTCCTGAACCCAAAGTGACGTTATAACTGCCCGGTCACTTGAAAGACACTTTTGCTAACCAGTAGCCATAAACACAAAGCTGAACACCTGAGTTAGCATACAAGCTAACAAGCTAGATTTACCAACAAGCTATGTAGCTTGACTGCAACATCGTACAGCGATATGCGCTGCGAATATTACTGTAACCGCTGCTTCTTAGCCTTGTGGTTGAAACATATATAAAGCAGTGGTCCTTACTTGTCCAGCAGGAAAGCAGCAAACTCTGCGTCGCTCTTGAGTCCTTACAAATCTTGCGGCTCCTCCACCTCTAAAATGATGCTCTGATATTTATTCTTGTTTTCTCTCTGGCTCGGTCCAATTCTTTGTTTTTAAACTGCTTTTCTTCATCAGTATTCTTATTTCTTCTCCTTGACGTGGGCAGCAGTGGGCCATTCTTCAGCTCTGTTGTTGTTGTCTGTTCTCCGTCATTGTTTACAGTTTGAGTGCGAAAGACATGCCCCTTGGCTCTGATTGGTTGTATTGACCCGGGAGCGGTGGATTCTTGCAAATCAAATTATGGCCACTGGGTGGAGCCACAGACAGCTGACCTGCATCTTATTCTACTGTCAGATCATAATGACAATTTTAGCAAATATAACCAAAAATGGACATAATTCTAAAATACAAATCGACTGGTGGGAAACAATCTTTTTGAAAATATGACCAAAACGTTGGTTTGAAGCCAGCATGCAGGTGTTTTCCACTACACCTACATGCAATGTGCACATTATCAGGCTCTTTCTGTTGAATAAAAGCAACCTGGTGCTGCTTCGTGCTCCAGTTCAGCACACACTGACGTGAGCTGATGCATTCCATGGCAAGAAAATGACACCTGGGGATATTTCCATCTGTGTTGGTTGTGTAAAAAGTGGGTGGTGTACTTTTAAGAAGACCTGCACACATTTCCAGCATTATTTGTGGTATTTTTCATGTGCAGTTGGACCATTTCCATCCCTCTATTATTACAAAACAGCTATTTGAAGCGGACTAAGTGGTTTTTTGTGTGTTAATCTAACCAGAGCAGAGGCGCAGCGACGAAACGTACAGTTCTTTATTCCCTTTGTGCCAATAGATCCCCATAAATCCCACACATTGCACCTTTAATCCCCTCCTCTCTGTTTTTAATGCTCCTCCATCTCTTCTGTCTGCACGTCATCGTCTGTTAATGAAACCTCAGCTGTTGCTTCAAGCGTCTCTTCCATCAGAGTAACCTCTCCGTCCCTGAAGTCACTGAAAACCTTCCGTCCATTTGGATTTGAAAGACATGAATCTTCAAATAATTTTTTTAATGTGCAGACATTAGCATCTAATTATTGTACTGAGAACTGCATGTAAATAAAATGAGGTTTAAAAGGTGGAAGAGGTTTGTTTCAAGAGACCGTCGGCTGGTCTGATGTCGTTCTGTACTCTGTTGCCTAGCAACTTGTAAGTCAAAAGTAGATTTCTTTACCCGTCGAAAGCGACGGACGTGGCTCTGAAGGGGACGGCTTCAATAAACACAAATGAGATGTTAGCTGAGTCCACTTTTATTATTCGTCTTTCAAAAGAAACCATCGTCACGCTGGAGGCCTGAGCTGAACGGCACCGACGCATACGAGGCCTCGGCACACGTATGAGGATTTAAACGTTGTTTCGGTCCAGGTGAAGACGATCTCGTCGTGCGCAGACTGTAAATAAATGTTTTTCTAGCTGTTTTTAGTCAGCAGTGAGTTGCATCTTCACAATCTGGGGGGTGTTTCCTGTCCGCCTAGGGCGAAAACATCTTTACACAATGTTACACCAACAGCCAACATTTAAATCCAGTATTTCATCCAGTTTCTGAAAACCAGGAGCTACAAACATGACCCTGCTGTTCTCTTTTGCTTTGCTGTTTGCTGCGTCCACAACATTTTCATTTCCTGCTGAAACTACTACTCTTACTACACAACTTACACAAATAAACATGTTTGTCTAAAGCCTCAGTCATCAAACATGCCAAATATCAGACTGTGAAAATACATCATCAAAAAGACGACACAGCCGACAGTCTTGTGAGTGCCGTCGTCTCGTTGAGCGCTCACCAAAACTTTTAGCTTAAACATTAAAAACTACATATTGTACTTAAAGTATGACAAACTGAGACTTGGAAAAAGATCTTTTAAATTGACAAACATCACATGTGCGATTCACGGCACAATTACGAAATAACGTCCCAACGGAGGAGACGTGACTTCGGCTCTCTACGCCTCCACCGACCGGAGATGATGCCACTCACAGAGCTCGTGTACATGTTTGTTGATCTGTTTCTGGATTCAAACATCGATCAGATGGTGAAAAACCCGAGAACTTGCAGTGTTTGTATTTCCCCTGCAGGTTTTGCACCGAGGAGCCGGTGTGGCTGGTTCATTGACATTCCTGGATCCAGTCTCATTACTGCAGTACATCAACAGTGTGTAGGGAACACTTCGCTATGATGAGAGTCACAACCTGTCTTGTTAACCTATATTATTGCTACAGTCTCAGCTGCACCAAAGGGTAAATGTGATAATGGATGGCAGAATATTCACCTGTATCACACCGGTTAGTCATATACATACAGGTTGTAAAAGAACCTGAGCCCCTTTGAATCGATTCGTAGCAGCCTATGTAATTTAAAAAGAGCATTGGGTGCGAGCAGAGTCTTTCATTTTGCCCTACTGAAGCAGATGAAGGAGCTATTTTGGTGCTGAGTGTGCTGAAGGTCAGCGCCGCCGCGTTCTTTGATCCTGGAGAGAGATACGGCGCGCTTTATGAATGAGCCCGGCCGGCTTGAATCAAGGCCCGGAAGAAAAGAACTAAATGCAAACATGTCTGAAGTTGTCCTTCCTCCCTCCCGAATCTTTGTCCAAGCGCAAGAATACACAGAAGCATTGGTAGTTATTTTCTTTATACCTCTCTGTGACGTTAAACATCCATGATGTAGCCGTTATTGTCAGACTGTAGTACAGCGACAGGTCACAGGTAATTCTTCTCTTTATTGATCTCTCAGAACCACCAGGCAGCAGCTGTATTTTTCCTTGAAGCAGATGATGCAAACCAGAAATACACGTATGAATCAATGTAACAACGACGCAGAGGACATTGGCTGTAGAGTCTGGAAAAGAGAGTAACTACCTACTCTGAGACTTGCAGCAACGATGTTCTTCTGAGGCCGACGAGCAGGCTGCAGTAAACACTGCTGGACTTTAAACTGAGCACTTGATCTGCCCAGAAAACCATCCTGTGCTCTTCTGCGAGAGGAAAATGACAAAACAAGCACCAGCTCATGTTAGCTTTCCTGCTAATTACTGTTGTGTCCTGCACCTCGTCTTATTGAATGAGTGACATCAATAAAAACATAAAACTCTGCAGACTTCATGGCTAATCATTATTGTCTGAAATGTGCTTTATAATTAATTCCTGTGCTCTGTCCAAGACTTTGCCCCACAGTGGAGAAGATTAAGTCATTTTCAGTGCATCTGTCGAGGCATCGTTGGTTGTGTGGAAGCGTTTGTATTTAGTGGGAGTGAACAGAAAGTGTTTTCTTTGCGTACACCAGGCGACGATCATTCAGGACCCAGTCTTGATGTTTACGGTCTGTTGCTTGCAGAAATGTCTCGGCCAATCATCTGCTCCGCTGTGCTCGTGGACGGCTCGGCTCGGCTCGTCTGGCTCGACCGATCAGTGATGAGGGTCGTCGATCGCCGGCGTCCCCGCATTTACAGCGATGCTCAGAAACATCGAACCGTTTCACTGTATTACCGGAGAGTGTGTCGGCTGTCTGCGTACGAGTTTTAACCTGGAGATGGAAACGGCCTCCACTGATTTAGAATTTAGAGTCGATTCATATTATATCACTCACTTGTGTTTGACCTTCTCCTTCCTCTGAGATCCTCGGGTGTATTGAAGTTTTCAAGGTTACGCGGCGTCTCAAACACTCACACACGCACACGCGCCTCCAGTAAACCCTCTCCGTTCACACGTCAACATGTGAATCTAAAACACACGCTAACTCGACTTGTTTGGAATATAAACCCCGACTGACAACACGGAGCTGATGTATAAACGTGTATTTTGAGCTTCACCTGTTATTTGTCTGCTCCGCACCGTCTCACTCTGTGTATCTATTAGTCATAAGCTCTACTAAGCTTCTCAAGGTTATTTGGAATTTCCTGCATGGACGGTTTTCCATCGTGGGTTTAATGTTGGTGGCTGCAGATGAAATATTTCACCTCGCAGGCGCGCTTGTTTCAGATTACGCGGGCTACAGAGCTGCTTACCTTGAGTGGAGCTCCCGCCTCGAGGCATCACGGGCATCTCATTGTGTCTGTCAATCATCGGCAGGTGATGGACAGAGCGCTCTTTATTCCATTGATTTTAAATCATTGACCCCGTCTTATTACTGCCAGTCAAACACGTGGAGGTAGATCCTGCATGTCTGAGAGTCTTCTGAGAAATGCAGCCGGTCCAACATTTCATTACTCGTCCACCTTTTTTCTGTTATACGCATTTCTTCTTTTTTTCTGACAATGTGCAGATGAAACCACATGCACAACTTGCATTACTTATAACTGTTTATTTCCCTGTTGGCACACGTTTACAGTTAGTTGACAGGACATGTATATTTCTCTGAAAAATAAATATCCGACAATCTTTACTAACCTCCGAGTGAACCACAACAACATCCGCTGTTTGTAAAATACATAAAATACATATTTTCCCTCTTACCTGTTCTGCTGTTTTTTTCCATTTAGATTGTTTTGGTGTGAGCTGCAGAGTTTCAGAGGCATCAGAGATGTAGAGATGTCTCCCTTCTCCTGAATACAATAGAACTAGATGGCCTGTGGTGCTCAGAATGCCAAAAAAAAAAACCAACAACAACTCAACAACAATGTCTCTCCCCAGAAATCATGACCTAGTTACTCTGTTTGTGGACGGACGAGCCAGGTTGTCAAGGCGATAGCGTCACAACTGTGCAGGATGCAGGAAACCTTTTTACAGGTGTGTAGTGGAGATGGAAGTAATGGAGCTCGACGACGAATGCAGTCCGAGTAAACGGGGGCTGGACGCACGAGCGAACGTCATGCCCCCGACCCAAATTCATGGTGGCGAGAACACAGAAGATATTTTAACCCTATAAAGCCTGACACATCAAATAAATTGCCAGAAAATTATAATTTTTTTGGAACGGAGATGTTTATAAAACCTTTTAACAAAATCAGGTAAAAATACATTTGCTATATCATTTTGTTTATGAGATGTTTTTTGTATCACATTTAATACATTGGGAATTTTTGGCAACTTTTTGCTCACAACAATGTTGATTTTAGACACAAAACAAGTTGTGTAAATAACATTTTGAACATTTTGAGCAGTTTCTCTCATTGTTTTTTATACATAAAACTTTTCACAGCCTATTTCTTTCACTTTGTGGTCGGCACAAAAACAGTTTCTGTCCTCCTTCAGGCAAAGATGCACTTCACACCTTCACAGTAGACGTGTGAGAGGTGATTGCTGGTGCAGTGCTTGTAAAATAGTGTGTGCTTGTATTGTGGTAGGCATGATGTTGATTACATTACAAAAATGTGACATAACCATTCAGGGATAAACACCTGCAGTATCGAATTTGACACACACATTTTTAACACAGTTTAACTGTAATATAAAGAACTAATCATGAAGTAATTATGCATTGATTCAATACAGAACATATTTACTTGAAAACATGAGTAACAATCAGATGTTATTCCTACTGTAACTTCTTCAAAATTAGCAAAGATTTTCCTGCCAAAAGTATTGATTATGTCTCAGAAACGTATGTATCAAATATGATACAAATGGCTATATTAAAGTATTTTGCTGAATGTTTCTGTCTGTCTTGTCTGTGTTGAAGATAAAAATCCTGCTTCAGTTTACGTATTATGTTCCTCCACTCAAGGTTGGCAGCACCAAAACAATCTGGATGGATAAACATTAAAAGGAAAAAAAAAACATGCACTTCTGAATTAGGATCAGAAGGCCTTTTAGATGACAGAAACCAAATGAATGACGATCAGAGATAAAAACCTTGTGAGCGAGTGATTCAATTAAACGTGGTAAACATGTCGACCGTGAGAAATTAAAGCCGATCAGGTTTTTAAAACTCGTCAGTGACTGAAACGATGTGCGCACACAAAGAAATGAATGAAACTAAATGACTCTCAATCCAATCTTTAACTAATAAATCTGTTATGATGTCCTCCGTAACTGACCGACCATACTGCGGAAAATCCATTTACAGACGGCGTCGCGTGTTTCTCTCTCTCGCTCTCTGTGTGTTGTTGGCAAATTTCGTGACGCACAACACAAAACCCTGTTTTATGACTTTTCACGACATCAGCTCAGAGACACTGAGTGAATGTTCTGTTGACGTGTTTCTGCTGTTTCCTCAGGACTGTAAGCAACACAGTCATTCATTTGAGGCCAGACTGGCAGCAGGGATTTCATTCTGTGCAGCGGTGAGAGGAGGGACCGTGGGTGAATTACATGTTAGTGTGGATACCATGAAATGGCTTATTGATTACACCGGAGCAGGCCTGATTAAAATTCATCGGGGGGGCCGAGACACACAGTGGCAGGCGTGGGAACAAATTGCTCACCCGCACCTTCAAGACGCTACATAAACTGTACATTTCAATCAATTGGCGTCCAGCGCTGCTCATCCATCAGCCGCCAACACAGCGGACCGTGTGACACTGCGAGTTGTGTACTTATGGATCTGTGTACTGTATATTCACTGTTGTGTGTGCGAGGACGGGCGGGTGCATGTAGCGAGAGCCCTGCTACGCCGAGATAAGAGCTCCGCCTCGGCTCTGATGATGTCCAGCTGGTATTTATCTTCACAGTCTATCATCAATAACTTGATTCAGATGGATTCCCGTGTCAGATCATGCAGATTTGAATAATGGATGCAGTCGTGTCGCAGCGCGGGACAAAGAGAGATACCGTGAGGAGCTGATGATCGTTATCGTCTGTTTGTCCAACAAACAATTCTTCAACTTTCACAGAAAAAGTTCACAGTTAAACTTTCACTCCAAAGACTGTTCAGCAGATCGACTTTGATAACGCAGCGCTGAGCGCCAACACAAACAAAAGAAGGAGAATATATAGAGCAGAGAAGGAGAAGCTGCCTGGAAGCAGCTGTGGGCAGATTATATAATACAATCTATAAAAAATATATACTTGAGTAAAAGTAGTTCTTGATTTAGTGAGTGTACACATTTAAATGGCTCAAGTGAAAGTGAAAATTAAAATGTCAAATTTTAATTGTGAAAATAACATTTATTAACATTTATGCGGCATGATATCACAGTTACTGCTTTGTAATGTACCTCAGCACATATTTGAGTCATGTTCATACTTAAGTATTTCCATTTTCCGCTACTCTACACCTCCACTCCACTGCATCATTTTACTCCACAACATTTATTTCAGAGGGTTAGTTACTAGTTACTTTGCAGATTACATGTTACATCAGAGCCAGAAAAAAACAAACAGATTTTGACGATCACAGAAATGCGACAAATCAGATCTGATACTGTTGAATATGTGTGATTAACTGACTTGTAATCGTACTTTTTACTTTGTATACTTGAGTAAATGTTTTGCCGGTCCTCATCATGACGTTAAAGATAAACTCTTTAATCGTTACACATCGATGTTGCTAACATTAGCTACTGTAGCTAACAAGCGTTTCACCTCGAATGTGTGTGACGTACTTCATTGAGCTCGCAGAGTTTTTGAGAAGCAGAGATCTCCGTGTTTTTTACGAGGGACTTCATCATGTAGCTTTGATTCTACTTTTTTCCACCTTGTTGCGATCAGGACGTCACGATGAGAGCTGTGAGAGTGAACCAAAGCGGAAGTTACGGGTTGAATTAGGTAACAAGCTAACCTCCCTGCAGTGCCGAGGTGAACGGCAGCATATTACACATGATCCTCCGGTTTATTCTCTGCTTGTGGCTGTAAATCACCTCCTTCACATTCCACACCCTCATCTTTATGTAAAGAACATATTGATTAGCAGCTTGTGAGACAAAAACAATGTCTCTTGGTGAGTAACACTTTCTTTACAGCCCTGCGGGGTATTTTTAGAGAAGGCTGGGCTGAATGTGGAGCGTGGGATTGCTCCTGGTGCTTCCGCTGCCTCTCGACGCACAAAGGTTTTCTTTCAAGGGATTTTGAGTTTGCAGGTCTCATGAGCAACAAAAGAAGCGCTTTCAATAGAGCAGACAGTAATTTCACATCACTCAAACGCAGACCTGACTGATGGATTTTTTGGAAGTTTTGCAAAAAAAAAAGTGAATCGCTCTTCCCGTCAGTGCTGCTGACTCACCTGGATCTTTACACGTGTCAGCAAATTTAAATCTCAGCTTCCTTCCCCGCCGCTGAAGTTCCCTTGGGCAAGAGAGGAACCAGATGTTCTTTGGACGGCTCTCCTCATGTCTGCATGTCGATCAGTCACTTCATCTCCAGCCCTGCTGCCAGTAGGAGCTGCCTTTCATATCAGCAGGTGGAGGAGGACGGTGGTGGCATTTCAGCCAGGCCAAAAAAAGAGACCGCCGCTCCTGTTTTCATACACCACTGGATACTTTTAATGAAGGACCAGGACGTTTTCCAGCTGCGTTCGGGGGTTTTGAGGAGGTATCAGGTCATCCTCAACCGCGGGTACGCCGACAAAAAGTGATGTTTTTATCAAGACACCTGGACGAGTTTCAGCTGTGTTTGTGCCGACAGAAACTGAACCTAAAGAAAAGTAAAGTTTTTAAACAACAACTGGATACTCTCATCTAGATGCAAGGGCATTTTTCTAGCCGGGTTGCTTCTACAAAACCAGGTGTTATAAACCAAAACAAGATCTTTTCCAAACGCTTGCCGAGCATAAGCATTGTCACAACATGAGGTGTGCGTTTTTTTTTAAACCTTACTGGACCAGAACTAACTGCGTTGTTACAACGTACAAATGAAATTTAAACCTAAAGAAACATAAAGCTGCAACGTAGTTGCATATTCTGCTGATTGGTTTGTCTTCAGGACCTCTGAGCTTTAATGTGATTGTTATCGGTCAGTTTTCATTGATAACTGAGGGGTTAACAAACACACACACACACATTATAATGATATTAACAGACAGTTCAGAGGACTTATGAGTCCAGTCGTCTCTGTGCATCACACATTACTGCACGAGTCACAGTCGTCCGCAGCAGCAGGTGATGAAGTGATTCTTCATTCAGTCTGGTCGCCTCTAATAAACGCCGACTTCTCTCACGTGAAGTGAGACGGGCTCTGTGGCGTCTCTGAGGCTCCAGCTGCTCGCTCCGATTCCTCCGCGGTGGTCAAGGTCAAACGCAGCGACCGGGAGCAGCAGAGATTGATCAGTCTCTGTTCTTTGTATTTACTGTGCTGCCTTTTGGACAATTTGATTGTCACGGATCAATCCGTCTGCACCTTGAGCTGAGGTCGCACAATTTGGGCATGCGACTGTGTTGTGGCCAAATGGATCTGAAATTGATATCGATCCCCTGGTTTGTCCAAACAGTAGACATTATTCATTCGATAAGAAAGTAGAAAATACAGCAAAGGGTGAGCAGTGGGGAGTTCAGCGTGTTTTCTCTAGCGAGGTTTTTTACTATACAAAAGAAAATCTGTCTGTGGAGTTTCACGATGTGAGACCAGAAGGACACGCAGTTCTTTTTGCCACATAAGAGGAGGACAGCACCGTGACATTCACTGGATACTTCTGCCAGATACAATTCTGTATTTCTTGTCTGTGTGTCGGATGAGATGATTATATAATCATAACCGCTCTTGGCGTAATTACCAGAATGA
The DNA here is from genome assembly GCF_900880675.1 of Sparus aurata. Lineage (NCBI taxonomy): Eukaryota > Metazoa > Chordata > Actinopteri > Spariformes > Sparidae > Sparus > Sparus aurata. The sequence goes on along the minus strand of NC_044195.1, from coordinate 32,316,585 downwards.
ATGTTAGCTACGTACATTTCTGCAAAACCACAGAGAAGTTCCACCTGAATGTTTTCTATTTCTTCTTTTGGTTCAGCGCTGTGCTTATTATATATCCTCTACTTAGGTTTAGGCACACAACGTGAGGAAAACATCGTGGTTTGGTGTAAAATACCTGCTTTGCTTTCCACGCTGACGGATGAAGAAGAGCTGTTTTTTGTTGCCATGAAATGACCACAGCTCTCTTTAAAAACATCTGCGTTTGATGCCATAAAAACTGAAAAATATCCAATATTGACTCCAGCTGTGGTCAGCTGTTTGGCAGCCATATTGTGACGACACCATCGCCATCCTCTCCGGCTTCCTCTGCAACAGATGGCTGATAACCACTAAATGTGAACGTGATATGCCATGTTTGATATCTGTGGTTTGCAGAAACGTTAACTGCTAACATCATACCCTGGTGGCTGGGCTGTGGCAAGCATACGCCACCATGTTTTGTTCGTTAGGATAATTGCTGCGTCAGATTAGTTGAGTATATGATCACAAGTGGCCCGAGAGGAACAACACGATCCTGGCTTCCCGTCTGTCACGACCTGTGTGATCTCAAGAACACAAATACACCTTCTCCTTCCACACTCGCTCTCGAGATACAGCATCCATACAAGCACAGGCCTGACACATGAGCCGGAGCCTCACGCATACTGCCAAAGGCGCCCACACACAGCTCGTCCTCGCAGGTGAGAGCTACAACCGCCTCGCTCTTTGCGGTATGACATACGGCTTCTGTTGTGTGCTTTGGATGAGGCTCATAATATTCCCACACATCCACGCGGCAGAGTGCAGCGTTTTTAATGTCAAGCTTCTGGTCTCGTGGACGGAGGCAGTCCTCAGAAAACCCGTCTGCGTAAGCTGGACGAGGCAGACGGAGCTTGTAATTAGGGGATCCATTTTTAACTGAAGTGCTTCAGCGTGCAGAGAGAGGAAGTCATTGTCCCCCCTCAGCCTCATGCATTAACAATGAAAGCCATCCCGCTGATAGGAGACGGAACAGCAAGAAATATCCGACCCGTTTCTGTCGCCGTCGGCTGATAAGTTCCCTCCGTGAAAATACAGTCTGAGATGTAAATGCAGCTCTTTAGGAGAGCGTTTAAAATGCACGCTCGCAGCTGATTGGGCACTCAGAATCCAACTCTGATTATGTGGAGATGCTTGTAACGCGTTCTCGTGCTGTTTTTCAATCTCTTCTTGTTATTCAGTAGAAAATGTCTGGTTGCATGTTCCAGCCCGGCGCCTCGCTTTACTTTCTTGTTTGAAAATGAACGCGTGAATGCCGGAAACTTGTTGTTCAAAATAAATCTTTGTGATGGAAAATAAAACGGGTTGCAAGTGGACGGGTGGGCGGTGGGAAGCGTCCAAGTGCATTTACACAAGGCGCGCACCCGAGTGAGTGTTTATTTCCATTTTTGGCCACTTTATACTTCACTTTATACTTCAACACTTTATACTTCACTTTATACTTCAACACCTTTCAGGGAGAGAGTCGCACTTACGTGACAGCCGCAGTTATTTTAAGAGTTTCTCCTTTAAACATACCGCAGATAGAAACATCTGAACGTGTTTCTATCTGCTCTGCTCACTTCTGCCAAATCTTCATGCACGGACACAAACAGTCCACTCATTGGAAGTGTTTCCGAGCCATTACCATACATCCCACTCTGCTTGTGTTCCCTCCCTTTGCGCCAGTGAAATTACACCGTGATAAATAGTGTCTCCTTGGCACAATATTAACCGTGTCCTTTGCTCTAATAGTGAGATCTCTGGTGGCGACTTCCTCCCTTCCCCGTGATGATGGACTGTCTCGGGCTCTCCAAACCGCTCGCCATCCATCCACATCCCGAAATGTGGTTTGGCTAAATGTCTCTCAGTATTGCTGTTGTGCTGCCAAGTTATTATGCAGCAGAGACGACGGGGCAGAATCTGCCAAGAAGTCACAGCTGTAAGCTTGAAGCTCCTCAGTAAAACACTGTAACTGTATAGAAACAGTTTGTTTACGTCGTGCTTTCAGATCTTTGGGTTTCTCGAGTGATCCGAACACAAGACCACAAGAAGACGCGTTACGATCCGATCACTCAAACCGCTTGTCGAGGTGGTCTGGGATGCGTTTGACCGCATGCGTTTTTGTAAACGCTCATACGTCCCGATGCTTCCTCGACAGGATGTGCCGGTTGTTATAGTGACAGGAAGCCGGCTGAAGTCCTCCGCGAGACAAGAAGAAGCCACAACAACAGGCAGAATGGATTACACGCTGTCTGCTTTCCATTCGGTTCACTGTAATGCAAATGACATGTTGTGGCTCCTCTCATCCTCCAACGGCGAGCAGCAGATGTTTGTGAACGAGCCGCCTGTTTCGGCTGATAACCGCAGAATCCCCAGACTCCCTCAGCAAATCTCACACATTTTTGAGAGTTGCTAAGTCAGAGGAAACTTAACAAAGTCTGCGAAACAGCTGCGGCGAATTCAAAAACAATTTGTGCCTTTTTGCAAAGTCAGCTTTACGTTTAATACACTGAGTTTCCCTCTTTGCTTGTGAAATGAGTCAGTTTGTTGCTTCTGTGTCTAAAGCTCGTCTCACCTGCCAACATTAATCAGCTGTTTGAACACACTGTTTCAACTGATTTCACCATTTACCCTAAATGTATGAAAGACACCTTTCTTTGATGGCAACCATGTCAAATTGGACAAATACAGCCAACAGTAACTGATATAGTCTATTTCTCGGTTGCCTGTGGAGAAAATCACCAGACTGCCTTTAAAAATCGCTCATTTTTGTGAGTCGTTGAGATAGAAGACACTTTATAAACCTTGTGAAGTGATGTCTCTGACAAATTCTTAATTAATTGGGTCTTTTTGTAAATTCGGCATATGTCATACGAGTTATATCCTTCTTAGTGTCAATAACATTGTGTTTGTAACAGTGATGTACCTGTTTGTTTGCATCTGGAGCGGGGATTCTAATGCCAGGTGTTAACCGACGGACAAAGTAGTGTCCACCTCTGATTGGATCACCTGATGTGCATGTTAATGACAGGTATAGATACATTCTTCTATATATACCTTCTAGGCAGAAGTGCAAAGACAAGACACCACCAGACAAATAAATAAAGGGACCTGCAGCAGAGCTCCAACCTTATCCAGACTGCATGATATACAACAACTGCAGATATGAAGCATTTGAGGTTTCCACCGGTGCACTGAACCACAGCACCAATGTACTTGTGATACTATAGAGAATAAAGTGTAACCACAAAGCAAAGCACATCCACAGTCTGGATGCAACGACCAAAATAACCACCGGACACCGTCAGCCTTCCCACAGGGCTAATAATGGCTCTGTCTCTGCACCCCCTTGGCTTAAAAATATGATGTCTGTGCACCGGGGTGATGCTGAAGCTTGTGTTGCCAAACACCGCCGTGCCATTATCGCCGCTTCCAGAGTGGCAGCGAGGCGGAGACATTTAGCAGGGTGTCAAACTCGCTGGGGTCCTCCATCAAACAGCAGCGACCAGAATAAAGGCTCTGTCAGAAATACTGACAGCTGTAATATTTCACCTGGCCCTGGAAGCCATTCCATCAGCCAAAACACAGACGCAGAGGAATATTTCTTCTCTTTAGCCCCCTCCGTGCATGAATATATATGAATATTTTTGGGGGGTTATTGCCGACATAGTTGTTGTCATTGTTGGGCTAATGCTGAGAGGAATGTTCTGTTATGCTGCCTTTGAGGACGTGCAGAGCGAGGATTTTTTTATTCCTGTGTTTATCCATTATAGAAGCTCCGAGAAAGGATTTTCAATGTTGCAATTGCACTATTAAGAAAGTGTAGATGAAACTTTCGCATAATCGATTTCGTCTGCACGAGAGTTACAAGGGCACAGCTGCAGTTTTGAATCATTGTAAGTAAGTCGTACATTCACATTAATGTCTCGTTTTTCACCTGAATAGATTCGCGGCCCGGCTGCAGTTAGTTTTTAAAGGACAGTTGCACCTTAGGCATCACTTACTCTAATTTCCGCTTTGAGTATCACCTTTCAGCACCTTTAATTTGCGACGCTGCCGGTCTCCCCTCTGAAGAGCAGCCTGGAGGCAGAGTGAGAGTGATGTGGAAGGAGGGAGATGTCACGGAGAAGGTTATAGATCATCTTTAATTGATGTCACTCCTCAAATCGTTCCGCTGGAGATTGAAGCCAGCCATTTTTCTTGATATACATTGAATCGTGCGGCGTAGCAGTGAGAGTGTTTCATGATTATATGATTGCTCGCAGCGCAGCGCGCGTCTGTACACGATGCCACCGGCTGACCGCTGAAACGGCGAGTACACGGTATCGACTCTGGGTACGTCAATACTAATGCATGCAACATGCGTGCTGCCAATCCGTCAGCGTTCTGTCAATATGTATAGCTTCATGGATCCCTCCGCCATCAAAATGCAATGAGGAGTGAAACCGTAATCTATCATCTGACACTGTCATGCTGATGGCAGGCTAATGGCTGCTGAAGACCTGACACTGATGGAGTGGACCAGGGGAATACTGTAGCTTATTCAAATGCCACTTCCCCTTTGTGTGACATTATAAGCGAGGCAGGTTTATGTGTACAGAACCTCCCAACAACAAGGCAATTCAGAAAGGAAACTCGGACTGTTTCTCATCGCCCCCCCTGGTGGCGTTACATCGTCTTTGTGCGTACAGAATCGTTCCAGTCGATCCGTCTCGTGTTGCAGAGATATCAACTGAAGCTAGCATGCTAACCAGCTAGCAGCTGTCACTCTCCGTCCAAAGCTCCTGTGTTAGCACAAACACTTCCCTGGTGCACCGAGGTCCCAGTCCTACCGTGCTAGCTGCACAGCTAACTGAGCTAACTAATGACTGCTACAGCTAGCAGAAGTTAGCAGAAACCATTTCACGTGTTTGTAGTAAATGTTCCAGTGAAAGTGGAATAAAGTGCTGGACAGTTCGAATCAGTGATGTGTCGGTCTTGAACGGGATGATAATTGATCGACTCTCATCTATTTTTACTAATTTATACCAAAGGGTAACAAACATATTCCCTAATTAAGTTCCAGATACCTCTGATTTTGATAAAACTACGACCCATGCATGATGAGACTTGTTGCGCTGGATGCCAACAAACAAAAACATAGTTCAAAAATAAATAAAGCATTCAAAAAACATATTAGACTTTTATATTTTGCCATTATTTAAGGTTTTTTTTGACCAAACATGTAGAGTTATGCTTTTCTGGAATGCTAAATGTGGCTGAATTATAGAAGCCATTAGTGGCACAGGTTGAAGAGCCCTTTGGGAACCATAATAGCCGGTTCTTTGTGCTGAGCTGAACCAAAAGATCCGGCTCCCCACAAAGAGCCGGAACTCCCGTCTCTAACTGGAAATGCTGTGGGCAGTCCGGTCTTCATCGCGGTCGGTCACCTTCATCTTCTTACCGAAGACAAGAATATCTGGCTGCAACACACTAAAAATGTTTTTATAAGATCTGAAAAGAGACATTCAAGGCCCCATATTATGTTCATTTTCAGGTTCATGCTAAAACATGTTAAAAAATCTCATTATTTTCCTCTTGTGTTGATGGCGCGCCTCCTCCGCTGTCTGAACGCTCCGCTTTAACTCCTGTCTCTTTAAGGCCCAGTCTGCTCTGATTGGCCGGCTCTCACACGCCTGAGGATTTGGAGTGTTTTGATGTGTTCAGTATTTATATAACAGCTAGACCTGCTTGATGATCAAAAAGAGATGGAAAGCTCATCTTCTTCCTTTACATGAACCCTGGGGAGTTTTTTCTGGCTACTTGCAGTACGATGACGTAATGTTTTTACACACACACGTTAGGAGACTCTTTCCTGTTCCTGCTTCACAATGCACCACTGAAACACAGCGCTGCACCCATAAAAAATTAAATGTAGTCAATATGTCTGTTAGACCTCAAGGAAACAGGTTTGAACTCATTGGCAAGACTGTTGAGAGCAGGCTGGTGAAATAAAAAGTTCGCTCGAAAGCAGGCAAAAGTCAAAACCAGGCAGGGAGACGAGGCAGACCTCACAGCGGAGAGCGAGTCCACAAGGTAAGAACGAGGTCACAGCAGGCTAAACTCAGGCGGGCTGAGAATACGTCTGCAACATTAAGACCGGGCTGGTGACAAATTAAAGCAATTGCGGCGGTGTACGCTACGGAGCTGATGGGGAGGTGGAAGAGGTCAGCTGATGGGGAGTGACGGGGACACGAGGGGGGTTACTGCAGGTCAGGAGGGAGTGGCAGGATGTGAAACGACGGGAGGGAAACAGCAGACAAGGACGAAGAGAGTTTATCCATTATAAAATCCATTGTTGTAGTGGAAACTGGACCTCCACTTTTCCTCCGCCGACGTCCAGCTCACATTTAATTCCAGACCAGCCTCCTTCCTGTATTAACCTGTTGACTCACACAGATATTTGAAACTTCTCATAACCTCTCATCAAAAAGTTACTACATTATTAAAACTTCTTCCTCGTGTCCCGTGGTCGCGTCAAAGCTTGAATTAACGACCGCACTGCCTCCACAGGAACCACCGTTTGCTCACAGAAACCTTGCAGAATTACTTGTAATATATGTAATAATAACGTTATTGCTTTTTGTTTTAATTTGCTGTTGTAACTCTGTGCTGCTGCCATTCTTGGTAAGGTCTCCCTCTCAGTGGGACTAAATAAAGGCTAAATAAATAAATCTTAAATTGAGAATAATGATATCCATCATTATGCAGATTTACCTCAATATGAAAATGTGATCCCTCGGCAGTGATGCGTCGTGCAAGCTGCAAAGTAACTTGTTACTAATCAAATGTTCAGGAGTGCTAGTATAAAGAATGGGAATAGATTAAAGTACCTTAATATTGTTCTGAACACAGAGTCGAGTGTGAATTCATTGCTTTGTTTTTGTCTCCGGCCTGAGTGCGAGTCGATCCCTGTGCAGCTGCGACTCCGGCTCTCGAGTCCTGATCTGCTTCTCCTGATTGGAAAAGTTTTTGTCATCAGCTGAGTCAATTAATCGGACTTCTCTCGGCTCCCTCTGGAGACACAGGAGGCTTTATGCAGCTTTTCTTTTTGTCTTTTTTTTTTGTTCAGCCGTGCAGCAGCAGGAGTTTCCCCCTTTTTTCAGATATCGAGCATCAACGTTAGCACGGCGCCTCTGCTGAGCGTGGAAACATTAAGCGAGGCGTCGCCCAGGGACACACGGATAAAGTCTCTGTTGCTGTGGTTTGATTGAAAAAAAAAAATGGAGTTAATAGAAATAGGATCCTAGTAATTAATCTGCGCTGAACAAGAGGCTTTTTCTCTGCACAGACACACACACGGACATAAACACATGTATGTGTGTAGGGCTGCTGTTAATCAGCACCTTTCATCCATCAGACCAGCCGCCTGGCAGACTATTACCGCTCTACCTCCGGCTTCCTTTACTAATTAAAAAGCCTCAGTAATTGAACTTTCTATTTTCACCTCAGCTCTTCATGTGTCGGCGTGAGTGAAAGGGTGGGATGAGGTAACACGCAGCCGCTCCACCTTTGTTTTAAAGAGCGCCTGACACAGTGGTGTTGCTGTTTGTCTCCGGGATGACAAGGCAGAGCGGAGGTGTTTGTTGCGGTGTTGTGAACGCCTGCGTGCTGCCTTGTCTGAGCATGTACAGGCGCGGCGTGACATCTCGGCTCGTTTCCTCACATTGTCTCCACCTCGCAGCCGGAGTGATGGATGGGCAGGTCAGCGCCGGAAGAGGCGCCGTCAGCCGTCGGGCTTCATGCTTCTTCCCGCTCACCTGAATGAGCCACGCTGACACAATTTGGCAGATTTGCAGGCAGCGCGCGGATGTTTAGAGACTATCCACCAGCTCGCCGGGAGAATTGCATTAGAAAGAGATTAATTCAATTCAATCCTGAGACAAAGGTCCGCGGGAAAACAAATCATTGATCTTCCCAAGTGCAAAGAGGAGATGATCATTCCGCAGGAGTTTTGTCTGAGAAGTGGCGAGTCGAATGCTAGCAGGCGAACTCGTCCGCGAGGGCCTGCTTCATTAAATGTGTGAAATCACGCTGCAGCTTCTGACATCTCTGCAATAATCACACGCTGCATGTACAGTATGTGCGGGGTCAGTGTGCGAGGGAACACGCATAGCAGTTTTCTTCGTGCCCTTGTTTGTCTTTTCTTGATATAGACTCATCGGTTTAAATGTCAAGAGCGTCAGTCTCCCGAGATAGTAAAGCCACGCTGTGCTTTTTCAGGGCAAGGGCACCTTCATCAGGATTTGTATTCTGCATTCGAAGAGATTGGCCCTGATCAAATTACATCATTGAGAAGCTTTTGTCCTCTCCGGTCCTCAATAATTCTCTCAACCTCGTCACAGACAAAAAGTGCTCCGACAGCCGCAGAGGAACTGAAAAGAAACTGACAAACATCTTTTTCTGATTAATCAGACATCGTCGAGGCTTTTTGTTAAAAGATTTAGTTAAATGTTCAAACGTTCAGTGAAATGTGCTGTTTTCAAAAAAGGCAGAAGATGTGTGCGCCATCATTAGCACAAAATCATGAACAGTTTTTTTTGCATTTCAATTTGAAATATGAGACATTTTTATGTCATTTCAAAGGAAAATAAACAGTTTTTTTGCAGGAAATGGGAAATTTAGTTTTGCACTTAGATAGAACAGAATCAGAGTTTTTAAGCCGTGTTGCCTGAAACTCTTCCAAACCAGTCGCAGGTAGGTCACACCTGGTTCGTTACAATCCAGCAGCACTGAGACCAATTAAAGATCTCGTCACCTCCAATATGCACAACTTGACCTTTGACTTCATTGTCTTCTCCACCTGTTTTCTTTCTTTATCATGCACACAGTAACTAAAAGAACACAGCTGACCTCCAGCATCACTAACGCCTTTTAAATACTATAGTATTGTTCATACAGGTTGTAGACAGATAACAATCTGGGCTTTGGAGATTCATTATTGTCATTTTCTGCAAACAGCCTGGCAGATACTGTAGAGTAAGTAAAGTTAACTGAGAGGACAACATGGTAGTCACAAACAGTGGCGTGCACAGACGTTTTTAAGGGCAGGGGCGAAAAGTAGGACGAAAAGAAGGGCACTTTAGCGCACGTTTTGGTTCCCGAGATGGCACTTAAACATGCGTTTTTCAACAATTGGGCCACGAGGGGGGCAACTGTCCCCCCTGCCCCCCTCTTGTGCACACCACTGGTCACGAAAAAAAGGAATCTGAGGCGTCTTTAACTAAGTTTGGGTGCTTCTCAAACAAAAATCATTCTCAGCCCAAACTGGCTGATTTCAACATCCATGGCCAAATACAGGCGGCCATATTTGGTGCCAGAACACAGCTGTGTGCTTCTCCAGTGGAAATGAGTTAATGCTGTGCAAATAACACAACTTTAGACTTCCAAGCTTTGTGCCAGGTCCAGTTTTGCATGCAGATGATGCACCAATCCTTCCAGTTTTGTGCGTCATGTGAGGTGATGTGGTATGAAAGAGTGACAGTCCAGCTTCAACGTTTACAATATCTCTACGCCTGAAGAAATGACTACTGTTGCTCTGAAAGATCGGTCAAACAAGCGTTACTTTCACCCTGTAGACTGGTGTTCATGTCCAGAGTGAAACCAGAAGTGAGCAAGTTATCTTACAAACACACTTACGGTAATGTTACGTATGTTTTTAAGTGACGTTACAGAAGTAATGGAGTGATTTCAACTGAAATGATCAACAACAAAGTCCTGGTACATCTGTCACTGATACGCCGGACTCGTCGTGTTGTTTTGGGAGTCGACCTGTTCAATCATTCTGGTTTGAAGTTGTGTTGGCCCTTAATTTAAAGGTGTATTATGTATTTTACTTACTTAGTAGGTTCACCGCCTAAACCAAACCAAACTGTGACTGTTACGTATTTATTTTGCTACCATGACAACTATCTGCTCTCCAAGAAAGTTAATGCCGAACGATCAACGTGTCAGCTGCACATAAAGTTGGACTTCCTGACGTACAGACTCAACGCAGTTTGAAAGAACTGAAAGTTATTTGTACTCAGATTGTTGAGGCTCTAGTTAGGAAACAGGTCAGATCTGAGACAGACTGCTTCTGTGTGACGTGCGTCAGAAAACACATCCCTGTTATTTTCTATATAAAACCTACATTCAGTGTCGGCGCGGCGCTCAGGACAGGTGGACAGAACCTGCCATTTTCCTATTTTCCCGTGTCAGCGCCCCAGAAAAGGAGCGCCGTCCCTCCTCCGCTCGGCACAGAACCGCCATCACTCATTCGCCGACTCCACTGTGAAAGAAAAAGGAAGAGCAACTCGGTGATGGAGGATAAAAACACGTTGGCCTTTACATTCCTTTAATCCAATATGAAAGATAATTTAAAAGGACTCTGAATGTGCTGCGGTGCAGCACTCAAACCACTTTACACATAATGTACGAGTAACAAGCGCTCCGTGTTCATGTGCTTCCAGCGTTCGAGGCGTCGTCCTGTGTGACGTGTCTCTGCAGCACTGCTGTATGTTTGGCCTTTATTAAGCCAACGATGTCAAAGCTAACACTGTAAACTCACCGGTGTCTCCAGGTGATTTGCACAAGAAGAACAGCGCATCACCTTCAGGCGACCTAACAGAACAACAGCAGAGTATTTAATGCACCGGAGGAGGAACACACTCAGTAACACAGTACTTCTTCAGCGCCGTTCCACCGAGCCTCGTCCCGTTAACCTCTGTTTGATGAAGGTTAAGCAGTATACTGTGCAACAGAGATGAGTCACCGGGTATCAAACACTCCCATTAATCCCCCTTTAATCCGACTCATACTATATCGCAACACCCTACACCAGCGTGCCTATAAACACACGGGAGAAAACATTGATCGTTACTACAAACGTTGCTGCAGTAGAAGAGGAGATGCGGTCGCTGCGACTCGTGTTACACGCAGTCAGTCACAAGTTTGAGATGAGGACGTGGAGGCAGCGGCTACATGGAGGCAGCGGCTACACCGAGGCGGTGGCTCGATGTTTCAGAGGTTTACCGAGGCAACAGCAGCTCTGACAGGCCGTGCACACTGTCCTATCTAAGCTCTACAAGCAGCTAACAAAGCAGTGTTATCATGAGCCTTGACTGTAAAAAAAAATTCAGTTCACCGCTGAGATCCGTCAGCTTCCAGACAAACAAGGATTTGCCTGAAGCTGCTGAAGGAAACCCGAGGAGAACGCTCGGTGCCTCGGCTTCGAGCGAAAATAAAAAACGAGTCCACCGTGAGTCATTTTATCCAGCAGGACTGCATGAAAACTGAAGGCAGTCTGGAGATAAAAAATAATGGTGTACTAGTCTAAGTATAAAATAATGACTGTACAACACATCTGGACTAGTCTCTAAATGCTTCGTGCATGATTGATTAAAACAACAAACTACGTGAAACGAAATCTCTAAAACTTTAAATTGCGTCGATGACATTTGTCCTCTCAGTCTCGTCGCTCTCGGTTTTCTCCCAGAGTATTTTCTCTACTACTGTTCTTTTTCTTTCTTTACAGGGTTGAAAGTGTTCACAGATCACCAAACACAATAACACTATCTAGATTACTTCAGCTTGGGTAAAAGTGCTGCAGGATCTCCAGCACAGCGTGTTTCTACTCTCAGTGACTACAACCTTTAGTTTAAGCAGGTTAAAACAGATTCACTTCTGAGCTAGCAGTGTGGTGATTCCAACAACAACGGATACTAATTGAGCATCGACCCTAAAAACCTGTTCAAGGAAGTTCGGCTAATTAGCTTTTAGCCGAGGCTGAGGCTGAGTAAGAGTAGATAAACGTCCGCTTTTTTCCACTCGCTACCCGATCGTCAGGTGACTATTCTGTGCCAAATTTGTCGTCCTGATCCCAGTTTTAATGTTCAGTTACATGTTTTATTGATTGTCAACAGCTCACTTTTCACTTCCATCTCATGTCATGCAGCAGCTTCGGGCTTAAGCCTCAAACTCTGACACGCTACCTCCCTATCTAGCATCAGGTTTGTACGGCAGAGTTGCCGATTATACATCTGCAATGTTTAGCCCTTTTTAGATAGAAAAGGCGGCACATTTGCTCCAAGGTAAGGGCAGCAATGTGCCGGCCTGTCTTTCTAAAACGGAGGCGTAATATTCCTCCTTTTCCAGAAGCCGCCTCTGAGGTAGGCGTAAACTTGTGACGTGACGTGGAGCTGAATGAATTTGTCTTCAAAATAAGAGCTTTACATTGCACCCCATTGGAGTTTAGAACTGGGTTCTTGGCGGGGGGCTTTTAATTTGAAAGTAACGACCGTTCCTAGCTTGCTGCTACAACAACAAGCTAACACAACCAAACAGCTACAGAGACCGAGGAGACGCTAGCATCTCCTGGATCTCAGCGGCTGTCCAGTTGTTCATCTTAATGTCCGCGGATGAAGTGATGGACTGACTGCTGTGATCAGCTGTTTCCTGGTTTTAAAACTCCCCGGCTGTGGGTCGCACAACAGCGCACATTGCCGCCTCGTTTTTAGATAGCAGACGAGGCGGAAATAAGTGTACCCTCCGAGGCAGAAAATCGGCGGACCAAAGCAGACCCCCAATTTGCCGCCTTCTGTATAGAACCGCGGACCGAGCCACCAAAAGGACGGGCAGATTGGCGGCTTGGTGCTCTGTCAAAAAACGGCTTCTGTTTAGCCTTTTTAAAACAAGCTTCCTGACAAACAGTTCATACATTGTGGGGTAACATGACTTTTGGATCGTTGTAAATGTTTGGTTAGGTTCAGGAAGAGATCATACAGTCATGCCTTGTTTGTAAGCTGCACATATGGTCACTGACAGGACGTGTTCACTGATCTCCTCGGGGAAAAGTCCAGTGTACGACCCATCCGACCACCCCGATGTAGACTTCCCTCACTCTTTCTATAAATGCATTTGAGGGGGAGGTTAAAGAAGTGACATTAGAGGGGAAACTACAGGGCCGGACTGCTGACCAGGCTGCTGTACGTTTGACGAGCTGGGATTGAGAAAGAACTGCAGGAAATCCCGTTAAAACACCAGAAGCAACAATGTGCCAGCCTCTCTGTAAACACTGCCCCATCAGCTGCAACTCAAGTGATTCTGATCGAAGAAACATCCAGTTAAACCTTCAAAATAAAGGCATTGAAACGACATGGTAAGTTTAAGGAGAAGATCCTGGTTTCGTGTCAAATAACTACTTCCTTTAACAAACACCGCAGACTCTTAGCTTCACAGAGGATTTGTGGGGTCCTGGGTAAAGTTCTGATGTCTTACCCATCGATTCACTTCCTTCATTTCCGATTATTAACGATTATCGATTCGATTTTCAATTATTTACGATTATTGATCTTCCATTTAACATCAGTCAGCTGCTGAATTATTTTACTTATCTTTTGAGTAACACCTCACAGCACCTTCAATATTGTATAGTGTAACTGTAATATCAAAATTATTATTTTTTTAATTTGTTTTAAATGTAGTGTTTCACTGTTAAAAGAAAGCTGCCAAGCTCAGCAGCCGGACTCATGTTAGAAGCATTGTTGGTGACGAGAACCAGGGCGTGTTTCTCTATTCCCCACTCGTCTGCCATTGCTTTCAGAAACTCACTTATTTGCGCTTGTGTGGCGATCATCCATAGCTTTCGTCTGAAGTACGTAGGACATTAGCTCCCATTAACTGCTGACATAATGAGCTGTAACGGTCACATATGAGACTGTAGCTCTGGATGTCCAGGCATCGCAGGTTATTGCTACCCTGTGAGCAGAGTTGAGGGACTCTTGCACGGAAAGGTTTGTCCCCTTGTAAAGATTTGGAATCGATTTAAGTGTGAAAAAGCTCCGGGATGGAATAACATATCTTGGCTCCAGACTGTGGACCATGTAGCGGAAGCCAGTAAGAGGAGGACTCCAGTTTGTATTACTATTTAAATCGATTTTTGGAAAATTAATAACCGAATTATAAGCGTCAATATTATAATCGCGATTAATCAAAAATCGATTTTTTTCACCACCCCCACTGTCTAGCTGTAATATTATGTTTCTTCTTTTCTCCTGCTGTTATCGCTCCCTGCAGGTAGTCTACCTTTAACACATTTGTGCACTTTTTCACATTGTTTTGATAAAACCAGCTTGAAACATAGCCGTGGCTGAAACATGTGTGGCGTGGGCGTGGGTGAGTTAGAGCGACGGAGAACAGTAACACGATCAGAGCGTCTTTTCTTGCCTTGACTGTTACCTTCTGTGTGACACACAGACACTGTTTTAAAGGCTGCACCACTACTTCGTCTCCTGCGGTGAGCGTTGTGTCTCCACAGCCCTCTATTACACACCCGATCTTTGTCTGTGATCAAAAACAACACAGTTGCACATCCAGCTCCCCCCTCCCCCGAGTATTACCTACTGAGTTTTTCCTGTAAACACTGAGTCAGGTACAGGTGAGGTCAGGGAGCGGATCACACAATCTGTGCTATTGCAAGCTAACTCGATCGCAACACACACACACACATCTTGCAGTTTTCCTCCACAGTGTCGGCAGCCATCAGTCTCCCCGCTGCGAATGAGGAATGGTTGATGTGGCTCACCTCCAAGACATCCCAGGCTGAACCGCTCCCCTCCCAATCCTTTTCTTCGCAGCCTCCAATGTATTTATTAAATGTCAAGCAGCCAAATAGCTCTTTTCCTGCTGTAGAGAGTTCTCAGAATGGCACGTTAGGGTTTGCAACGGCGAGGCAGGCCGCTCTAACCTGGATGGATGAGCACCCCGGACACAGCCTGTAATTTAGATTTCATTACGATAGCGGCGCAGGTACAGTAGAAGGCGAGAGGTGGTTTTGGCGAGGAGGAAAGATGGTGGCGTGAGATGGTGGATAGCTGTGATGGATCACCAGGGGAAGTGTTGCACGGTTGATGAGGAGGGCCTAAAGGAGGAGGTGGTTGTGGCAGATAGTAATCGACAGGACGGGAATAAAAGAGTGGGTGAAAAAAGAAACCAGGTGAGCGGTTTTGTTGAGGCTCAGAAAGATGACGTTCTTTGTTCTAAGAGGTTTGAGATGCTGCCGAGTACCGGGACGAACGGCTGGAGTGGATCAGAGGATGGACGCTGATGAAAATAGATGGGGAGGGGAGAGCTGGAGAGGTTTCTGAACGGCAGTGCTGGTGAAGAGGACCATTACGGAGGAGGTGCTGTGGTCCCTATCTGCCTTTATGTCCTTTGCAGAACAAGAATGACATCATCTTCTCCGCGGCATGTGACATGAGCGCGGTGGGATAAGAGTAACGACATAATGTCCCCCTCAGATAAAGCTGAAAACTGGTCATAGCATGTCAATAATCCAAATGGGTATTTAATAAGCGCTGCAGAGCGTACGCCGCGATCCTATTAAAACTTCAGCTCAGCTCGCTGCTCGGATCTGTCAGGCTGCTCACCCGAAGCCTTCTCCCCGAGGCCAAAGGTGATGTCATCTCCCGCGGCCAGCTGTTAATTAGATGTTGTACAGCTGACCACTCTTCCGCGGCCTTATCAGCTGAAGTGTCTTATTAATGAGATTCAACTTCACATTTCAAAAGCCCTTTCGCTGGATCTTTTTTTTTTTTCGAGAGGTGTTTCCAACAGCAACGATAACAGGGGCTATTCTGAGGCGAGAGCGTTCGTGCCATCCAAGTTTAGCGGACATCTGTTCCGAAAACACTTGGTTGGAGTTCGGAAAAGATCACGTTTTGCCTTCAGATACCTCATGCTCACAAAGTATTGATATCGCTTCTAACATCACCACCGTCTCCTCAACCTCCTGATTCGAAGTTATGACAACAGCAGTCATGGAGCAACATTATCGTTCAATTCGAGTCGAGTTTCTGGTCAAATGGTGAATGTGGGTCCAATATTCACTCTCTTGTCGCTCTGATTTTGGTCTCCACCATCTCCTGAGGGAAACATCTGGCTGTTTTAGCTGCTAAACTTGCTATAAACTTCTGTAAAGCTAATAGTTATTAGCAAACGATCGACATACACCTCATCTCTGGATGGCGCCATGCTGCTTTCAGTCTTGATGCTAAGCTAGGCTAACCAGCTGCTGCTTGAAACTTCATAGCTTCCCATTTTCTCTTATGTAAACCTGTGAAACAGCGTCACACAAACCGTCCTCCTGCACCGACTTTTGCTTCAGCACATGATTCTGCCTTCAGCTCCTTCAGTGCAGCATTTCAGCCAAACAAAGACAATGTAAATGATTCCTCCTGGAGGCTGAACTACGATTACTATTCACACTTTTCTCCCCTTTCTCCCCTCGATAGTCTGGGAATCAGTGAGATGTTCTCTTGACGGCAGTCCAATGACGATAAAAACACTTACAATGCTGAATCTCGGAGGTAAAACATAAGAGGAACATTCAGCCTTCCCCGTGAATTGAATTTTTTGTTTCCTGTCAAGCTGCAATCTGGGACTTGATGGCATCAGGCGGTCTGATTGCTCAAACCTGCCAGTTTTGTAGACTGAATGCCAACAGGCACTTTGCTACTGTAATTAGGACCCATCTACAGTATCGTGGTGATTTTAAAAATCCCTTATCCAGGCTGCCATCAAATCAGCGAGCAGCTACAGCATGCCAATCACACAACTCGACTGTAGATGTAAAGAGTGAGTGAGTGATTCACTGGCCGGATCCCAGTTTAAATGAGAGTTTGAGCTCCACCATTAGTCAACGTTTATTTCTCATTTTCACGGCGACGCTGTAAAACACGTCAGCTGTTAGAATTTCAAACGTGTGTGCCAAAGTTGTCCGGACTCTTTAGTGCATCCGCTCCTCCGACGCCGGCCCTCATCCCTCTCGGCCGAGGACGACCCGATTGCAAAGGCGAGAGGATCAATATTACGATCCTTCAGCGCCTCTTTTTCCACACTCCTCTGTGCATCCAGATGGACCTCTGTGGGGGAGAGGTGATAGCATCTAACATGTGGCTAACAATCCTGACTCTCAGAGAGACTGCGGCTCTGGCCTGCAGTCAACTGAATGGCCATCCATCAGGACGGGTTATTTTCTCCACATCAGCGATGCTGTTCTCCTCCCACACAGCGCTGAGGGAGATCTGGCTCGGTAGCGTTCAGTCTTTCTCTTGCCTGCTCATCATTGTTGTTCCGTCTCCTCTCTCTTCTCCCCGCGTCCCTTTCTTCTCCCTCTTTCTGTCAAACCGGTAAAAAGCCGTAAAGTGATTCCCCTCAGTTCCTCCTCTTAATCCTGTCATCTGCTGCATTTCAGATTTGGTTTTCTTTTGTTTTGACACAAATGTCTGAACGCAGTCGTGTGCAATGTTGATTTCACACTACAAATCGCTCTCCTGCTGCGAAAGCAATTGGATTCTTTTTTTGCAAATACCAAAAGAGACAAGCAAGAGGAATGACAGCGGCAGCACGTACAGAACAGTACAGTGAAATACCAAAACAATGCAGCAGGATAGAAAACGAAACGCCGCCTGTTTAACTGCATCAAAAAGCAACACCAGACAAAAGTCAGGGTGGGAAAATACTTTTTACCAACAAAAATACTTATCGGTGACAGAAGCAAAGTGTTTCAGACAAAAAACACTCGACACGATGTTTCCAAAAATATGATTTATGAACTATAATGATGACGTCCTTCATCACGTACTGTAACATCCAGCCTGAGATCAGTTTCACGTCCATGTTTGTGCTGCTTTACTCCCTGAATGGAAGATTCTCTGAAAGCAGTGATGTAGCCAGTAAACACAGCGCTGGTGTGGACAGGTCTGTGTAAGGACGCTGGCACAACAGTCTCTGATTTTCCAATTTCTTGGCCGGCATGAGTCCTCTTTTGTTCATTTCATTTTTATTTAATTTCCCTGCGACCGGGCATTAGCCAGGAGCAGCCTTGAATCCAGGATGGATCATCAGGACTCCCATCCTGGATCTCTCCCGTCTCCTCCCCGGGGCGGTAGGCTGGTCAGTATAAGATGGTTAAAAAGATGCCGCGGGCAGTGAACGTCTCACGGTCAGCTTTGTTTAATTATATTCTAATTAAAAAGATTTGAATAATTTATTATAATAAAATAAATAAACCTCAACCTTGAAGAAGAAGAGATCTGATGGACAGATTCAACCAGAACATCACAGGTGTTTTGGGGCCGAGGACACTGAGGAGAGCCTTTTATTATTGGATCCGACCGGTTGATAAAACAAATGTATGTTAATAACTTTTCTGATCCGGGGGAAGAAAACTGAACACGTCTGCAGCAGCTCTCGGGTCACCAGACTGTAAACTGTAGAAACATTATCCCAGCTCCTCCCGGCTGTATCAACCTGCTCCTCTTTTGTTTGCTCGGCTCAGAAAGCGATCGGCGATGTCTGCAGCGTGACAGGCATACAGTTGTTCCGTGTTGCAAATTCTCTTTGCTCTGTGGAATTGACTAATGGGCAAGGCTTTAATAAGAGATGTGGAGTGGAAGCTATTCCCCTGTAATATTGTGTTACGGTCGGTGGGTTTTTTTTTCTGCAATATAATTCACTGTGCAAGTGATTATCCACTTTGTGTGAGCATGCAGCCAGAAAACGAATACAGCACACCTCTCATCTAACTCCAGACTTATTCAACAACTGTTGAGTTTCACCTGATGTCGATGTTACAACATAATGATTCAAACGTACTCGATCAATCATCTTTTTTAGGAGCGTTTATTCAGTGTGCTGGAGCTTTTTGTCTATTTAAACAAATTTTAAGTTCATGTTTAATAAATTAAACATGTAAATGTTTTGTAATCTTTTACATCCCGACTCTTTGTTTCTTGAACATCAACTTTGTCTTTTTTTTTTTATCAACTTTTGGGAACTTTACCATCGACAAATCTGTCATTTTGTGGATTTATTGATGAGAAGTTTTCAAATCTTATAGCTCTCAATTGAGTGCTGTGATACACATTTGGTTTTTATTTCAGACACTTTAAATTTCAAAATCACTTATTATAAATTTGCCTTGTAAATTTGTCACATTATCACCAAAGTTTGGTTGATTTATGCTCAGTTTATTCAAATCAAACCAACTCTTTACAAGTGTCTGTTTCATCTGCAAATATTAAAGTATAAACATTAAAATACATTTGAATGTTTTCAGAAACCTTATCTACATCTTTTAATTGCAAAATACTGCGATCAATAATGGTCCGAACACTGAGCCTTGAGGAACCCCACATGTAAACATCAATAATTACTTATCTGAGCATTTTGTTACCTATTTTACAGGTAGATAATTAATAATTTAGAGTGTGTGACCTATCTTTTGCCACACTGTATCTTCTCTTATCTTTTAAACCCCCCGCTGTATATCATCATTGTCTACTCCAGTTTATTTTTCCTCTGAGAGCTCTGGTAAAGCAAACAATCAGCTGATTGACCTCCAGCCTCCGAGAGCGACTCGTTCCTGAAATGTCATCTGAATTAGCAGCCATTCTTCTCACCTGTGAGCAGGAAGGCACACAGTCATTGAGACACACTCCGTGACCTTGAACAAATAAGCTCATACTGGATTTCACGTCGCTGGGTGGACCGATAAACTCGATGAGGGTCTGGTGTTCGGCTCCTCCTGCTGCTGCTGCTGCTGCTGCAGACACTGGCCCACTTAAAGGCCACTGGTGATTTTCTATCTGGGCTATCATTGATCCCAAGGCAGTTGCAAGTGAAGATTTGAGCTAGCTTAAGGTAGCTGAAAGTCAGCTGTCTTTAGCAACACGGGTCTCCCTCTCCCTCTCTCTCCAAAATCCCCCGGTGGAAAAAGTTAGCCACTCTAATTCCTTCCATGTCTGAGAGGAACATGCACACTCTGTTAGCTCAAACTTCTCAGTCCTCAGAGGATTGTGTGTGAAGGATTGTGGTTGTGAGACACCAGACTTGTTGTTGCAGAGGCACAGTCTTGAATTCTGTATGTGTGCATGTTTGTGAACGACTTTTTAACTTCACATCGACCTTATTTGAAAACTTTCCTGTGTAGGATGGGATTTTTTTTTTCACAAATGGTATTAAATGGTGTATTATTATGCAAAAGTAGGTGATAATTACTCACATAATTAGAATAATGACTGAACAACTGTGTGGATTTGCAAAGCTGTTAACCTGTTGATCTCGATGGAGGCGACCGCGAGAGAAAAACAGGGAAACCAAAAGAGAGAGAAAGATGGAACAACTCTCTCCCGGATGGAAGTGTCATATATCCTCATCTTAAGATTTTCTATGTTATCTTGATTGTTTAAATCCATGCAGAATGCAATCAGGTCGCTTTATGATTGTCTCTCGCCCAGGTGTGCATGCAAAACCTGTACAGTTCAGAGAAGGATGTGCCCGACAGAAGCTGAAAGGTCACCTAACTCCGTCTCCTCCTGTTCTCTCAAACAAGCTGGCAAAATCAAAAACAAAACAATGGACGAGCCCGTTCACAGCCAAAGACAAATCAGCAGAGTCCACACAGCAGCTCTCACTACAAAACATTCATGAGGTCTGATCGCGACGCAGGACGTCTTTGAGAGAAAAGATAAAGATATAAATATAAATGCAGAGATTGTTATCCGATGTCGCTGCCCAGATAACCAGTGACTGATCTGGTGATTATACTCCGTATCAAAGGCGGTCGTAGCCATAGGTGGAGCTTCACAGGATGCTCATCCAGGCGTCAGGCACAGCTGCAGTCCATCAGTCTGATTAACGGCCTGATGAACAGAGCCAGGAGCTGCGATCTCACTGTTTTACAGCCAGAGAACACAAACACCCAACCTCAAGGACGGAGAGGAAGAAACCAGAGAGGCCGAGATGTTCAGCCCAGCTACACCACGCACCCGTCCAACACGTTGTTTTGCATCCTGCATCTCCAAAGAGCTCCGAGTCGACTCGTGCTAATCATCATCATGAATGTCTGGTCACTGGAGGTCGTTCGTTATATCATATGTGAAAGAATATATAGCATCAACTTAGCAAAAGACAGCAGCCGTACTACTACAAACCTTCACTTCCATCAGGGATTTCCTCTCTCTGCTCCACCTTTTTTCTCTTCGTCTCATTCTTTGTCTCGCCTGCATTGTGCATGTTCTGCTCGGTGACATGTTTGCATCTCATAATCATACGACCAGGTCAAAGCTGAGTCACAACAATGGAAGTTCAAAATGCCGACCATCACGTGATTCTCAGGGATGTCAGATAATTCCAGGAAGTTCTAAGTGGGCAATTTAAATGCATGAATAGAGAGAGATAGACGCACGGTGTTTGGAGATCCGTAGCTAATACATGATTTATTGATTGATTTACATCACTGTGCTGCTGGTATCTGCAGCTAACTTCCAGGAACTACTGAGAGGCTCCACGACCCGCCATCCCTTGAAAAAAGAAAGGTCCATCGGAGTAAACAGAGCTGCGACGACTCCCTCTGGACCAGGTTAAAAGCAGTCGGGGGGGGCTGATGGTCTTCAGTTCTGTCCCTTGTGAGTTTATTCACTCATTTCATTTTGCATTTCCAACACTAGCCCGACACTCCGAGCCAATCAGCCTCTCCCGGTGCTCCCGACGGACAGTCCGCGCCTGACTTTAAAGGTGCCCGAGGGAGCCATCAATCGCTTTAATTTCACAGCGGGAAAGCTGAGAGCCCTCGCAGACTTCTTTATGTGGACGTTACGTGAAAAAAATCTACGAGTTTGTGACCTTTGGATGCATAAAAATTAGTTTTTTCAGTCCATGTTGTTCATTACAGTAAATGTGACTCTGTCCTCTGCCTGCTGGTGTTTTCGTTCATCCTGACACTGCAGCTCAGTTCGTCACAGTTGCCTCTGAAATATCCTCGAGTACATGTTCTGTTTGTACCTTTTACTCCGCAGACAGTTTGTAAGTCAAGAATGGGGGGAACTTCTACATTCTTCTTGTGGGAAAAGATCAAATCACCTTACGGCAGGAAAACGGTCCCCGTGCGACAGGAATTACTTTGCGCACTGTGTGACATTAAAGTGATTCAGGTTTCGCCTTAATCACCGTGGAGCCTGTCAGGATGCATATAATGAAACATACTCGTGTTTTTGCATAACTCGTGTCGATGATTAGGATGACTTTACACCGTGCGCGCTGCCTTAGCGTTTCTGTGGCGGGGATGAAAAAGCTGCACCCAATGTCAGAGAATGCCTGAGGGGCTTTCAGAGCCCTTTACTGTGCAGCCAAACTCGGCCTGCCT
The DNA here is from genome assembly GCF_900880675.1 of Sparus aurata. Classification (NCBI taxonomy): domain Eukaryota; kingdom Metazoa; phylum Chordata; class Actinopteri; order Spariformes; family Sparidae; genus Sparus; species Sparus aurata. The sequence continues at coordinate 32,294,321 of NC_044195.1, read as the reverse complement.
CTGTTGATCCATGTTGCACAGAATGCAGAAACAAGCTTTTGAGAGGCGAGGAAAGCTGAGCGCCTCAGCCCGGCCTTTGATCAGAGAGGGAGGGCCGGAGCTTCCCGTCAGCCACCTCACCGCGCAGAGACCCAGAGGCTGTATTGATTTTGAATAATGCTTTGTGTCTCCTCTAGCTGCACACATGCATAATTTATCTTCATTATGCGTTAGGCAGAGGCATGTCTGAGCGTTTTGTGCTTATTTTCCAAAGTGGGTTTGTTTTTAGTGGAGAAAGGTCGAGATCGGTGCCGGAGAGGGGAGCGGCTGAGCAGTGTTTGTGAGGAGCGCTTGTTTTTTGTGCGTGTCATTGCTGGCCTGTGCGTTCAGATGGTTAAGTTAATTTCTCAAGAGGATACAACACAACATCTGTCGGGGAAATTAGAGTTTCATGGTTCATGGTGTCACCCTGAGAGCATGACGTACAGTAGTTAAAGGTAGTTTTGAGTTTTGGAGGTATCAGCTGTAGAGATGTCGGTCACCTCGGGAATATTATCACACTTCACGACACTCGAGGCACGATGCAAATGTGAGTGTCATCCTCCTCGGCTCAGTCAGCTAGCCTCTTGTTCATGAATCGATGAAGCCTTCTTTTGGACATTCGCACGGAAAGTCAATAGTTCACAAAACTGCTCACAACCAGGTTTGTGGATTATCTCGAGTGACCACATCTCGAGGCAGACGTCTTCACGGTCGACATCTTCAAAACTCGGTAACTCACACCGAAACAATCAAGACGGTTCTGATCAAAAAACGTCTGTTAGATTTTCTAGCTTCCATCACCTGTATGAAGCTCTCAGCTCAAACCCCACTGCTTCTCACCAAAGACCTAAATCTTTTAAAATTAGTTCAAATATGCTTTAATTTTTAAAAGTTCTTAAAAGGTCCAATTGGCAGCCGACCTGACGAGTTTGGAATGAGACTCAATATCAACTTTCTTACAAATTGGACCTTTCAGGCTCAGTTATTTCCTGAAACAGCTGTCCACTGAAATATAAACAGTACACTGAAATAATGTTGAATGTTTTCAGAAATATTACACACATCTTCACATCAATGGTGGGCCTGACAGTGAGCCTTGAGGAACTCCACATGTTAACTTCGCTCATCTGAGCACACTGAAAACTATTTTCCAGTTAGATGATTAATCACGAGTCAACAGTGGAGAAAAAGGCTCCATTAAAGCCAGTAAAATCAACCAGCTGATCAATATTCAGCCTTCTTTAACCGACTGCTGATTAATTTCCGAAAACGTCAACTGAATTAGCAGCCAGTCATTTCCTAAAAACAGTTGACTGCTGTTGTTTTTGGCAAATGTTGCTCAATCAGGAGAACACAGTGCATTTGTTGGGGACTATTTTATAAATCCAAGTCGATACTGTGTAATTAAATCAAAATAAATGATTTAATTACACGTGTCACCCAGTGTGGCTCAGCGATAGTTGTTGGACAACAGTGGAGCTCAGTGGCTCCGAGAACAGAGAGAGTATTAGAGATATTTATCGACAGGATTCATCATTATTTGCTCTTTTCATAAGAAACTCGCATTTTGTCCAACAAGTCGGATTAATTTGTGCAACATCTCCGCTGTGTGTCTATTGAGACTCATCAGACCGCTCTAACAAACACATAAACCTGCTCGAGGCTTTAACGAGCCCATTTGCCGGTTAAAAATCCAAGATGAGGCTGAGTTTTCTTCCTCCTCCTCCTCTACAGCGAACACTCCGCTGTACTGAGAGGATCTGGTGCTGCAAAGACCATATTGTTATAATGAACTGTGAAATGTTGGGCTTTATTGATCCCTGTGGGAAATTATTTTCACTTTCCAGCAGCCGTGCTCCGGTTAGCCGTTCAGGAGTTCAGTGTTTCAGATGAGGACGCTCGGGCGGAGCTGGATGTTCTCTGCTTGATTGTGTTCGTCATAAAACCTCCTGCGCCTAAAAGTGGCACTTACACTGATAGTGGATGATTTCGTAGCTACGCGAGATGTAACTACGGTCGAATCGAACACTTCATGTCAATGTTAAAGATGTTCACAGGTGTTTGGGTCTTTATTCAGTCTCAAAATGCCGGCGAGGGAATTACATTAAAGAAAAACTGTGCAGGATTCTTCAGCTGCTGTTCATAAATTCACCGTTTAAAGATGAAAGCTGAGCTGTTGCTGTTGGGTTTCACTCCCAGGTCTTCAATTAAAAGTGTTTGACGACCGAGGGAATAAGACTCAACAATCAAATCTCTTTCTTAAAAATCTCAGAGACGTCCAGAAAACATCCCAAACACAGGAAGTTAGCAGGAAAATATGAAAACACACCAACACACACGCTGTAAAAAACACTTTAATTTAACGCTATTGATTCTCCCGGTGCTTTTGAAATACACTAGATATCCATTCATTTACAGAAATAGTCTGAATAACTGAATAACCATAGAATGCACATTAACACATACGATTCAAAATCAAACGTGACTTTTTTTTTAAAGGAGCACTCTGTAGTTTTTGGGGACGAAATGTTAATGAGAATGTTTTTGCCTAAACAAAGAAACTCTCTTTGTTTTCATGACTGAATAAACAGACAAACGATTCCATACTGTTTTAGTTTGTTTACATGTGGCGGACCCTGCCACCTTCCTAGCTTCAAACAGTGTTCTGGGACCTTTGTTTGACAGTTTGTATTACTTTACTTTTCCACAATACCGTTCGTTTGTGTGTGTGTGTTCCTGGCTTTAATTGGTACTCGTCAGTTCTGTGCTGGTTTGCGGGTTTTACAGTAAGTGAAGTGTGCGTCACGTTTCTTGGCTGTAAATCAATAAACTGATCATTCGTTGTTGTCCAGCTGACGCGGACGTCGATAGCTACTAACGACGTGCGTGCTGTCTGATGGATGTTACAGTGAGCTGTGAAGATAACAAAGCGCTAATGTATAAGATGTGCACAGATATATGATTTTAATACATTTTACGTCGATTAACGTATGTAGTTATTAACATGGCGAGATGGTTTCATCATCAGTATAAAGACTTACACTGTAAATAGTGATGAATGACGCTGTACATGTAATCTAAAGGGCTCTCCGTATGATCAGTCTTCTAACTTGTACGTGGAGTTGAGTAATGAAACTTTCTTTGTGTGTAACGTGAAGAAAAACGTGTGTGTGCGTCTCAGCGGGAGTCTGATTGAACTGCATCTGGGAGTCTGGCGCCGGCGTCGCCTTCCTCTCACTCGGGGCGACACCCTCATTAGGATTTCATTCAGCTCGTCTGACACACCCCCCGATGATATCAACACGCACAGTGGGATAACACACCGGCAAACGCATGAATTACACCGGCTGCAGAAAATGAATGACGTGGCAATGTCACCAGCAGGGTGCCTGGGCGCTGTGTAATCTGAACCCTGCTGCACAAAATTGAATTAATGAATTGAATGTGTTGCCGGATGGAGCGTTCACTGTTTCCTTGTAGTGATCTGAGCTCCGCGAGGCTCATTATGGCGGCATTTGGCCCTCAATCAGGCCACACTCTGCGTTTTATCCCGTCTAATGAAATAATTACAGCTATTACTTTGATACACAGTCAACAGACGAGAACACATATCAGACAATCAAAGATATTAAAGTTTTTTACGTGTTGTATAATGTTGTGCTCATCCATTTCTCCGTTTGTTTTGACTCTAAACTGAAATAACCCTGACATGCATTTTTCTTTTGTTGAGGTTAAACGTGCTGTTTTTCCCCCCATTAAGCAGTATTTCACATATTTTGCAAAATTAGCTCACTTAGCTCTCTCTGTATGGTGATGAAAGAGGCTTCTGCGGGTCATGTGGTGCTTCTGAAGTTGGAGCACCCCGGGCTGATCGTTTGAAAAACCCAAATTGCGAAGCAAATCGACCATTTTGATGTCAGTATTCATGGAACTGGGATCCTCAAATTGGTGCTGATATGCAAATAGTGACTGTAAAAGAAGAATCGCTGCTTTATGGACAGACTTCAAAACATCCCTCCGTCTCCGTCTGCTCGCGCCAAACAGACCAAGTGATATATAAATCAATGGACGGCTGATTAATGCATTAGACAATCATTTATTTTTTTGAGGTTGCAAAGCTTTCAGTCGCTCTCAACATTTCAAAAGCTGTTTTATCGTAAACAGGCCGAGCTTGATTTATTTTTCGTTAATAATTGTCGACGTGAGGGAGCTTTTCAAATCTCTGGGCCTTTCCTGCAATCATCTGGCCGTTACTGAAAGAGGAGAGCGATCAAAGAAGTGAATCAGCAAGTGTGTGCTGCACGGCTCAGAGAGAGGAAGTAAAAACACTCTCCTCCATCAACAACGTCCAGGTTCACCGGTGATGGCAGCTTCGATCTGCTCGTAGAGTCACTCGATGTGATACCCAGGAAGTGAAAAACTCCAGATCAGCTGACACACATGGTGAGAAACTTCTCATACGACATCTTGGTCTTAATCTTCCAACTGACACTGAACCTCCAGCATCAAAACATCCTGTAAGACTTTCAAAATAAAGCTTACTGACGGACGGTTCTCATGTTGTGACGTATTGAAACTTCTCGTCTGTTATTAACGCTCGAGGTTTAGGCATCAAAAGTACTTGCTTAGGTTTGGAAAAGTCATATTTTAAGTTGAAACAACAACATTCAGTCTCATAACAAGTTATTAACTTGTTCCACATAACACAAATGATGTAAGTTATTAAATGAAATGTAAATACGGTAACTCACTTAATCTCTATTTATTTATTCTTTCTCTCTCATCACTTTTATTCCTTTTACTTGTAATGTTTCATATTCACCTTTTGTGTTTTTACATATGTTTCAACAAACCTTACACTAGACTTCCTCGTGTTTGGCTTGAGTGTTGAGGTTTATTCTGTAATATCGTCTTCCTGAGTTGCCGGAGAACTTTCTGAAAACTTTTTTTTTTAAAGGGTGAGACATAAATATAAGAAATAATTTCCGTCCACACTAACAAACCTGAAAACACACATCTCATGGTCATTCATGTAAACTTGACATTTGCGTGTTGTTGTTTACTCCGGTCGGTTGCTTAGCTACAAAAAATACATTACGAAGGAGGTCGTGAGAGGTGACGGCTCCTCGCTGAACCTTTTTGGATAATAAACAAAAAGAAAGAGTGCAGCCAAACATCCATTCAGCCACCGTATGAACTCAAATACCCCCAAATATCATAACACATACTCTGAGTTTAAATTTACGATACAAACATCGATAGAGGTTTCCAAAATATGTAGTTTGTGCCGTCCAGATGTGTCTGAACATCAGTTTCAGTTTCAGTGACCTGAAGATTCATTTATGCGACGTGTTGCAAATGTGGTTATCAACTCCTTGTGACAAAGATATGTGAAGATATTTTACAGTATAACGATTAATTGCATCATCTAATGTAACACTTGTGTTCTGATAAAACTTGACTGTTAATTTAATACTTGAGGCATCTTTTAATGTAATATTATCTCTGAAAGGAACGTTTCCTTATCAAGGCAAGCCGGCAACATATATACCAATATGTCAGGGATAATATCGGCCAAATCATTTTTTGTTCAGGCTTTAGTCAGAACTCAGACGCCTCAATCAGGATACAGATTCAAGCTTTCAAGAGACAAGAGATGCGGAGAAATTAGACAAATTGGCTTCAGTGTTTGTGACTCCACAACAAAGCAGGATGACTCGCGGTGTACATGCAGAATCCCAATGAAGAAAAGAAAGTTTGACATTGCTATTTATCGTTCGTCCAGGGCGGTGTTATAGCTCCCAGTCGGTCGCTGTAACAGTGTAATGTGCTGAATGTGGAGCTGCTCCGGCTCGGCTCACAGCGGCACGCGGCGGAGTTCAGTCATGAAACTTTCATCAGTGGCCGGGTGGCGTGGAGTTCCTGAACGTCTGCGCTAAATTGCCCCTGGGTCATAAATACTTTATCAAGAGCGGACGCCTCAGCAAAACACCTCCCCGAGGTCCACCTGCCTCACCCCGTCTTCCCCTTCCTCTGGCTTTTTACAGTCCCTGGCTCTCCAACGCCGTGCACAGCAGTTTAAAGTATTCCACCCCGTCAACGACACACTCGCACAGCTCACTTCATCATGCTGAGGTGACTGCGACTCTTCATTACTGGATTATTACGTTAACTATTATTAAAACAATGTGCCAACGAGGATCTTTTCTTGTAAGGTGTATTTAAAAGAAAGGGAAGAAGCACCAGATGCACTAAAGAAGAAGTCGACATGTACTGTATCTGTTAAAGCGCCGTCTTTGATCTCCAACCGGCCTGCTTTAATTTCACGCCACATTCTCACATCGGCGAACACGGACAGCGTTCGTTCAGTCAGAGGGACCTCGGCCGACCTCAAACACGCCGGAGAACGAGCGCTTGATGTGAAGTGAAGACAAATCAGAGTCACGCGCTGCAGCAATCCTGCTGCAATCACTGTAACTGTAACTGTGTTGTTCACGTGAATCCAGCTGTGAATGTGCTGCAGGTCATCAGTCATGAAATCACCTGAAACTCAGCTGGTTTCAGCTCGTTTCACGTCTCCGGCTGTGAAAAGAAAACTGACACGTTTTAGATTTTTATATATTCTTATTTTATGCTTTTTTTTTTAAAAAGTTTCTTTTGCCTTACGAAGGTTGAGATGTTGAAGGTTTGGGCAACACTTCAGAGTTAGTTAAAAATGAATGACTGTTTTTTAATAAAGACACTGTGCGGTATTATAATTACAGTGCAACTAGTCAACAACAACAGGAAAAAACTCTTAGAAAACAAATAAACTGAGAACAATAAGTGGGGCCGTTGTTTATTAGCCTGTATTAAAATCTTGGATACATCAATCTTATCGAAATACATTTTTCACCAATTGCCATGTTGTGTGATCAGATTTTCTCAAGAAGTGTCAGGAAGTTTAGATTTATGTCTTTTCATCCAAGAAGCTAAAGTCCAAAATATGTGAACGTCTTGGTTATTTGATTGCAAGAGAGATCGTGTGTGACGACATCAAATATAGCTGTAAGTTCAGTGTATTTTAAGGTGCAATATGTAAGATGAGACCACAAACTCAAAACAAACAGGGGGTCAGCGTATTGTAGAGTTACCGCAAAGTTAGCTCAGTTAGCCGTGCAGCTAGCGGTCCTGACTGGGAGTTTGGATGTTGGGGATCACATGGCTAGCACAGGAGTTTTAGACATGGCTAGCTGGTTAGCATGCTAATATCTTAGCATCACGATATAAAGACGTCGTAACATCAGAGCTGTTATTCACGTTGAGTTCATCACTTCAGTCTTTTAATGGTTTTAGCCAAAATTCTTACATATCGCGACTTTAACAATTTCCGGTGTCACTGTTGGGTGTGTTCGCAGCCTCGACCACACACTGGATTATTTAAGCTTTCAAGGCGTTTTGAGCTGTTGAGTTACTTATAACCAGTGTTGTGAATGAACGCTCCAAAGCAGCACGTCACTGAACATACTGAACGTGACCGGAACGTTTCTATCTCGCAGCTAATAAACATGAATGTGGGAGTAAACGATGCTAACGTGCTGTGTTTTACAAGGCAGCTAACTGCACCGCTAAGTCAGTTCATGTGAATATCTGAAGTACTTTTATTTACAAATCAGTTTCTGCTGGGTCTAATAAATAATAATTAAGAGCCACATAAGCAACAAATTAAAAAAAAAAAGCCACACCGAGCACTGTTAAAGCATCAGACCTCTCTTGGGAATTAGCGAATGATGATCACAAGAACTCATTAGCAAACGACACGACTACAAGGCAACCGTGTGGACTGACCTTTGAGCATTTGTGAAGTGTGAAAATTGCTCATAATGCAACAGAAATAGTTCATGCTGCCAACCAACAAGCGGCATCTGTAAAGTAATCAGTGGTTGTGCACTGGGGAGTTAACAGTCATATCACCTCGCGTATAGATACGTAGATGGAAACCCACAATTTTGAAGCCGCGTTTGAAGGCTAACCAATGTGGATACAACCTTTACCTTTAGATGAAACAATCCACAAAAGGTTATCAGATAAATTCATCATCCAGGCAGATCCGGCGCACGTATCACTCGCTCCTCCGAATGGGCCAACGCCATTAGTCTCTCAGAAAGTGGTGCACGCAGCCAAAGGTTAAGAGGAATTTATGCTAATGTGAGCGCTGTTAATGCACTCAACACACCCACAACGACTGAAGCGGACTTTTATTTTCTTAAATTCTTTGTCAGAGCCCACACTTCTGTTGACCTTCAACGGATGACCACTGCGTTCTGTTTGTACGTTTGTTACGCCGTGTGTTTACTTGACAATAATTTCACGTCTTTGACATTCTGAAGGCAGAGCAGGTCAGAGACAACATGTCAATATTTGAGCGTCAGTGTTTTGGGCTAGAGAGATGTTTAGTCTGCCCTCGCTGCCTATATGAAGGTCTTTCGCTGGCATTTCTCCCAGTTCCTTGAAATATTTGACAGGGGATTTACTCTGTGTTGTCACTGTGTGGTGGAAAGTGAAGTGGAGCTGCTTTTTTTTTTTCTGAAGAGCAAATGCCCAGTTTCATGTTTTTAAAAGATTATCGACATCAAGGTTGAGTTACTGGGCCTCAGAGTGCCAGGGGCCGAAAAAAAAAAGGAATCCAAGGCTGGGTCGGTGCCAGTTGGTTTTTGGTGATATGATTGATTGCAGATTTGTTCAGGGATTAGTTCCACTAAAGCACACTCTCTATTAATGCAGCTCCTGCATTATCAGCTCATTTTGTGTAGATGGGCCCTGTGCCAAAACATAGTTTTTAGACCTTTGGACCTCATTTTAGTTTTAAGTTTTGGTGAATCGACACCAAAAACAACAGACAACGGCCAGTTGACCGTTAGCTAAACAGATAGTGATGTTGGCAAATGTTAGCACGCCTGGCTAACTAGCTCATCTACAGAAGAAGTGTTCATTTAAGAATAATTAGCATATTTTTTATTAACTACATAAGTTACACGTTACTTTAGATAAATTGCAAGTTGGTCCTGGATGCTATCAAAGTCCAGGCTAACATCCTGAGCTCCCTGAGTGTTTCATTTGCTAAACATGACTTTTAGTCCTTAGCTTAAAGTTAGCATGAAATAACAGTTTGTTTTTATTTTTCTCTATACATGGATATGTTTGGACTGATGTTTGCTGGCTCTGCAGTGCAACGCAAGAACAATGTTGGTGTTATCAATTCTCTATGAGGAGGTTGATGTTTTGCCTGGAACAAGTCGTATCAGGATTTAACTTTCAGCACACATTAAGTCAAAATTCAAAACCTCCTTTTCATCGCAGTGTGCCAGCTAGAAGCATTAAAAGCCCATGGAGCTAGCTGTTAGCTCAATTAGCTTCCTGCAGACATTATTTTGATTTTAGCCCAGAATTGATGGTTGCAGGCTGGAAATGAAAAGCATCTCTTCTGATCTGAGACCTATTGTTTCAAACAGAAAGACTAGCGTGTTCCCAGTCTATTACTTACACCGCATCTTCCCCGACATGTTCCTTGATGCTGGTCTGTAGGAGAACACAACACTTCTGCACCCACTCACACTATAAACAGGGTAAAGCAGAGAAGGGAATGATGTATTATTCGCCTTGAACCTGTAATCGACACATTTAGATTCCGAGCGTTTTACTGAATTCATCACACCTGTGGGTGCAGAACCATCCTCTGAGCACATCTTTGTGCTGCTCACACACACACCTACACACTTAGGCTGCTCTCTTTACTGCCTGGGAAGAAAAAAAGCAAAGATCCCACCTCACAGCGCAGCGACCACGGATGGTTACAGGTTCTCTTTTATTCATAAAACACGATCACTGACATAAACTTCCTTTGTTTGTGATGTCAGGTGGAACAGTAAGATCACACCCAACAAATAGGCAGCAGCAGAGTAGCTGCTAACTGCTGCAGCTCAACAGAGAAACTTGGATTCAGTTTTGTTTTTCAGATTTGTCAGGAAAACAGGTGCAACAGAATGCTTCCCGTCACACTTTGTGAGTTTATTTTGTTTATTAAGTTCCCGTAAAGCCAACAGAGCTTGTAAAACATAGAAGGTGTTACGAGACACGATGGGTTGTGGCTAGCTGGTTAGCATGCTAACATGAGCAGAAATCTTAGCAACAAAATACAAAGACGTCTTTGACAAAACATCAAAACTTTCCTTTCTTCACCTTCTACTCATTTTTTTAGTTTGTATATTTGAATGTTTTGCACTATAAATTTCTGGCCGTTACACAAAAAGGACCTGTAGACAAGTCAGGCAGGCAGGTTGGAAAACAAAAACCGAGCTTTATGATGAAAAGCTGAATCCTTGAAAGTGAAAGGCCGACGATAAAACATGAATCCAGGACAACAAAAACCTATACGAACCAGTACAAACCAGAAGACACGAGGAACACAGGTAAAATATGAGGAGCAAAACAGGAAACGGGAACGGGAAATTGAAAATGCAGATGAACTGAAGAGGAGAAGAGAAAACACTGAGACTGAGGGCGACTCCACAACTATACGGGATATTTAAAAAGCAACATTTTTTTCCTCCTCCGGTTTGAAAAAAATTCCACCCACACCAACAGAATGAAAACACAAACGCGGGCCGTTGAGGGAATGCAAAAGCAACAGGTGGCGATATAAACTCTACCATAAGGCCACATCGACCAATCAGATACCTGCTAAACAAAGTAGGCAAGCCAAAAAAAACCCCCACATTTTCCTCTCTACACATCTGAATATCTTCATGTTTTCCAAAAGCTCCATTTTCAGTGACCTGAAACGCTGTTTTCGTCAACGAAAGGCCAAAAATCTACAAAAAGCTTTGTTTTAACTAAATACCTACGTACATGTGTACAGGCCCTAATTAAATATTCAAAAACAGGTGAAAAGAAAAGTGACACCAACCCAAGACCCAAAACCATGATGATATCTTCTATATTGGCAAGGACAAGAACACGAACAAGATATTTAGGTAAACACTAATTCTCCATCCGAGACCCGAGAAGAAGAAAAACTACTGAGAACAAGTATTTCTGTGGGAGAAAAGTGGCTGAGCTAACTTAATTATTGTGTCTGATTCTCATAACAATCCAGCTGCAGCAGCAGAGCCGAGCGGTGCCGTCGGCCAACTTGGACCAAACTTACTTCTCAAAGTGGATTGATTACCCTTGTCTACAAAATGGAGCACACGGATCGATTTGGGGCTTTATTTTAATACGAGCAGGCTGTTTTGTTTTTTTTCCAACGCTGCTGAATTCTACTCCACTTCTGCTTAACGTGATCTCATCTCTACAACTCCACAGATGGCTGACAAATGAAAGGAGTGTGAGTGGAGACGCTTCGGTTCAATTCATGAAGAGGCGCGGACTGAATTTAGGGAAACGATGTGGAATAAAATGCTTCGGCTTTAGAGCGACGCGTGCGACAAGCGCCACCGAAACACAGAATATCTTTTTTTTGGGTGAATATCTTATCAGGTGGAGTTTACGTTGCCTCATTTTGATCACCATGGAAATAAAAGGGCCATCAGATTGAGCAAGAATATTCATTTGATTTAATTTGGTTTGTTTATTCATCTTAATTCTCCCCTGAGTGTTTTGAGTTCGCTGGATGAGCCGAGGTCGGAAGTGTAATTAGTAAAATGGAGCTGATTTCAAACAGTAATTTGCGACAGCTCTGAGAAGAATCCTTAAACAGGGTCTGGAGGAGCGTCCCCCCGGAGGAACGTGAGCTTCCAGAGAGTTGCAGTTGTGCTGCGAATATAATGCGCTGCTGTCCTCTTCATCGTCGGTTCTGCAGAGTTCAGAGTCACAAAAACACAAAAATATCCAAACAGTGAAATAAAAAATACAAAGACAAAATAAAGACGCTCAAAATGCAAACTTTAATAGCCCTGAGTTTTCTTTTATGTTCCAATTGCATACAAGTAAATTAAAATGTATGTAATAAGGAAGTAGTGAACACATGTCCAACAGTCACCGAGCAACAAAATCATTGAGTCCAAAACTGTTTTAGCTCCAGGTTTGTTCTCCACCAGCTCCTGAGGGAAATATCTGCTTCTGTAGCTGCTAAACGCTCCGCTACGTTCACCAGATAGTCTATAAACTCTGTCTGTCTGTGTGTCTTCATTACATCACTCATTTGTTTGTGAATGAACCTGAGATTGTTATAATAGCCGACGCCATGTTGTTGTTTTTGAAGCCAGAAATGACCATATTCAGACAAATGGATGGAGTTCTGGAAGATATCCTGATTGGATCTGACTGGACGCGACTTGTTTATCACAAGTTAACCTGCTTTTTTGTCTATTTTACTCTAAACGGGGCCACAATTTACAAAATGAGCATCATGCTTTGTTGAAAAAGACTTCAAACTATCGACTGAGATCTTAAACTCATGAGGGAGCTGTTTACTGAGCTGGTAATTCAAGTTAATATCATTTTCTCATAAGCTTTCATACAATAAGACTTCTAGTTGCAACCAGGAGAGTTAGAAATAATCTGTAACAGTGTGCTTTTAACCTAATCAGATGTTCTGTATGTAAAGCTGAAGTGTCTCTGGGCTCGGAGACACTACAGCCAATGTCAGATTCTTGTCTTACTTTAATGTGTAATTACGTATAAATACATAAATATAAATGTATAGGGAATCCACTGCACCACAGTTTTACCACACAGGCCTCCATAAAGCTCCACCGGGCCCTGAGTCCATCAGTTGTGTGGCTCCAGTCTGAACCTGTGTGTGTTGTTGCTCTTTACAATCCCTAATAAGCTCCGTAATTCACCCTAGAAGTCGCACTCAGATACAAAATATCGATCCTCGTCTGGCAGAGACATTAAACACATGAGCCTCAATATCACCGCCCCCTGCTGTGTGAGTGTGTGTGTGTGTGTGTGTGTGTGTGCAGCATCATAAAGTTGAGTGTCTGACCGCAGAAAACATCTCTCTTATAAACCCCGGCGCTAAGTTTGATATAGCGCGGGGGTTCACAGGTGTCATTCCGCTGCTAAGTACTCCAGGGACGCTGCAATTGCATCTTTGCCCCCGCGCGCATTTAACAGCCCGCCGCGAGCAGCGGTGAGCCGCGCGCGCAATCTCTTTATTGACCGTTTAAGCTGCTCGCGCCTCGGGCAGGACGACCAGGAGCTTTACGGCCGAAAAAACAACAACAGGACACTCAGACACAAAGCAGAGCCTGTGGTATTAGTGCATAAGAGAATACGCAGAGGTGGCACGCGTGTGTGTGTGTGTGTGTGTGTGTGTGCGCACCTACGCACGAGATGGAGATGAAGATGGATGTGCAGCACGCGGACAGCTCCGCCGGGGCGTGATGCGGGATTCCAGAAAACTCAGTGGAGCAGCGCGCAGAGAGGCGATGAGCAGGCAGGAGAGTTCACTCTGCACTCTTTTCAAGGGCTTTTTTTTTTAAATCCTGCAAACGCAACCCCCCCCCTCCCCCACCACCACCACCCTCACGGGAAACCATCACAAGACCACTTGAACACCCCTCCTCCTCCTCTTCCTCCTCCTCCTCCTCCCCTCCCTCCCTCCATCCTCCAAAATACCAGCATCACTGAGGGGGAGAGTTGCCACTTCCTCACCCAGACGTGCAGCAGAAGTGTCAGGGCGGTAAAATGTGAGCACGCCTCGGCTCTCCTTCGTGCCCGAAACTCTCCTCCCTCTTCTTCCCGGGGCTGATGTGAGACGCACCGGCTGCGTTGGCTCCTCGTCAGACGCTCGTCCGAGAAGAAACCTCGCAGATATATTTTCCCGTTCGTGACGGATCCGTCTCTTCCCCCCCCTCCTCCTCTCCTCTCCTCTCTTCGGCTCCCATCCGCTCTTTAAGATTCCGCAGTTGACAAGACGGAGGGTGCATCCTTCATCTCCACCTCTTCTCACTTTTCTTTTTTGTGTCCGCGGAGGATTTTCTTGTCGGATTCATCCAAGTTGAACCAGACGAGGAGTTTACAATGACAGCCACCAAGGAGCAGCCGAACCAGAGAGCGAATCAGCCGCAGCCAGAAGAGGTGATGAGCTTTTCTTCTTTCACTTCATTTTTTTTTTGCAGCTCATGCACATTAAAAACTCCACGTAGGAATGAATGACCCGCTGTGCAAGGTCAGCTCATTCATCAGCATGCATGACGGTCATATGTGGCCACATTACATGAAGTGAAATGTGTGTGTGGGGGGGAAAAAAACGCGTCGGTTTTCCCGCACAGATGATGATGATGAGGCTGATTCAAGTTGTGTGTGTGTGTGGGGGGGGGGGGGGACACACACTGATCCGTCGTCAGCTGTCAGGACTGGGTCACAGGGATCTTTAGACGCCGTGGGCGCACACACGCACCGGCGGTGAAGGGGAACGACTGCGCATGCAGGGCGCATTGTAATTCAGCCGCTGCCTCCTGTCAGCTGCGCCCTCGACACCTTGGAAAAAGAGGAACAGTCGTGAAAAATCACTTTTTGTGAGGCGCCGTGTGCGTTATCTTCCCTCCCAGACACACTCACTGACTCCACGACCTGCGCACTGTCTCTAAATCAGCCTGCAGGGGTTCAGTGTTCCCCCTCCTCAGGCACCTTTGCACAGGTGCTGTTGCGCACTGCAACGCTTTATTGGGGGGATTTAAGGAGGATGAGATCAGCACTGCAACTTCACCGTGCGCTTGTGTTTGCGCCAGCCTCCATCACATCACCATCACCACCACCATCAATTATTGATCCCCCTCCTCTAAATGTGTTCCTCCAGGCACATGCCGCCTCTCCCCAGTCACTGTGCCTCACTGTTACTGTAGAGGGATAACTAATCCTCTGAATGATGCTCATCTCCGTGGACCTTCCTCTGAGAGAGAATGAGCCGAATATATTCTGGGTGCTCTTAATTGAATTCAGCCCCGTAGCCCTATTATTCTAAGAAATCAAAACCTCGGCCTCGTAATTGAGTTTCTGTGCCTGAAATATTAGAAGGCCTCATGAGATGTGGCTGAAATATGATCGCTCACAGCGTTCAGCACTCTCTCCTCTGCGTTTAAAGCTGGCTGGATGCTGCTCACTGGGCCTCAGGCTGTTGTAAAAGTCATGTTGTTGATTTAATGTGTGAGTGGTGTTCACTGTAATTAGTGCTGAATGAGCACATGTGTGTGTGTGTGTGTGTGTGTGTGTGTGGAGCTGCTGATGTTGCAGGCATGAATGTGTTTGTGCTTTTATTCGTTTGTCGGAGGTTGCTTTTTTTTGTGTGGCTAATGTGTTCAGTAAACAGCTGCAGGTCAGGAGGAAAACAGTGGGTTTTAAATTGTTGCATTTAGAGCTGCTGATTATTCTGCAGGTTTAAAGGTCCACGTCGTTAGAAATGTAGATTTTTGAGTCTCGTTACCAACTTGTCAGATACCAACACTCGGACAATCAACATCTTGAAACGTATCCTACAAAAAACGTGAAAAGATGCTCATCTCAGTTTCCCGGGGACCAAACAGACGTCTTCAAATCGCCTCTTTTGTCCAAATCCAAAAACACTCCTCATTCAGTGTCATAAATTACAAAAAAAGCTGCAAATCTGGACATTAAGAAGCTGCAACCAGCCCACACATAAATCTCACAATATTAAAGAAAGTGAGAAAGGTTTCCTGGATCCGTCCCTTCACGTGGACCCGGAACCCAAAACTTAGCGAGGTCGGTTCCGGGCCGAGACTCGTCCTCCGTCCGAGTTTCGTGGGAATCTGTTCAGTGGTTTTGTTTTGTAATCCTGCCGACAGTTGGAAACATGACCTCGTAATCTGCCGATCATTCTCACAATTAATCCATTAAAGGTGTTAATATTCTGGAGAATGATAGTTTGGTTAGAACTTCAGACCCACAGTGTCGGTGTTTTACTGGTTCTTTCGTACTGACGTCTTGAAATTGCTTCTTTTGTCCAACCAACAGTCCAAAACCTGAAAAAGATGCTTAATTTAGTTCATAAATATAAAGGATTTGCTGCTTTTTTTGTAATTTAATTTAACAAGCTGGAACCAGCAACTGTTTGACATTTCTGCTTGAATAAAAGCGTGATTGATTGTCAAAAACTTATATTTGCTTATTTAAGTTATAACAAGCTGATCTCCAGAATAAATCTTAGCTAAGTACGTTTCTGCAGAACCACCGATAAGGAACTTAACGTATGTTTAGGTTGAATTTTGAATTTCTTTCTTGTCACAGCTCTTTACTTATGCTTTGGTTGAGTTTAGGCACATAAACCACTTCGTCAGGGTTAAAAAAACACAATTGTTTGGTTTGAAATACCTGTTTTGGTCGCCACGATCGTAGATGGAGATGTGTAACAGTCTTGTTTGCTGTAATAACGACATCAACATCTCCAGTCGTGATCTCAAAGTCATAATGTGAACGTTATGGTTTAAATCTGTATCTGTGGTTTAGCGGAAACATTAGCGTCTAACATTCGGCTGAATATAAAGCTCACAAAGTGAAATAACTCGGCTGTTTGTGTCTTAAAATATCTGTGAACTCACTGTACAGTCTAAAAGCCTCGGTAAATATTTGATCGGCGTACGTCGTGCAGCCGGTTGAAGTCGTTGCGTAAGATTTGTGCAGCGGGCCGCCGTCACGTTTTGCGAGCATCGGGGGTGAAAGGAGCGCCGGAGCTATTACTGTCAACCCACAGTCGTGTACGTGGCTCTTAACAGGGTTACTCTTCATCAAAGTTGCATGACGATGCTGAGGGAATTACAAACAAGAGAGGGATCTTTAAATAAAAAAAAAGTTGAGGGGGAGAAAACTGAGCCGTGAGCTGTTTGTCGGTGGAGGAACAGTAACTCTCCTGCTTCTTCTTCTTCTGTGGGTGATTCTGCTGCAGTTCAGTTCATTGTTGTCGCAGTGAAAGCCTTTTTTTGTGTTTGTTTTCAGTCGCAAATCCATAACTCAGCAGCTTGAAGAGCACCGGTTCTTTCTTTTGATTGACTGTTCGCCATTTTAAAGGTTCAGCACACACAAATCTTCCATCTCCACATCAGATCCAGCAGGCAGACGTGTTGATGGTGATGGTGAGCACCGTTACAGCCACAGACCAGCGCCTGGCTGCTGGTTCTGACTCTGGAGGTTTCTGGGACTACAGAACCAGCAGGGCTGTTCGAAGATGACGACATATTTTACGTTTGCGTTCAAGAGTAACGATAGAAAACATTTGAAGAGTGACTCCAGGTGTTGAGGAGGACTGTTATACGGGCGGAGATGTGTGAAGTCTGACTAATTGAAGCAAGCTGCTACTGACCAACCTGTGGGTGGTGAAGGTGCATTATGGGTAATGTAGGCGTCAGGTAATCAGAATGTAATGTCCCTGGGTTCTGCTATCTGTCCACTGTGAGTGCAACAGGTTTTTCTTATCACACAACCGGCTGATTTTATGGATCCACGAGGAAACGTGAGATAATGTCAAGTACATTTACGCCACTACATTTGTTTTATAACTTTACATACTAGTTACTTTGCAAATTACTGTAACTGTAACTGCAATATGTAGCCTACTATTTGTATTGGGGACTATTTCAACACGATGTCTTTACTTTAAACTGATTCTCGTCGAGTTTAAGGATGAATAACTACGATGTGATTCATTTATAAAAGCACGATAACCGATGATCAACACAGGTAACTACGCAGACACAATCTGATTCTGATGCACACGTGTGGCTGTGATTGGCCACAACAACACAGGATGGAGATTTGACCAATCACAATAGTTATTTTTTAAATATGAGGAGCAGAGCTACGATACAGCCACAGATGCAGCTATTGTTTCACGGACAAGCCTCAAGCAAGCCCTCGGACTGATACTGTGAATTACTCAAATGCACAAAATGCGGTTTTTATGTTTTTATGAGGATTATCATGTCAGCGCTGTGGAGCCGTGCTGCGTTCACATGTTGTCCTCATGCGTAGGTCGTCTGGTGTTCCTCCCACAGACGATTATAGAGAACAGATGGATGTATTTTGTCTGATAGTGAACCTTGAGTCTTGGAGAAGCTTTAGAAAAGAGGTGGATACGTACCTCTGACGCGCCGCCAGGAGCCTGGACGTAACTAGAGAGCTTTCCCTGTTCTGGTTGATGTATTTGAGAGATACATGACTTCAGTCAGCCGGCGCTGCACGGGAGCACCGGAGCACTCTTGGCAGTGACATTATCCGGTGTGGCCAATCCCTCTTTAGTGCCGCCGAAAGAAAAAAGCCGAGAACAAACGGATTCATTTGACATTGGCTGGTGTCACGCTGTGTCGCCGCCTCCTGGAACCACAGACATAATAAAAGCAGACTGAGAGGATGACCTCTGTGCGCGACCCCGCGGCCGGCCCGGGCTCGGTGCAGTCGGCGGGGTGTTCAGTCTCGTCCTCCCTCCGCTTTGTTAATGGAGCTGTTGCAGCCGGTGCCAGCGTCAGGAGGAGAAATGCTCATTGTAAATAAGAGAGGCGCTTTCACACGCTGAGATCCTCCTGGCCCTGGAAACTGTAATTCACACTAATGGAGAAAATGTCCAGGACACTGCTGCTGCTGCTTCACCGAGAGAGGGGGAGAATAAAGAGGAGGGAAACAGTGTTATGGAGGATGAAAGATGGAGAAAGAGACGGTAACACAGGCGGGGAAGTATCAGGGTGTAAATGACCAATTGATTTAAAGAGGATCAAGAGGAGGAGGATGACGGGGAGGGAAGAATGAAGTGAGATGAAGAGGTGTTAAGGTCAAGATGGTTCGGAGTAATGGAGACGGGAGTGTGAAGTAAAGGACGGGTCAATATCAAGTTATCAGATACCAAAAGCGGCTCGTGTGAGGACGTTCTGATCTCTTCTTAAACCCGCAGTGGAGCGTGAAGTGAAGTGTTCAATTTGCTGTTTTTTCGAGGTAATCGACAAAGAAACTTGGTGCGATAGCAACTAAAGCTACGATAAGTCCTGTTCCTGTTACTCACCGCGACACTGGATCATCCAGCACGTCACTATTTACATCCAGTGCCGAAGTTTAATGTCAGGAAGTCGTCTGTCCTTCAAGCAGAGAGTAAAGATCAGAGGTCAGCTGGTGAATACGAGCTCCTCTGGACTCTCATGCAGGAGTTTGCGTCTCGTCACAGACTCCTGTTATCACAATCTTTACGTTGCTTTACGTAACCATAGTTTATTGCCATGTCATTTAAAATATCCCCTCGACATGTTTGAAGAAATATCCCTCCATAATATCTCATAAAAAAAAGATAAATTACAGCGTTTTTAATGATGTTTTAAAAAGAAAAACTCGAGAATCTGTTAAACATGCCTCTCGGAAAAACA
The DNA here is from genome assembly GCF_900880675.1 of Sparus aurata. Taxonomy (NCBI): domain Eukaryota; kingdom Metazoa; phylum Chordata; class Actinopteri; order Spariformes; family Sparidae; genus Sparus; species Sparus aurata. Next base: position 32,274,954 of record NC_044195.1, on the reverse strand, counting down.
CAAAAATGAACACATTTTTTTATTTGCTGCCACGGGCGCGTTCCTAAACTGCGGGATGAGAATCTGTGACTATAACCGCTGGCGACACTTCGGCGCTCGCTCGCTTTGAAGAGGTGAAGGAAAAGCTCGCTGTAAATACTGTAGCAGCTGAGTTTGAATTCAGGATGCGTCTTTGTGTGAATGCGGTATAAGGTCATCCTAATAAACGTTCAGCCCGCATCTGCACTCGTCTGAATGCTGAGCTCGCTCACAGAGAAGTGCCGTCTGAAAATATCACAAATCTGCTCGCAAATGACTCGCAGGCACGGAGGATATTTTATTTGTACTCCCAGAATTATGGTCTGGATAAAGATTTGGATTCATTTAATCCAGTGTTTGTGTTGGTTGACACCTGGAGGAGAGCAACACTTCCACACATCGACTGTTCTGACCCGAATGTCCCGGCCTGGGTGGTGATTCACACTCCTGACCTTCCTGTTATAAGCGTTTCTCTGTATCCCGAGGCGCCCGGTGCCCCGAATTAGCCGCGGCTGACACATGTTCTATCCTCGAAAGGATTAAAAGGCAATTACGAAGTTTGAGTCATCAGTTGTGACACAGACAGGGGACGGTCCAACCTGAGATATCAGGAATTAGGCAGAAGGAACAGTTAGACCTTGTGTGTGTGTGTGTGTGTGTGTGTACGTGAAGGAAAAACACACTGATCCACTCAGATTCGATGGGTTCAAGAGTAACTTCACAGCATCTTCTTTTGAGAAACATCTTGTGTAAATGTTTTTTTTCTTTCCCCTCGCTGGCTCCAAAAAAACGTTTTAAAAATTTAAACATGGCTTCAGGCGAAACTCTCCGAAAAAACCGTCAGCTTTAATTCAGACGCCGTACATTCGTCCCCGGCTGCTCGATTGAAATTCACGACGTCGGGGCGAACGGACTCGCTTCTCCCGTCAACGCCGACCAACAAAAGCGAGAACAAAAGCAGCAATTAGACCAACAGATGTCCAGAGAGACGCTCCGTCTGATGCAACGTCTCGCCTTCTTTTGTATTCTTTGATTCTTTGCGTACTCACGAGCTTTATGTTCAGTTTACTGTCATCCGTCACTGACGCTCTTATTTTTGCACATTGCATAATCAGTGTCTGCTGCGACCTCGCACAGTCCAGGTCAGGATTATTGATTATCAGTCACACTCTGTTTATATTTATGTAGTTTTCAGTTTTCAGACATTTAGCAGACGCTTTTGTCCATTGCTGCAAATTCCTCGTATGTGTGAACTTACTTGAATGAAAGCGATTCTGATTCTGATTCTGATTCTGATTCTGATCTCAGTGGTGTAGATTGTTTCAAATATTCGCCTCAGGATGCAATTTACAGGACGATTGTATGAGTTTTCTGAAGGCGGTCAGATGATGTGGTATAAAAATGGACAAAGCTTGTTTTTGCAGTCGTGCTGCATGACTGAACCTGGTGAATTTATTATTTCAAGGTATTTAAAATAACCTTTTTTAGGTTTCAGTTTTAGTCCGGTTAGGTTTTGGTAAAAAGATCATGGTCTGAAAACTCATCTCTGACGTTAGAGAGTGACGAGACACCAGAGGTGAGCGCCAGGTGCACAACACCTCACGATGCTGGACGTAAAGTTTGTTTCCTTCTCTGCTGAGCTGTGATTTAGCGAGCTGAGTTAGCTTAGTTAGCATTTGGAGCAGCGAGGTGTGTTGGTTCAGACGTCTCTACGCCTGATATCCCCAAAACTCTGCAACTCATAACTAAACAATCTGGCTGGGTCAAAGCTTTCTCCACAGGTGAAGGTAAAAATATGTATTTTTTTTATGATTATATGGTGAACTGTCTCTTTAATATTGACACGGTGGCTCCTGCCAGGCCTTTACTCACCGCCAGTTCATCAGCTCGGCTCAGATGAAGTGCAGGAGTGTTTCTGGCAAACACAGTTTTCTGCACTTCCAGGACTTATAGTAAGCGCCGGGGGCAGGCGCCGATCGATCCGACTCCCCGGGGTAGATAATCAAGGCTCATCTGAAAGGCCAGTGATATTGATGGCGCTCTCCAGATAGATACATAGACCCCCCGCTGTTATCCATCGACTGTCCGCACTGTACTGATATCAGCTGTTCAGGGCAAATTACACAGATCTGTGGCGAGCGGACGGCTGTTAGCAGGTAACAAGGTTCATATCACAACATTTTGTGAAAATGGGTCCAACAGGGAAATAACTTGCTTTATAACTTGATCTTATTTTTGTGTCATTTGTTGGACGTTCAGTGGGACCAGGCAACAAAAAGCCAGAAGATCAGACGCACTTGAAATAGGAAATGAAGGCAGATTCTGACATTAATACTTTGTAAACATCCTTCAGTCACATCTTACACTCCAACTTTGTGGTTCAAAGTTTGAGAACTTCGCTGCAAACGTAATCAATCATTATCTCGCACAGTTTGTGAGCACCAACATGGCCGACGTCGAGTCAAACCTCCTCGCTGTTTGTAGCCTGTTGCTGCTAACGTTAGCAGAGCTGCTGCACATATTCTCCTCCTGCTGTTTAAGACAGTGTGTTTAGATAATCTTTCCAAACTAAAACTGCTGGTTTGATTAAAACCTTCCAGACCGTCGTGACTGCTCTGATTTTGCCGCCGAGTCCAAGTTCGTTCTTGCCTGAACGTGTTTCGCCTTTTGTTGAATCACCGACAGGAAATATAGGACTTTGAATCAACTGAGATTAGTCAGCTAACTGCTCAGAGGAACTTAATTCTGACATTTACGTAACATTCAAACATGTTTCAGATGTTGTGGAACTGCGAGGTTCAGTGCTGTGATGGTTTAATGGTCTCAGATCCTCCAAAATACTGAGTGCAAAGAGAAGAAGCATGTTTCTGCCATCAGTGTGTAGCTGACCATGTTTGAATCTATATCTATCTATCTATCTATCTATCTATCTATCTATCTATCTATCTATCTATCTATCTATCCTGCTTTTTTGTTGTTGCTGTGACGTACAGAAAGTGTCTTTATTTGCACTCAAAGACATCAATCATGTTTATCACATGCTGCAATTTCCGTCATGAGTGAGTCTATGAATAGGACGTGTGTGTGTGTGTGTGTGTGTGTGTTGTGATGCTGTCATCGTGCCCCTCCTCCATAAGTGTTCATGCTTTTCTCTCTGTCTCATGTTAACCTTGAAAATCATATTATTGTGCTGCCAGCTGTCAGTTTAGTGTTCAGCTGCTGAACAATGAGACAAAAAGGCTTTTATAAGAACATTTTCTATACGTACGTTGATGTAGACGCACATTTGAATATAATTTTTCTTTCTCTCGAGGCGTTCGGCCTGTCGTTTCTCACCGGAGCGGGTTGTTAATCTCTGTCTTCGCTCGGCTGAAACACCAGATTAAATGGAGCGAGACCGACCTTCACCTTACGGATCATAATTACATTCAAAGTGGAAATAATCTCGTTCGGCTCAAATATAACAGTTCAGCATTAAACAGTGCTGAGCGCACACAGACTCGAGCATGCTAAATGGCAACCTGATAGCAAAGGTCACATGCTAACGGCCCGCACAGATGCTAACTCGAACTTTAACCACACAAAAACACATACTTTGTAACATAATCGACTAAATCATAAAATCGTCTGAATTACTCTGAAATACAGTTTTGCCGCGGGGGAAACTTCTTTTGACCTTGACTGTGAGCTACAGTGAGTCACAAAACATTTTTCCCGTTGACCTCGGCGGTTTCACGGCTCGACCGCTCAGACTAACTCGTCTGTCAGACGTCTTCGTGGGCTCGTTTTTTGACATCCAGAGACGTCTGCATTCACATCACATCTGGCTCCTTTAAAGACATCGCTGCTAACAAGTGTGTGTGTCTAGCGCTGGATTTATCTTCCTCTGCTGCGCCGCAGAGCTCTGTACTTTGAAAAACTATCAAAAACACATTAATGAGCCGCACTGCTGCGCTGCTGGACGTGTTCCTGCGGTAGCATGAAGCTGATGTGGCTCTTTGACGGGGGGAGATTTGTTCTTTACGACTTTGTGTCCGACTAGTTGTCTACATTAGTCGAGAGAAGCTTCAGAGAGACCGTCGATTGTGAGCCGTCTGTCACAACAACAGAAACCTTAAAAATGATCAAGACGTGAGGATAAAAGAGTTTTTCTGCTGACATTTTAAACTCAAACATGATCTTTTTCTTCACCAAACTGTGTGATTTGGTTGCTGCTGATGTCCTGCTCTCACCTGCAGGTTATATAGACATTTGCTGTGTCTCAATTTAGGGTCTGCATCCTTCAGAGGAGCATTTAAAGGCCAATTACGTCACAACGCAGTGTGAAGGCTGTCCCAACCTGAAGGCTCCTCCAAATGCTCCTTCTTTCCCTCTTTTTGGAGGATGCTCCGCTACGATCCTTCTTGGCCTCACATATCCCAAGATTCTTTGCGAAAGAAAGAGAGAAAATGGCGACGTTGCGTAGAGTAGATTGTCACTTTCGCGGGCCTGGGTGGCAGAAATAGTGACGTAAGGGTAAAACATCTGGTGACACAACGAGGAAATGCTCCAAAGGCTAGACCGTCACATTTAACAACGGCTGACGAGGTTAACAAGGTCTCTCTGAAGGATTCGCCTTCGAGGACCGCAAAGGCCGAGTCCTTCAGAGGATGCAGACCCTGAATTGAGACACAGCACTTGTGAGGTGCAACGTTAACGACTCGCCTCAACTTAACAAGTTCTTAATCAAAGTTATGACGGATTAAAAACTGCTTAAGAGGTCAAAACTCAAAAGCAACACTTTGCTTTAGGAACACTTTCCTGTTTGAGTGTCGACCTCTTCATGCAGCTCGGAAGTGAAATCCAGAAATCCTCACAAACTGCTCTCGCTAATCATTTTTACAAATAAGGCTCCGACAAACGACGTCATCGGTCACCAGATGAGCGAGCTGATGAAGGATCCGCGTCGCCGTTCAGTTTATAGGCTGTTTTTGTGAATCCTTCCCGGGTCAGCTCCGCTCAGAGTTTCCTCGTTAACCTGCTTCCTGCCGCTCTCCACCTCTCCATCCCGGCTAATTCCCTCTCAACTGGCAATTTTATAGCTCAGTGCCCGCCGGATCCTCCAATGTCACCGTATAGGTATGACAAACACACAGCGGCTCTCCTCGCGCGGCGACACAATTTCCTGTCTTCACGCGGAGACATTCGGCCGCTCGTCCGTGAGCTGCCGTCACTGCTGCTCCTGATGTCGGCTTTTTTTTAAAAATTATTTCTCTTGATAAATGAGATTTTTTTCTTTTTGAGTTGGGAGGAAACGGCGAGAATCTTATTCACAGTCTGAAGAGTAATTTGTCGAGGAACGCAGCCGACTGTGTCTAATGGCGTTTAAATCAGACGATTTGACTGCAGGGGACAGACAAAAGGCTTCGGCGCCAAACATGTAAATGATATGAAATCACATTTAAATGCGGAGAGAATGAAAACGAAAAGCTGATTAATGGAATTAAATGTATTGTCCCGTGTCTGCTCACATACTGTAGGTGGCACGAGCTTTGGTTTCCTCCACTGTAACGGCCTCATGCGGATGAAAACACCTCGTTACCTTTGTTCACTGCCTCTGTTCCTCCGATGAAACCTGGCAGCGCTCTGTTAATGTGCATCAGTAGAGCTGCAAACCTCATAATACGACCCGGAGTTATTCAGAGAATTGATTATGAACTCCTGAGTGAGTCCTGCGCCCCACACATCCTGGACCGACCCGTCCTCAAAGAAAACATTAGATCGTGAAGGATTTAAAAAGTCTCTGTACACTTTCGGATGCAGACGAAGCATCGGAAGTCAGCTTCCATTCTGTGAAGTGCCTCCTGATTTAAACTGACAGACACTTAAACACTCTCAGTTGACGTAGATGCAGCATTTGATCACGTGAAGTATAAAAGCTTCACAATGGCCGTCTGTACGGTGTGACGACTGCGGCTCAGCGCTGCAGAAGTACATCACGTGGACAGAAATAATTGCTGCAGCGTTTAATTTTTGGCCCATCCAGCGTCTCTAGAGAGGTCCAAATGCTCTCTGAAGATGTTGAATCCCAATAATTTAATAATCTTTCATTCTTCAGTGAACTCTGGATCCATTTTGCATCTTGACAAATCAACAGGTGTTCAGTTTTGGCCCGTATCACAGCATTGAGTTTCAGTTTTTGGCGCTACAGAGAAAAAAGCTTTGGCACTTCTGTCTGAGGGCAGTTCATCATTTTTAAAGTGGAACTGAGGTTTTAAAAGAGAGGTTTTCTTTAATAACACCTCACATAATCAGCAGAGTCTCATCAAATCTTTGCGAGTGAGAAGATTTAAGCCAACTAAGCATAATTTTTGGCAATGCACGCTTCTGCAGAACCACAGATGTGTTGAACATTTCTTTATGTTCAGTTGGAAGATTTTAGGAAAGCCTGATCAATCCCGAAAATGTTCTGTTTTGTTGCCCCAAAACAAAACCTAGCGCTAACATCCCCTCCATCCTCCCCACCGTCTGATATGAAAGTCTGCAAAGTCAGAAAGTTAGATGCCTTTCTGAAATTGTTCAGCCGTACAGTACCGTAGGTCACCTTTCACAGGGGTCTCTTGACTTTTGGCTGCAGTCAGGACGTGTTGGCCTCACACACACACTGAGTGTTTGGCTTCTTCATCTTCCTGTTCTGCAGTGAACAGTTATTTTCATCGACGAGAATCAAATATCTCGACTTTCAGACAATCAGAGGTTAAATTTCAGTGCCTGAACTCCCAAATCTAAAAGCCTCATTCGTTTTGACTGATGGTTCAAATTCTGCCTCTTTTCTTCTCGCGTCTTTGTCGTTTATCGTTGCGCTCCGTCTGTATGATGCTATTTAAGGCATTTGCATAATGCAGGTGAAGGCTGAGTCAGATCGGGGGCCACGCTGACTGACGGTTCAGGAGCGTTTGTTTGAGATCATCCTCTCATTACTTTTTAATAAGAAGGAGACTGTCACATGCAGATCCCCGAGGAAGGAGCACGAGGCTAATACAATGAGGCGGCTCTTTTCACCCGCTAACAGTTTGACTGCAGAAACAGAAAAAGCCAGAGGAGGTTTTAGTGCTGCAGGAGAAATGACAGGAGAGAATAGACACTATCAATCAGAGCGATGCTGCTGTGGCGTTGCAGACGATCGTCCCTCTGGTGCTCCTCCGTTTGGGATCCTACTAGATCAGAAGTCAAGACGGTGATGAGCTAAAAACCCGCTAGCTGTAAAAACATTCATACACTTTTCTGCAACTTCCTGTGACTTTCTTTCTTTCTGCGAGGCGTGCGCCGTCACGTGACTTTAACTGCCTGTTGTGAATATGTGACATGCAACCGATATATTAAAATCGACCACATGTGAACCTCCCCTGATGAAGGCCTTAATGGCTAAAAGCATTTTGTTATGATTTAGTATTCGAATCGATATTAAAGGCTTTTTAACTCGTCGCCCTCTTGAGTGCAACACCATCATCGTTGCAACATGAAACTGGAAAACCCAAAAGATTTAGCCGCTAATAAGGTAATGAAAGGAGATAAAGTGAACGGATCTTTTGGTTAATTTGGGATCTTATTAATTCACGGATTATGACACTAATTGTCTTTACTGGAAGGGCTAGCGGTTTTTTAAAGAAACAGATCAAACTGGGTTCATCCGATTCTTAAAAGAAGGCAGAACAAGAGCGAGGAGAGTTTCACCGGCCGTTAAAGAAGCTGTGGAATGATCTCGATCACTTCCAAGGTTGTGTTTCAGGATGTCAGCGGTCCGGTTTGATACGCTGTGAGCTGATCCTGGACTGAGACTGGCACCGCGTCAGGAAAGGAGATTAAAAAAAATGCATTTTCTGATGGGAAATAAACAGACTTGGCCTCAGTTGCTGGTGAGGTAAGCTCAAGCTGTCGTTTCCTTTCGTCTGTGCAAAGTGTTTTTTTATCAATGAGACGTGAAAACATCGACCAGGAAATAACACAAAGCATCATTTTTCTCTCCGCTGGAAGTGATTGCTAACAAACGGTACGATTGGATCCGCAGAACGAATGTTTGTATGTTTACATCCATTAAACGAGTAAAGCTTTACCACACGCTTTGAATCAGTCAGTCATTTTCAGTTTAACGTGTGAATAACATCAATATCACTTTATAATTAAGTGATCATGGCCTCCGGTTAGCGGCCACCATTCACAAAGATGCTACTGAACCCGGACTCACCTTTCTTTATTTCTAGCAGTAAACACGTATTCAGCAGCGTCCCTGTTTTCAGCCGCTGATGCAGATGTTCAACTGCTTCTGTCTTGCTAATCTCAGCATTAATATTAATATACAGTAGCAGCGTTGCCCGGCCTTGTAAGTCAACAACCTTGTGTATCTGAATCCAATATGGCAGAGACGGTGACTAATTGAGAATTATCCCACGCGGACCAAAGGCCGGCGGCAGCGTCCTTGAGGGCAGCGCTGATAATGCTAAATACAATAAGATGACAACATGTGGCTAAGCTTGCCGTTTCCTATTAGCCCGCGGATCAATTTCAAACGTTGAGCCTGGAGACCTCGGCCAGGCTGTCAGTGATTCACGAGACACTGAGAAATGGTATTTCATGGATAAACAAAAATAACGCCGCACAGACGGCATTATTTATTTTTTTTCTCCCCCTTCGACCTGCTGTCGTTGTTAGAACGGCTCGGCTTCTGCTGAAATGCTGCTTGTCATTTGTCACACTCTCTCCAAGGTCAGAGTCCAGGCGAGGGGAAGCTAACAGCTCTATAAATAGCCCGACTCCTCTGACGGTGGGCTGGTGGGATGTGTGCTCCTGCACAAAGACACACAAACAGGCTTATTAGACGGGGTTTGATGGAGCGGAGGGGTCGTGATCAAAAATCTCAGATCAGTAATATAATGCAGAGCTCCCATGGGTCCTTGAAATAATTGAAAGTTTGGGAAATTGAAGAAAAATAAAAGATTTAAAGGCATAAACCCACATGGGTCATTGAAAGTGCTTGAATATATACATGTTGTGCAAGAATGGAAATTTAATTTTAATAAATGTTTCATCCATGTCACACACTATGCTGTGTCAGGTCCTTGAATTTGAGGGAGTAAGGCCTGGAGAATTGTTGAGAAGTCCTTGAATTTTGCGTTCAATAAGGTGTGGCATCCTTGATAATGTCTTTAAACCAAACTTCAGCAACAGTACAAATAGGGTCTCAGCACATAGTCCGGGGCATCTAACCTCCGCTAGCTTAGCTGGATTTCTATTGTGAAGCTGAAAACAGATTTCAACTCTCCTCCATCAGCTTCCGGGTCGGGGAAGTCCCGACGCGACGATTACCGAGTGCGGTTAGAAATGCTCAATTCCGTTCTTTTCCCTGTCCGCTCTCGATAATAACTGTTATAAACTGGCAGGTAAGACACATATGAACTTTGATTGCTTTTCCACTGGAGTCATAATCATACATTTTCATCCATGAGCCGCGGAACTCTACTGCACTCGGTAATCGACTCGTCGGGACTTCCCGTCAACAGGAAGCTGCTGCAGAAGAGTGGTAAATTTAGTCAGCTTTTCAGTAGAAATCCAGCTAAGCTAGCGGAGGTTAGATGCCCCGGACTATGTGCTGAGACCCTATTTGTACTGTTGCTGAAGTTTGGTGCTGTTCTGAGCATTATTTGTGGCTTTTTGGTGGCGGTTTATATTTGGATCCATTTACTGCAGTGTATTGTTGTCGTGCGGTCGTTTCTGAGGTTGATAAAACTCCGTAAATTAGCGGTCGGCTAACTTGATCTCTCGAGAGGGAGTCTAACACAGTTTCACAGTGATTTAGAACATGGATTAAACTTACACCGGAATATCCCTTTAAGGCTCAATATGTAATGATTTCATTTGAAAACATTCAAAATTTTAACAAAATTATCACCAGAATGTAAATAGAAATAAAAGTTTTGATGCCATGACATCACTGTATCTGTGTGTAGAGGTTAGCATGCTAACCAGCTAGCAACATTCCTGTGCTAGTGGAGTAAACATCAAGACTCCCCCTGGTGCTCCGATCTTCTAGTCTGGACCACTAGATGCACAGCTAATCAAGCTAACTAGCTAATGACAGCTACAGTTGTGAATATACAGTTACATTAAAATAACAGCAGTCTGTATCTCTCTATATTCACTGTGTCCTAGTTTATCTTCTGCGTCTTTTGTAGCTTTAAAACACAGAGACGCCACATTCGGTAACAGCTGAGAGGACAGTTAAACTTAACGTGCAGAGCTGTTCATGAATAAATTGAACATCTGTTGTGTTGTTTTTTTTAAAAATCCATGCTGATCTCCAGCTGAGGAGACAGTCGCTCCAAGGTAACAACACAAGCATTGTGTGATAAACTATAAAAACAGGGCGTATACCTTTTAATAACGCTCACAGATAGCAGCACAGGGCCGGACGGATCGTACAGTACAGGCAGAACAACATATATATGGGCTATAAATATACTGTAAGTCACATTTTCAGTCCGTGCAGTGAGGCGGGAGTCGGCCTCACATTTCTCTCCCCCTTCAGCTCTCATTATGGGCTTGAAGTCGTTGTTATTTTTCACATTAAGTTGTTTTAGGCTATTCTTGCTGTTTCAAAGACGGATGATGTGATTACAGAAAATGGCTTCTGTTAGCGCACAGCTAAAGCCGTACGATTGCCAGGGGACTGTTTTGCAGCAATCAGGGGAGTTTTTTCCCCGATCGTCTGCTTTTCCAGACGATGATTATTTAAAATGTTATGGAGTAAAATCTCACGCGACAGCCACGATGCCGTCGCCGCTGTTCACTCAGCTCTGCCTCCTCAGTACTGCTGACAGCAAATGTATCCCATTACTTTGTGGGCTTCTTGACCGGATGAATAATTGATTGTATTGATCGAGTGTGATGGTGTTTCCTCTGGGGAGAGACAGGTAGAATTACAGTCAGTCGTTTTAATTAAATGGGGCTGTTATCATTGTCTTGGTTGTGTGAATGGATGATAACCAGTGGGAGGAAAATGGAGATAGAACTTGTGTATCTGCAGTCGTGTTGGCGTTTGAGGACACTGAGACAGATTTGTTATCGTCTTTTAATTGTTGCCACCCTCTGTGTGTTACTGGTGATTCAAACGAGAAGTGACACATCAGCAGTGTTTATAATTCAACCTATAATGGCGTCACTGTTCCCAAAACAAGCTCCCGACAGCAGGACAGGATGTCATCAGACGGACGAGTGACAGGTGTCAGACGCTTGAACAAAATCTTCAAGTGTGGATTTGTGTTTGTTGGTTTGTTTGTCAGCAGAATTACACAAAAACTACTGAGTAGATTACCACAAAACTTGGATGGAGGACGGGTCTCGACCCAGACTAGACCTCATTAACTTTGTATGTGGATCCGGATAAAAGGAGAGATCCAGGACTTTTTCTAACTTCCTTTTACATCATGAGATGAGAGGCTGTTTTTTAGGGAATCCTGCACGGCTCTCTAGTCGTTGATGATATGAACTTTCCATTTACTTTTAGTGATTCATGCACACCACAGGTTTACTTAGTTCAAGTCCTTTCACTGCTGCTAGAGCCTTTTCTACCAAGTGATTATTTTCTTAAACATATGCTTGTTTGCTTTCTTCCAAAAAGTTCCTGATACTAAACTCATCTCTGATTCAAGGTTTGTTTAGCTTAGTTTAGCTTAGCACAAAGACTAGAAGCAGAGCGGACAAGGCTCTCACCTGCTGTGTCTCAGTTCAGGTCTGCATCCTTCGGAGGAGCATTTGAAGGCCAATTATGTCACAACGCTGCACAAAGGCTGTCCCAATCCAAAGGCTCCTCCAGATGCTCCTTCTTTTCCCTGTTTTTGGAGGATGCAACACTACGATCCTTCGTGTCCTCACATATCCCAAGATTCTGTGCGTGCCCGAAAAAGAAGAAAGAAGGAGAGAAAATGGCAACATTGCGTGGCGTAGATCGCCACTTTCACGGGCCTGGGCATCAGAAATCGTGCCGTAAGGGTAAAACATCTGGTGACGCAACCAGGAAATGCTCCAAAGGCTAGACCGTCCCATTTAACAACCGCGGACGAGGTTAACAAGGTCTCTCTGAAGGACTCGCCTTCGAGGACCACAAAGGCCGAGTCCTTCAGAGGATGCAGACACTGAACTGAGACACAGCAACTTTCATGTTGTATCTTGTATCTTCTCATCTGAATCCTGGTACGAGAGAAAACAAACATATTCCTCAGTATACATTTGAACTTCAGTGGAATAACTCTACAGACTTTAAAGATATACATTATGTCTGCTTCACACGGCGCTCCGTTAGCACACCCGCCAACGTCTGCGGCTGCAATTTGAATGAATTTGTTAAGCCGACATTTTGCTCTGACATTTAGACGTATGCATTTATGCAGTCACTCCTGATATAGCGTGGCAGCCTGAGCACTTAAAGCAAAGACTCTTTGTGAGGCGGAGAGTGTATATTATACACGCCATGACACACACACACATACAGTTATAAGTGGCATGGAAGTTCTCCTGGTGTGATATTGAATGTGTTGAAGAGAGGAGGAGGAGAACGTGTGGATAAAGACGTACTTTTACAGGAACAGGCCTTTGTCCTTGTACTTTTCTCTTTCAGGCACAGAAAAATGAAGGTGGTACACTTTCTTGTTCTTACCGCCCAGCCTGTCACGGGTTTATTTATAACCCTGTGTGTCCCTTTGTTGCACAGACTTGCACCTTTATATAAAGTACATGAACACGGGAGGAAAGAAAATCTGCTCTTCCGGAACCAATTTGGGTTTTAGGTCATGATACATGTATGTGTCATACTAGTGATAACATCCATCTATGTATATTTATATTTTTTCGACTGAACAATTCCTTCAACCCTCATTTGTCCTATTTTCTTAAAGCGCTCCTGAAGACCTCACTCCGTCCTCTAATCTCTGTAGATCACTTGAGTGATGGATCTCCTCTGATGAGGAGTCTAATGATCGGGATGAATCCCATTTTCTGTCACATTCCTTCTGGTGGGCGGGCCGTTCGTCAGGGTCCTCTGTCTCATGCTTCCTCCATCCTAATAACGATAATGGAGCGACTCGGCGGGTCAGAATTCTCTTAGTGGTTCTCTCATTGCTCGTAAGCGAGTTAATAAATTGCGGATGATGATTCGAAAGTGCCTAAATAGGAAATTGGGGGGAGAAAATGAGATGGAGAGAGAAAGTGAAAGAGTGAGAAGAGAGAGGGAGAAAGAATCTCATGCATGGAGGCACAAGGGCAATTTAGAGCTGCTGTCAGTTTTCAAGGGCATGTCAGCGTTTTGTGGTATTAATGAAATGAGCAGCGGCCCAAGTCCTGATAATAGATCAGTCTTATGGGTCCGGCGGGGGCCCTGAATACTGTAACACTGCGCTCACGTATTGTGTGTCTGCGGTCACGGTGACAGTGAAGTCTTTGGGACTCTCTTGCGCAATTTCATGTCCACCTGTTACTCAGTACAAGAAACTTTCTGTCTCATGTTCAGTGGCGTGCACAGACATTTTTAAGGGCAGGGGCGAAAATAAGGGCACTTCAGCGCGCATTTTGGCTCCCAATAGGGCACTTTAGCGCATGTTTTTGCCATCCAAGAGGTTACTTTAGCGTGTGTTTTGGCTCCCAAGAGGGCAGTTTATCTGTTTTAACCAGCCAAGGGGACAGTTTGGTGAGTTTTGCTAACCAAGAGGGCACTTTAGCACGTGTTTTGGCTCCCAATAGGGCACTTTAGCGTGTGTTTTTGCCATCCAAGAGGGCAGTTTATCTGTTTTAACCAGCCAAGGGGACAGTTTGGTGAGTTTTGCTAACCAAGAGGGCACTTTAGCGCGTGTTTTGGCTCCCAATAGGGCACTTTAGCGTGTGTTTTTGCCACCCAAGAGGTTACTTTAGCGAACGTTTTGGCTCCCAAGAGGGCACTTTAGTGCGTGTTTTTGCCATCCAAGAGGGCAGTTTATCTGTTTCAACCGGCCAAGGGGACAGTTTGGTGTGTTTTGCCAACCAAGAGGGCACTTTAGAGCGCATTTTGACTCCCAGGAGGGCACTTTAGCGCGCGTTTTGACTCCCAGGAGGGCACTTTAGTACACGTTTTGACTCCCAGGAGGGCTCTTTAGCGCACTTTATGATTCCCAGGAGGGCACTTTAGCCCGTGTTTTTCAACTATTGGGCCACAATGGGGGCAACCGCCCCCCCCCCCCGCCCCCCCTTGTGCACACCACTGCTCATGTTGTAGTATGGAAAAGGATCCTGTTTTATGGCTGACCCGGTTCTGTTGCCACAAACACGGCTGTAAATGATAACGATGTCTGGTTCTGTTGCCACTCAGCTTGTGAAATATGTCACAAAATTCAAACTATCCAGTGATTTCATGCTTATAAATGCTGAAATGTTTTGGTCCCTCATTAATGAAATATCCAGTGGTTCCACTGTTACAGATGTTAAATGTTTTTGGCCCCTAATTGAAAAAATGCAGTGATTTCATTCTGACACATTTTAAAATACTGCAGTCCATCGTTAAATGGTCTCCACTGATCTACACATGTATAAATATTCTAGTCCCTCGTTAAAAAGATACCCGGTGCTTTCAAACTCACAAAAGTTAAAACTTTGTGTGCCTTCGTTAAAAAAATCCAGCTGTTTCTCAGTTACAAATGTTGACACCATTTCCTCCACCTGACCTGCATGTCGGCTCATACACATGTGATGATAATGTGATGGCACGTTTGTTGTATGAATGTTTATTCAACACGTATGACGCTGACAGAAACGCAGACGCGGTTAACCTTGTGACTGAGCTGAGGACTCTGTGGCTGGTGACTTTGTCCTCCCTGTCTGCTTCTCTGTGGTCTGTGAGAAATAACTGGGAGTGCTTCGGACATAATTGGCTCATCAGTCAATATATGCGACATTTCCAGTCATGACCATCAATTTCAAAAATGAGCTGTGCTGCTTTTTTAAACCGCCGTGTGAAGTGCTAAGGAGTTTGGTTTTCAGGGGGAAACCTCAGACGGATGCAGATAAAGCGTCTTTGTGAAAGCGGAACCTCGCTCTAATTGGCAATCATTCTGCTCCCCCTCCCCTCAAGCCAATCAGGGTGCTAGTAGTGGGTTGGTGGTCGGTAATCACTGTATTTCACCTGCAGGGTTTTGTGGGTAATTGAGGCCAGGGAGAGCTACGGCGAGGAGGAAATGTGTAAGTGGGCGGGGGTTTGATTCACCTTATCAGAGGCAGCAGATGTGGTGAAGGAGCCCGTTTAAGACCCTCTAATACCACGACTCAGATGGAGTTGCAGGAGAAAGCTTCACCAATCCTCCTGGATAGCTGCTTCACTGTAGATAACATCACACGCTGTGTCCTCTCCGGTCACTCGGATTGTTCAAACCGAGCTTTTTCTGCAGCCAGGTGCACCGTTGGAGCCCTTGAATGCAAAATGCCTGCTGTTTTCTTTATCTGCAGAAGACGTGGCAGCCGCTCCGTCTGAGGGTCGTAAACACACAACATCCAACACAGAGGCGGGAAAGTGCGACTCCTGGCCCGGGAGAAACTATGCATCTCTCACAGGTTGGAAGGTGTAATTCAAAGGAGAGGTTGCCCGAGCGACGATTGAACCGTGCAAATACTTTGCCGTTTTTCTTTTTTTTTCTCCCCCCTGCATTGAAATACAAATCAGAAACAGCGAGTTTCACTTTTCAGGCTCGCAGTGTGGCTCATGCAAAGCCCCTCATTGTAAATCCTCCTCTGTGCAGGCAGATTGGATTGAAAATACAAAGCCTCAGTGTGACCCGTGTTAATAGGTGCTGTGAGCAGCCTCGCAGTGTGTACAATACGTAGTCATGCAAACCGAACAAATATCCTGCATTTCACATTACATCTGGAGTCTTTGCTCTTGTGTTTGTCTGGACATGAAGGTGCTGCCGTCAAACACGGTAAACTAATCTTCCTCTTTTCCACTCTGACTCATCCATGTTTTCCTCCTTCTCTTCTCTCTTTGCAGGACCTGGGCGGGGTGAGTCCTCCTCAGAGGAACTGGAAGGGGATTGCCATCGCTCTGCTGGTAATCCTGGTGGTCTGCTCCCTCATCACCATGTCCGTCATCCTCCTCACACCAGGTCGGTTTGACGTGCGCCTGCCGACGTTTTTCACAGAACCACCGGATGTTCATACTCGTGTCTCGTATCATGAGAAAATGCAATGACGTTTGATCGAATGACTGTGTGATGGTGGTGAAAGGATCGACGGTCCCTGAGAGAATTATCACCCACTTCAGCTCTACCAAGCTTTTAGCCTCATTTAGCCAATTGTTTTGGTTATAGCGTGCATAGATTCTGTTCTTACTACGTTTTTTAGCTTTCCAGATCATTTTCAAATGAGTTGCATCAATCTCCAATGTGAATACTGGACTTCGATCATCTACACTGTACATGTCTGTAGAAAAACAGAACACCTGTCAAGTTCAGGTCAGGCTTGTTGCTACTCTATTGGAGGAAAATGCGACCTGAGCTTCACTCTCAGCCGTCAGTATTCTTTAGTTATTTCAATATTATTATATATATAAACTGTAAAGCTGCTTCTGATATTAGCAAAGAAAAAACCCTCACTGTTACTGAAATGTAAAAATCATCACAATCATCACAATCCGCTGGCCCCGCAGCCACACACTCTCCCCCGGGGTTTTCCACGGTTGGTTAGACTTTCATTGCCTCCATAAACAAACATGCTGTGTGGAGTTATCAAGGAAAGCCAATATGGCTGACATTCAAAATGACTTGGCCCTCCTATTCAGCTCACAATCAGCAGCTGTCCTATTCAGAAGGAGCTTACGATTGGCACGCTCCTTCCTCCGCTGAAGGCGTAACATTTTCATAATTAAAAATGAAACATTTCCAGGGGCGACATCGGGACGGCTCGAGGATCTTCTGGCCCGTTAACGATCATGTTAGCGAACATATGAAAATGCCACTCGGAGAAGAAATGTCGCTCCGTGTGCGTCTTTTCATTCACGTGGATTTCTTTGTGAGCGTAGGTGCTTTTATGTAAACAAACCTGTGTGCCCGGCACATGTAAACATCCAATTATCTACATTTTACTCTCGTTAAACACGGAAACCTTCTGACCACCGTGAACACTTCCTATAATGGAAACAGCATTTCTTTATAGTTCAGGAATCTGCTTTAGAGCCTGAATCTTAAAGCTGCATGAAAAGACTTTCAGCCACTAGAGGTCAGACGTATTTTAGACGCATTTTGCTCTGTTGTATTTTATATCAGCCCCTGAGAAAATATCTTCACTGTGTTTGCTCATTGACTGTGTTTGTCTGATGTTTGGTGGCGGGCAGGTTGCCTGAAGTTTAGTGTTTATTGGAGGTTTAGGAGGTTTTCGATGAAAACAGCTGCCTAAAAATAAACCGTACACAAATATGTGAGCAGTTGAATTTAAACGTTCTGTATAAGTGCAGAGCTGGGTGATGATTCTCTGTTGGTGTGCCACTATAAGCAGGTTATACATCACATTATACATCATTTGTTTGGTTGTTGGAGGAAAACATGGATTGATGGAGCTCTAAAGGGGAAATTTGTAAGATATGGACAGAAGTTTAGTTTAAAACCTGCCCGTCGTGTCTTGTGGCATTAATTTGTACCTCTCATAATATCCGCCACTTAGCTGCACTTCTCTCTGACACATGCAGACACATGCTAATGTCTCCCCGGGATGCCGACTGAGCCCAGTGGCATTTGTTTTGAGGTTTGACTTTTGATGCTTCGATATCGGGGAAAACATTGAAATGCCAGTGGCAGAAGTGAAAGTCAAGGTCAGCTAATGCCGGAGATTGATTTCCACCTGTGTGCGTGCTGGAAAGCAAACTGGCCTGCGCGACAGAACCGATGTTTGATGATGGAGAAAACTAAAAAAAAAATGCTTGTTTTTTTGCAGTTGACACCCAAGCTGGGAGCGACACCAAGCTGGCTGTGGAGGATCTGTTCAAGGCAGAGTTCAAGGCTCACGACCCGGAGGCCAAATGGATCAATGGTGAGTAATCCACAGCAGCGACTGTACCTGCTGGAATCCAGAGCGCTCCTGTTGATTCCTGCAGCCGTTGATGGAGTGTTGCACTGAAAAGGATGAAAAACACATGAGAGTACAGGGTGTGCCGTGTCGATGAGGTTCCCGCTTCTGTCCAGATGAATTTGGAATCTGTTCTGGTGACATTTATTGTTTCCTCGTCACAGATGAAACTTCCATCGGGCTCGTTGTCTTCCTGTTTCTTCAAATGACAAAATCGGCACAAATGTTCTGAACTCATTGCTTGAATAATTCAGCGACTCTCCTCTGCTTCCTGCTGCTGTACATACAACAGATTTGTACAAAAACACAGCAGGAATCTTACTTGACACAAACGACGTTTCGAGGAGTTGTGCTCGTGCTGAAACAAAGCAAACAGCAGTGCTGCTTTTGTTCGGCGGCGGAGGGGTGACGTCTCCCTCCGCCGCCTCTCCGGCTTTGTGATGGAGGCTCAATGAAACAGCGAGCAGACAGTTCACTTCTGAACAAAGCTGCCATGTTTTAACCCAGCTCTACTTTGCATGTGCTTATGCAAATGCAGGCATTTAGATTTATTTTGCCTCTCCTTATTTACATTGTATTGATTCCTTATTTGCCAGAAGGGGATCATATGTTAAGCCTGGAAGGCTTTGGCTGGGAATAAACCACATCAAGTGAAGTGCAAGAGAATCTGATTATGGTTTGCTGAGGGGAGGGAGAAGATAACGATACCTCGGAGGGAAAGGACGGACGGGAGCGCGGCGTTCCCGCTCTCCGTCTGTCTCCTTTCTCTCAGATTAGTGTGTTTGTGTTGGCTTCCCTCTTTGCTGCCCATAAACTGCGTGACTCTCACTCCACGCTCGAGGGCAAGCGAAAGAGGCAAGGCCTTTTTGTCCATCAATATTTCATTCCCGGGTGACATTTTTCCACTATCTTCACGATGCCATCTCATTCCCTGAGCTGACCTCAGGCTAGACAGAGAGAGCGGCGATGTTGTGCGATGAGGCAGTCAGAAAAGTCCACTTTATAGGGTGGTTTGTGGATGGATGGGGCAAAATAGACCCCAGACAAATGGGAGAAGATAACAGACAGACGGGCGAGAGGAAAAGATTGATCGCCAGGATTTCAAGCAAAAATGAGATTTTTTCTCCTAAGTCAAAAGGCTTCAGAGGTTTTTGGCTTCAACATCTTTTCATCTCCGTCTACATTAGAGACGATCTGAATGGGTTTATCCTGCGATCTAACGAACAGTCAAGAGCAAATGGGACGCAGCGGCGTGGAGTTAATTTGAACACGTTATGAAGACGGCGTTCATTTCATGACTGCAGAAGATAAAGTACAATAAACTTCAATAAGCTCCAACCGATCCGCCGCGCCACCGCCGCGTTCGGCCTCGTCTGCATGACAACAACACGCTCACTTTCCACGGTTAAATCAGCATTTATAGATATGCAACGTCCTTCAAAATAAAAGCACCAAAGTTACCTGGTTAGGGTTAGAAATAAGGTTGTCATTTGGCTTAAAATATCCACAAATATTGACTATTGGATTCACAAAGGATTTGATCCTCGTCTCCAGGGTGAAAATCCTGCGATGACCCACCTGACGTCCTCCCTTCAGATATCAGACTTTGAGACAATCAGACAGCAGTGGTGTGCACAAGGGGGGGGGGGGGGGGGGGGGGGGGGGGGGAGTTGCCCCCATCGTGGCCCAATTGTTGAAAAACCTGCGCTAAAGTGCCCTCCTGGGAGCCAAAACGCGTGCTAAAGTGCCCTCCTGGGAGCCAAAACGCGTGCTAAAGTGCCCTCCTGGGAGCCAAAACGCGCGCTAAAGTGCCCTCCTGGGAGTCAAAACGCGCGCTAAAGTGCCCTCCTGGAAGCCAAAACGCGCACTAAACTGCCCCCTTGGCTGGTTAAAACATGATAAACTGCCCTCTTGGGTGGCAAAAACGCGTGCTAAAGTGCCTTATTGGGAGCCAAAATGCGCGCTAAAGTGCCCTTATTTTCGCCCCTGCCCTTCAAAATGTCTGTGCAAGCCACTGTCAGACAGTCTTACTTTAGCTCACTTTGTGTTGCAGGTTGAAGTTTCTATGTTGCGAATGTCCAAGAGCTGATTTATCAGTATGATAATGAAGGTAATTAAGTTAGAAACATTATCTTGGTGCATCATAAATCCGTAAGACCAGATGTTTTTTTTACTCTGTTTCTCTCAAATCTGACTTATCAACATAAATTAAAACACATCTTTTCACCAGGTTATGTAATACTTATAATTAGCTTGTCATCCTTTGTCGTGCAGAAACAATCTTGTAATCTTGTTATTTCCACGGAGCAAAACTACAAATCAACAGAGTATTATATTTTCCTTGGTTGGCACAAGAGCTGCAACAATAAGTCAATTAATTTAGCCGATCAAAAGAAAGTTAGTTGCCAACTAGTTTTATAATCAGTTCATTGTTTCAGTCTTTTTTCCAGCAAAACATGTCAAACTTTTGCTTCTTAAATGTGAGGATTTGCTGCCTGTCTTTGTAAATGAAGAGTCTTTGAGTTTTGGAATGTTAAATGTGAAGATGTCTGTCAGGGATATCAAGAAGGGATAAAAACACAAGACACTCAGAGGGAAGCAGCTAAAAGAACAAAAGGCAGGCTTTAATAACAAGTGACTAAAGGAGGTCGAAAAAAAGGCTGCCAACAAAAACAGAAGAAGCAGACGGAGGCCAATCTGTGAATGAAAGAACCAATAAAAATGTAAAAAAGCACTTAGAACGCAGAGGGAGGGACGACTAACACCAGCCGGGTGAAACTAATAGGGCAATCAAAAAGGCAGGAAGTGCAAAGTGAAACATGACACATGAGGATTAATCTACCAAAATAAAACAGGAAACCAAAAGCTCCCCGCTGGATTAATGAGAATAATCGTCAGCTGTCGTCCTGCAGATGGATTGATTTGTACAATCTGACAATACCACTTGATAATTAGATCAGATCTGTGCTCAGCGCCGTGATTCAGCTCCACCTCTCTGGTAATGGATCCAGTTCTTCACAGGAAGTGGTCTCTTAGACTTACCTCACCTCTTTAACCCGATGATGACGACTATTACCCCCAATTATCTGTCGACTGGACCGTGAATCATCGAATCAGTCACTTCAGTTAACACTGCTGTTGGATTATAAATAGTACAGTTCTGCATAAATATTCACCCGTGTTCAGAGTGTCTCCAGTCTGACATTTTGCGGCAGAGCGTTACATGAACTTCATTGTCATTCCGATGTGTTATTGATGAAGATCTGCGCCGAGATTACAGGGAAGACATCTGCTGAATGTCGGGCTGCGAGAAATGTCATGCACGTTCTCCTCCAGCTGTTGAGTGTGTGTGTGTGTGTGTGTGTGTGTGTGTGTGCATGCGTCTGCTTTTCACACCGACGCATGTGATGGAGAAAGTCACGTTCATCTGCCGCCGTCACACACGATTCAGCGAGCGTCGTCGCTCTCCATCAGTGATGTCGGAGGCTGGGAGCCCGCCGCCTGTCACTCACAATCTGCTGAGAGAAGTGCTTCATATTGGGCCCGGCCCGGAGAAAATAACACAGCAGTCGGCTCACTTCAAGCTCTCAAAGCCAGAAAGTGTTCGTTCAGTAGACAGTGAGAGAGGTGGAGTAATATCTTTTAGCTTACACATTCTTTCTGAGCATCCAGTGAAACATCACTGAACTCAGGTTGAGCATGAAAGAGAAACAAGCAGAAGTTATCTTAATATTTCTGTTGTTAAAGCTTCACAGTGTTTTCAGACTGAACAGAGTTAATTTCAGAGACACGACTGCACATGACGTCCACGTGGAGACGGCTGGATGCGTATTCCCTCGCGGTGGAGCAAACTCCAGGCAGGAAACACTTTTACATGAGCTGAGAATATTTTAGCCTGGAGTGAAGAGACTTTGTTTTCCTCCCGAGGCCGGATGAGTCAGCTGCACGAATGTGTCGGGAGAAGAGAAAAAAAATGAGGAGAACTTGAAAGAAGTGGAGTTTTTCCGCTGAGTTCTCAACGTGGAGATGTTACACAGAATCTCTCCTCTCACGTCAGCTATGAATTCTGGCAGCCGACAGTTCCTCCATCTCAACGGCTCGCAAGAAATGTAACTACAAACAAAAATCATAGTGTGTAGCTGCAGCCATTGTTGACCTTTTAAAGGGCAACTCCACCAATTTCCCACATTAAAGTGTGTTTACAGGTGTTGGGGAGAGATACAGCACATGTGAAGACACTACTGTAATGCCTTTTGTGCAATGTGACAGTTGCATTGTGGGTAATGTAGGCATTAGGCTCAACACTGCAGTCCTTTAACACGATTGAGCTCATTGGGTACAGTTTCGAAACAAGTTATCAAAGATGGATACGGCAGCAGAGATCCTCCACACATCCCTCTTCATTTTCAGACCTCGGTGCCTACATTACCCACAATGCAACCCAGCCAAATATTCACATTGCATGCAGCTTCCTCTGGAGTACTTCCATGAATTTTCTCCGCCTCTCAGTTCCGTCGATTTTTCCCTGAGCTGTCTCAAATATTCTGTCTGTTGAGTTTGATTTAATTTGTTGTTTTAATATCAGATTTATATATTCAGTAACTCCAGAATTTTTCAGTTTATGTCTCCAAGTAAATAAATGTCTTCAGAGGATCGGGTTCAAGCACAGGTGGCTCTCATCGCTCCCCTCCATGAATGGTCAGTACCGCGGTCATCTCTGTTAATCCATTATTGAGCCTTTAGCCGTCGATACTTCAAATTCCCACCCCACTTTACCTGATTAGTAATTGGCCGCTCCGCCTGTCAGTTCTCCTCATCAGCTGCGATGGAATTCGTTTTTGTTTCTGGTGGATTAATAAATCCCCACCGGACTGTTTGGGTGATTCAGTTTTTTAAAATAATAAAACATGTAATTATGTGAAAGCTGAACGGATCGACTGCTTAAATGAAGTGTTGGATCACTGTGAGCTTCTCCTCCCGCGGTGACGTCCCCATTGAAGCGGGACTTGTTTTTACACTTTCTTCCCCGGCAACAGCATCTTCTCACGCCTGACTGAATCCATCCGACAACTGCTGCAGAATAATTCAGGCTATATTTATATACGTCACCTCAAACCACGACTCTCTTTAAGAGGGTGTGTGTTTACTCGACGAGCTATGTTATTAACAGGTGAAACGTCCGCTGCGAATCTGATAATGACGCTCTGCGGTGTAAACGCATTAACGCGCGCTGACATCTGCTGAAGAAAGTCGCATCTTCTGTCGAGTGTGTCGAGTCCTTGACGATGATAAATGCCTCCCCGCTCCGGCCTAATTACTGACATAAGCCGACTAATGCCGCCTCCACTAATGGAAAATCTCAGCTCTCATCACACACAACACATCGTCTGCTTCACTCCCACATTAATGTGGCGCAACATCTCTCTGTAATGCTCGCCTGTATGTATACATGTGCGGTGTTGATCTCCTCTAACGTGCGAAACCTTCTACAAACACTCATAAACCGTGCGAGAGTAAATGTCAGATCCTGTACCACGGAAAATGCTTCATCTCTTGACGCTTTGATGCAAAACTTTTTACTTTTTATTTTTCATGTTAGTTGTGCTTTGATGGCAGACGCGTGGGCGATGCGCAAATGTCACGTAAAAAAAAACAGAGAACATAAACGAGTTAATGCTGTTTTTGCATCTGCAGCCACAAATCACAGAATATGACAAGAATGAATAAAGTACAATGACAATATCTTCTGGCTTCTTTTGAGAAAATCAGTGGCAGATCGTGATTTTTGGCTGCAGCACCAGCAACTTCCACCAGCCACATGGTTAGAGAAGGCTCTGTCTGACCTGACAGGCGAAACCCAGGGCATAAAAGTCTAATAGGAACTCTGCACTGGTCATACGGTAATATTTGGAGGCATTGCACTCGGACCTCCTCTCATTGGGCAGCTGGACGGTCACTAAATCAAACTGAAGCTGTAGACGACGGTTGAGAAACGTCTCCTCCACCCTGAGTTGAGATCACGCCCTGCTGCAGCACAGGAAACGATCCCCGTCCTCCCCCTGATGCTCATTTGTATCGACATTAGAACCAGCATATAACGTCCAGATGATCTTTGCCACCAATGTTCCCCCTGGGCGAGCCTCTTACCTTGGCACCGACGCATCCCATTACTCTCACTGTGGGGCACTGTTTGGTGAATCATTGTTTTCCTTCCGCACCTTTTATTCTAAATCAGGACTTTGGCACGCGGCGTGAAGCTCTTGGCCGGACTGCCAATGAGCGGGCCGCGACCCAGGCTGCAGTTTGTCGAGGGCGTGGACACACCGACACGCTCGAGCTGATGCTCGCGCACCCCTGGGTGTATTTCACGGGTGTGTGGACTCAAGATAGCGCGCGGCTTTTCTTAATAAGTGTAAAAAGCGCACAGTCAGTGCCAGATCACGATGTGATTTCTAGGAGATGTTTGTGTGCCAGCCGCTTGTTTTTCTTCACCGGATGACTAATCGCTCCGACGTTCAGCTCAGTTCAGTAGGTCTTCTCGCGTTGAGCCCTCAACCCACCTTGATTTTCTCTCATTTTCTTAATTAGCTACATGATCACACCAATTAATCTCTATTCCCCCGCCACTCAGCCTGGTGGCAAAAGGAATAAAAGATCAGCGCCGTCGCTGTCAGCTGCCAATGATCTGCAAAGTGGTTTGCAACATATGGATCGCGAGCAGGGAAACAGGGCCTTGAAGAAGTAAATTGCATTCTTCTTAGACGGCTTTTTTCCACCCGCGTGCCTTCGCAGCATCATTCTCAGGGGTTAATTAGGAATCGCACGCTCTGGTTCCTCCCATTAATTAACATTAGAGACTTCCCACGCTGCGCCGGGAACTGCTGCAGAAGTATCAGCGTAGGAAAGACTGTGTGTGTGTGTGTGTGTGTGTGTGTGTGTTTGTGTCTGCCAACATGCATGTAGCACATACACACAGCCGTCAGAGCATGAAGGTTGTTAATGGCTGCATGCGACTGCTCGGCAGCTCCGGAGCTGAAAGGAGGCGGTCAGCTGTGAATGTTCAGACACATCATCACACACGTGTGAGCGTCCTCCCGCTCCACTCCTCTGACTGTAAACGCGTTCGTTAGGAGGAGCTTCCTCGTCTGTTGAGTCCTCCTTTAATGCATCTCACACTCTTCTCCATCTTTCCATCAAGCTCCTGTTAGCGGCATCCTATTTTTGCAGCTCCTGGCGTTTCCGTTATCAGCGTTCTGAGCGGTGAGGGACACTGATTAAAAGCGAGAGGTTGAATTCGTCACTGTGCCCTCGTTTCGCTGCGTGCAGTGCAGAAGTCAGACATTAACACAGCCATTAGTGCATCAGACGCACTGTTATCAGACCGAGCATTTCTCAGAAACATTCTCCTCTCTGAAGGCCGGATCTTGGATGCTCTTTATAATTTGCATAACAACCCGAGAAGATAAAAACAAAAAAAGTGGACTAATGGCTACAAAGATAGAAAATCGCATCCACACCCGGCTGTAAACAGCCGCGAGGCCGCGCGTCACAGCGCGTGATGTCGAGGCTGGAAAACAGCAGACAGGGAGAGTAAAACACCGGAGCAATAAAGTGTAGAAATGAAATGACTGTCTGTTCTCGTCCTCCGTGTAGGAGACAGAGACACGGAGAGTACGACGGCTGATAAAATTGTTGACTCCATCGATTTCCCACCAACAGAACCGTCAGTGTCAGTCACCGCGTGGATCCTAACGTCGGGACTCACATCACTTTTAATAAGCTCGCTTCTGTTGGCCCATCATGACAAACTGCAGCACAGAAACAGGCGACTCTCAACAGCTGCTGCTGCAGACAACGATGCATTAGATGCCTCAAAATGTGATAAACACAATAATGTTTTCACGTGACCCAGATACCTCCACAGACACATAAATATGCTTACTGCATTATGAACTTCTCAAGGTGGTTAATGTTTGTTGGTTTGTTGGTTTGTTAGTGAGATTACACAAAAACTACAGTCCAGATTTCCACCAAACCTGGATGGAGGACGGCTCTTTTGCCCAGAATAGGTCCCATTAACTTTTCGGGAGGATCCAGGAAATATTTTTACATTTTAGTACGTCTCTCAGGGAATATTACACCTGCTGTATTTAATTGGGTAGCATGATTAAGTCACTAACATTTGATGCAGATCCTATTAAAACTCTCGTGGATTTATATGTTTTGATGAGGATAATCTTTAGCAGCTAGAAGGAAACAAAGACAATACCGGATCAGGTTTAGGAGGTTTGTTTTGTCTCTGCTGCTCTTTACTTCTATTTTCTATCTTTTTTACTCACTAATTAATGCTGTTTTTAATCGATATTCTCTCTTTTTTTTGCTATCCCCTTTGCTGTTGTAATATTGTAAATTTCCTGATTGTGGGACTAATAAAGGATCTCATCTCATCTTATCTCATCTTATGTTTTGGGTGGAGGTATGCGCTCTACTGAGTGCCATTCTTGTTCCTTGAAAGATCTGCATACTCTTGAAAACAAAACTCCAGGATCCATCCCCTTCATCCGGATCAACACCAAACATTAATGAGCTTTATTCTGGTCCGTGGTCCATTTCATTCCGGCTGCAAAACTAGCCAACCAACAAAAAGACACAAAACCTCCTTAGTGGAAGTATTAATGTATAAAAATGTCCTGACTGAAATCGTACAAACATGTTAACGGAAACAGTCTTTTCTTTCCAAAACAAAACAGAATCTTGTAACATAATGCAGAAGTGTTACATAACAAGTATGATGTGTGTGCGTGTTCCTTTATGTAGACTGTTAAGTTTACGATCCAGGGTAAGTGGTTCGCTGTTATCAGATGCATTAAACTAAATCATCATCAAGAGGAAATGAATCCACGCTGATTGATCGTCCATTAGACCCAGAGTGCATCTGAAGACACGAGCTGCGGAAAATCTTCCTGTTTTTTTATTACAGTGTTGGTCAGCTTCATGTATTAGTGGGTTCTGTTACGTAATGATCATTTCAAGTGCAAAGTTTATTGAAATTACAGGAGATGATGTGTTACCTGCACCTCCAGGTTTACCTTCACCTCCCGCGCTGCTCCTGTGTAAATGGAGTTATATAACTATCATAGATAAACGTTTTAAAGCACATGTATCGAGACCTGCACGCCCCCGCAGGTGTTTCCACTCGGCTCGGGTCTGACGAGCCGTGCTTGGAATCACAGCAGGTCGCCACACGGCAGGTTCAGTCCTGAGACGAGGACGGCCGCGATGATTAAAACCACTTGTGTGGGTGCATTGTGGGTGAGCGAGGCCTCTGCGATTAGATCGATACACAAATACAGACGTTTATCACTTCTGCAGCTGGATGTCGTTCTGACTGTATTTGTATTTCATATCCAGCTAGTCGTCATGAATATTATTGTTGATGCTGTTAATTCCTCCCTGATGAATCCAGATGACTGCAGCGATAGTAAGACAGCGTCTGTCCGCCGCTGATGACATTTGCTGGAGGCCGTTTGTTGGGATTCTAACGAAGGAGGGTATTGATTGGCTCGGACCTTCCCCTGGGGCGGGGAGACAGTGATGTATTGGATGAAGGTGAGGAGCTGACAGGTGTGAGCAGCAGGCCTGCAGAGGGTTAAAACCACCAGTCACAGCCCATTCACACTGGGAGTCCTCAGCTGTGTGTGTGTGTGTGTGTGTGTGTGTGTGTGACCCGAATCCATTGAACAAGACGACAGAGGATTTCAGAACCACGCGTTTAAAGAACTATCTCTCTGTTTCTGCGTTAAAATGACTGTTTTCTATCATCAAACCCGTCGAAATTCTACAATTTGATGTTTTTTCTTGTTGCTGTTCTGACTCTTGGCGGCTCTGTGCCTCCAGGTTTCTGGTTTCTTTTAGCTGAAAGATTTCCAGGTCTTTTTGTTTCTGCGTTGGAAGGAGGAAGCGCTGGGTTTATTTTTCCCTTCGCTCTCCCAAAAAGTAGACAGAAAAGCTTTAAAATTGCAGGTGCATCACAAATTAAAGTAAAAACACACAGTTCACATCCAAATGCCAAACAACTTGGAAGGGAATAAATTACACTTGGATGAATTCTCAAAAACACATTTCCATCCCCGGCCTCACCGCACGTTTAGAAATAATTTGCCTGCGTCTCCTGAATGGATGCTGAAGATCTGCTGGAGGTGACGGAGCAATTTCTTATTTCTGTCGTGCCGTTGTAATTCTGTTCCACTCAAGTAATGACAGTTTGCTTTTATAAAAATCAATGGAACAGATTACACTGTTCATTCTTGCCGTGGTGTTGACGGTGCGTGGAGATGCTTCTGCCAGTAGCTTCTCAAAATCACGCTACATTTTTGCTTTTTTTGACCGCTTTGATTTGTGTCGGTTTTGTTGTCGAAACACTCGGGTGTTTTGGATAAAGACGTTAATGGTGGCACCTCGCGATCGTCCGACGCGACCTGACTGAGCCGGAATAAGAGCCGTGCAAAATCCAGCTTGGTCACAGGAAAAGGAAATGGAACACAAACAAACAAATATTATGTGTGTACGTGTTCCTTTACTTAGAAATGCACCATCCAGGGTAAGTGGTACGTTGTTATCAAACGCATTAAACTAAATCAGCATCAACAGGAAATGAACCCGCTCATATTCACGCTGATTGATCGTCCATTAGATCCAGAGTGCATCTGAAGATTCATCATCACCATCTCTTTGCAGATTCAAAAGATGTTGATGTATTTCTATTTGAATGACTGTATAAATGTTCTGATAATTCTGAGGTTGTCTGTTTCCTGACGTTTTAAAGTAAAGTCAACCTTTCTAAATATTCAGCGTTGCCGCTCAGTGATTGTCGGTCTGCTTCGTGTCTCTCGTGCTGATAATCTCTGAGCCGTTTGTCAATGTTAGCTGGTGATGCACGCCGTTAGTGGTGTGAGCGAGTGGAACAGAGGCAGGCAGGCGTTTGCATTAATGTCACACACATTCCTTTAAAATATGTCCCGAGTCCGTTGCATCGAAATCCGTCCATAGGTTATTATAGAAGAGTCGAGTAGGGCTGGGACGATAATAATCGACGACATAAATTTGTCGACATGAATAATTTGTGCCGAGGCGTCGTCCCAAACAGGAAGTGGTAGTACCTGCGGAGGCTGAGAATAGCTCCTCTCACACAGAGACGCTGCATTAACGCCGCAGCGGTGGTTCGTCAATTCTCCGCCTTTGGTCATTCACACATAATGGAATAAAGACAAACCGCCATGTAATTGACACAGAAAGCTGCGCTGCCGCTCCTAAAGAGACGTGATGGTACACGTCATGATGATGACGTCGGGGTGTTTCCCAGGTGTCCCCCCTGTCAATCTGAACCTGCGAACCGTTTATAATGTGTAGTGATTGAGAACCCGGCCCCCTAAACATCCCGGACGGAGGCTGTTTTCTGGGAGAAAGTTCACCGAAGTCTCGGTCGGGAGGGCTGACCATCGCGGTGATTTATATCAACACAACCACTTGAGTGAGTTAAAGGTTTTTGCCGGTGACAGACGCTGTTTTTCGGGCAGATATGTGACGAATAGTCGGTAGGACAGGCGGGAGGACAGACGCTGCTCGCTACAACTGCAGTATTTTTTTCCTCATACAAGTTACCAATGACAGTTACAGTTACTACGTTACTTTTGTTTGGTCATGTAACGTTAAATTAATTGTTAGATTAGTCAACTAATCGAAAAAATAATCGCTAGTTTAAATGTTTGAAAAATAATCGTTTGGGACAGCTCTAGAGTCGAGGACGGTCTCATTTCTAAACTGCTTCAGATTCTTACATATTGCATTTTTAATGTTAGAAATAGATTGGTGGTATAGACAGTAAACTATGATTAAGGTTTGATTACGATGAGGCAACTAAATTCATCACTTCAGTTGTGTGACGGACACAAGCTGCTGTTTCCTGCATCATATCCGCCCGTCCACCACGCTGACCTCCACACCTCCACGCTACATAAACACTAGACACGCTTCTCACCTGCAGGTTGGCACAGGTCATAAATCATAATGTGGAATTAGGGATTCAAACAAACAACACGCGGTTCGGTGATATCCGCCCTCTGCGCTCTGATTGACCCTCTCCCAAAATATCAAATCTTCTCGTGTCTATTTAAAGCCCTGTGTGTGTTTCCTTTCATATGAGTGTGAGTTGCTTTCGTCATGTGATTCAAACGTGCTTCAGAAATAATCATTGTTGTATAAAGCAGTGGTTGATCAGGACAGAGCAGGTGTGCCCGGCTGCAGTGGGAGGATCTACTTTACACTCAGACCTCGGTGCCGCTGTCCCTCTGGGTCACGAGGTCCGATGCATTATGGAGTGACATTCATATCCATCCATAACCCGCACGACCCCGCCACAGGGCTGTGACATTTCACTTCATTAAGTCCTCGGTACATTTGATGTTCAGTCTCGGATACAGGGCCGGTGTGAGAGGACGACGGTTGACGATGAATTAAACATGGCGGGTTTAAATATAGACTTCTCGGGACAAAGGAGGCAGTATAGTCTCTCATTCCCTAATCTGCTCACATCCTCTGACATCATCGCCTGACCGCCGACTGAAGGCGACGCATTTTAAATGTTTCAGCCTGATTAAAAAGGCGAATGCCTCGAAACATCTGGTGATCGCCTGCGTTTTTCTCACTTCAGATCGCAGCAGATCCGATTAAAAGAGCGAGAGCGGCGTGAGACTGAGTTTATTTAGACTCAATCCCACACATGCTGCTGTAAATACCGCTGACTGCTGTGTGCTATCGCTGTTACTAAAAGCCTCACTGACAAGCTGTTTGGGGATATGACCGAACCCTTTTTTTTAATGAAAGTTAAACATTTGCGAGGGAGGGAACAGTTGGGTGTGGGATCCAGTAAAACAACACAGTAAGACAGCAGCATCAGCCTTAAGACCTCCACACGCTGGGGACGGGAACACAACAACGTAAAGTGCGCAGGTTGTTGGAAATACAAACCTGCGAATACATCCTGATTAAACTATTCCCGGTGGCAAGTTTGTGACAGCATGTATAGGACACGCTGGACATGCAGATCTCTAAGAGGATCCCGGGGATCTCGAGCGTCCCCGCTGCAGCACTGACCAGCTCGCTGACAGGGTGCAGAGAGGTCGGTCAGGTCCCCGAGACAATATAACTGATCGAGGCCGCGGTAGACAAGTGTGCCAGGTAAAATTACTGTTTTTATCAAAGTAGTCAGAGCACAGATGGAGATAGCTGCTCATGGGTAAATTGCAGGGAGCAATCAAGGTTACTCCGTGGATATAACAACTGAAATCTGGATACAATCTTCAGAGGCTTTCCCAGCTGCTCAGTGGCGCGTCAAGCCGAAGAAGCCCCACTCAGCAGGTACAAAATTACCCGAGGCTTTCACATCGTGGGGCCCGCAGAGCTAACGTCCAGTTTGGTGTGAAAATGATCACGGAATAAAACAGTTAAGTAAAATCGTGCGGCTCTTCTAGTCTTTCCAAATGTTATCGGACTGAACGGCTCAAATTCAGACAGTCGAAACAGAAAGCCACACACACGACGTGATGTTGTAGTGAGATGGTTTGGCCACGATTGTCTTTATAGTTGCCTTCGTTCACAGCGCCGCTCTCTTCTTTCAGATTTTTGCCCGCTTCGGTCTCCTGACTCTCTCCACCTGATCGATCACAAACATCTGACTACGTCGCTGCACCGCTCCTCTAAGTTTATCTACAGCATTTAGTTGAAGCTGCAGCTGGAAAACAACAAGCCCGAGTGCCGAGACCGAAGCAAATTAGCGAAGTGCTGGACCATCAAAGCAAACTAATGAAATGAAAGCACTTCATCATCCCGTCGAGTCGAGCAGAGCAGAGCTGGTTGTTAAAAACTTGGATTTATGATGAGCGAGACTTTCACATCAGCACAGCCGTCGGATTCATTGTAACTATGGAAATATAGATGAGTGCAGCAGTTATGTTCAAATGTGAGGTGAAATCTATCGACGCACATCTCACTCCAGCGTCACAACACTTTTTATAAGCGCTGCAGTGATTTATTCATCTCTGAGCAGTCATTGATCCCAGCGGCTGCCGGAGGGTTAACTGGCTCACCGGCCTGCAGAACGACGTGGGTCTAACATGAGTCATGATGGAAACACTGGGGGACTCCTCTCCCTCCATCCCTCTAAACAAGTTTGTTTTTTTAATGAGTGTGTGATTAACACATTCAATAACGTGCTCCACGTCGCTGACACCCGCTTTGCAATGCAAATCAGATGTGGATCATATCAGGAGGCCCCGCAGCTCGTAGAGCGGTCGATGAAGAGAAATTAATAAGAGGAGTCAACGAGCTGCAGTAAGTCAGGTCCATCTCGAGGAGCTCTGCCTCAGAATATACACGACACAGGTTAGAGACAGCAGCGCCGGCTCATTATTCTCTGTGCGGCTCGGCTCAGACACCTTTAAGGACCACTCAGCCACTTAAGTAAATAAAAGGCAGCGCCCGCTACGAGATCCACAGGATACCAATTAGAGCGAGGCTGTGAAGCGTGCCGCTGCCACCTGTCCATCTCCAGTAAGTGGATGCCGTATTCCTCGGGTACAATTTAAGTAAAATATATGAATATATATATATACAGCACCCAGACCGCATCCAATCATCCACTTTACCCGCCGCGCTGAAAGAGCAAAGTAACTGCAAAAGCCATGTGTGGAAGAGATCTGTGCGTGAGAGTTATTTAGATCTTCAGGAGGATGAAGGGGAGACGATGATGAAACATGTTTGTCACATGTTAACTGCACGCTGATTACAACAAAACAGTAAAGACAGCTCGGTCGGCGGCGTGCTCAAGTCAGCAGCACAACATCTGAGATAGTGTTTGGTTTTTGCAGATGTCTGATTGTGTTTTGGTGACAGACTCAGGTGTTTTTTAAGGAGATATTTCGACATTTACAGCCGTCTTTGTGGCAACAAATCTGGATGTTTTTTTAATGGGAGGTCAGTCGAACTCCGGCTGTGTTTAATGAAAACAGAGCCGGATGTTTAAGAGAGACCTCAGGAGAATCCCTGATGTGTTTGTGGCCCCAAATCCAGATGTTTTTTCACTGGCTGTCGGGCCATCTTCATTACATATTCATTATATATTTATTATGTATTTGTGCAGCCAGTTTGAGCCAAACCATGATGTTTCTTAACCCGAAACGAGTGGATTTTGTGTCTAAAACCAGAGCAGAGAAGTGGAAAATTAAACATAAAGAAATGTAATTAGCAAACATTCATTCTGGTCATTTAGTCGGTTATTTCTTATTCAGGTGAAATTTGAGTGGCAGTGGAGGCAAAGGGTTAAAAGTTCTTATTGGAGTCAGGTTTACAGTATGAGTTCCCATGAGGTAGACGTGAAGGCAGACCTCCCAGCATGCACCAGGGCAGCTAATTTGCTGACATAATTTGCATTGCGTGTGTCTTCCTGCGTTGTTATTGCTGTGTTTCACATCGCTTTTAAAATGTCGTCTCACAATGCAAACGTTGCCACGGTGATTGTTCATCAATCAAAAACCTCGTACTTGTCATTTCGAGCATCCTGTCTGCAGATTGCAGTGCGTCTCTTCATTGACACTCATCCACACATATACGCATCTTCAGTCAGATTCCGTATCTGATTACACCTGATTGCATCGTCTTAGACTTTTTCCGCTGCTACAAGCAAATCAGGGTTTGGCATTTCTCCAGGCTTCGACTGCCGCCGCTCCCTCACCCACACGGATCATTCAGTGGTTGAACTGATCAGGGATCAGATAAACGCTGCAGCGGGCTCGTGTTTGATTGTGTGAGTAGAAATCGCTGGAGCCGTTTCTCCTGACGGTTTAATGAGACGGGGAAAACGTCAGATCGTTCCAGTGTGGTTTCAGCTGCCCTTATCACCGGGGACAGGCTGGACCTGAATGTTAAACAGAGCGCTTACTGACATAATTACAGTGGGGATAAGTACAGCTGATGTGTGTGTGTTGGAGTCACGGATACAATAATACCTTTTAAAGTTTGTCACCTGCAGTCAGCGCCGACTTGTTTGGTTTTTGAATTTGCCGGGTCGGTGCAGGTCGTGGAAGCTGCCGATCAAATCCTGCTCTGGACACAGTGGCTGTTTTGTGATTTGACATTAATTTCACAAGCTAAAGAAACGTTAAGTCCATCTGCTGGCTCACCTGGTGGCTCACCTGGTGGCTCACCTGGTGGCTCACCTGGTGGCTCACCTGGTGGCTCACCTGGTAGTGTGGTCCTGTGCAGCGGCCCGGCCCGGCCCGGTGCTTCTCGTCCTCACCGCTCACTCTCTCCCTCGTTTCCTGTCAGTCTCTAATCTGTTCGACCAAATAAGGAAAAAACATGATCTTTTTTAAAAATCCATCTTCGGAGGAATGCAATAATCGATCCACACGAGCTATGTCTAAGTCAGTTGGTTACCATGGTAACACATTTGGGGAAAACTGCATTTTCGCGCCGTGCACCTCGTCCTGGAATAACCTGCAGGAGATCTGAGATAACGCACCTCCTCCCGGTAAAGTAAAGGAGAAATAACTTGTATGTGCACGAGCTCACGATCGCAGGGATCAATATCTGATCCCGATCGATCAGACAGCCGTCCTGTCTCACGTAAACGTATTGATCATTCTTCACAGCGTGCAGCAGATGATGACACTAATTTGACTCATAATAATCAGTTCTATGTTGATGAGACATTTGTGACACCAGATAATTAGATATAAGAAACATTAACAGAGTTCAGTTTTCTTCTTAAAAAGACAGTGTGACATTAATCAGGAGACCGATCAACGTATTGATAACGATATGTAACTGAGTACATTTACTGTTGAACTTTACTTTTACTTCACTGTAAATATCTGATTACTTTCATCACCTGTTACTTTGCAGATTACATGCAGCATCCGAGCTAAAGTAGCACATTTTCTAAATTGTATTATTTATTTTAAAACCCTGATTTTGGATCGTTACAAATATAAAACACACCAAACAACAAATAAGTAAACAAACAACACAAATGAGATATTAGCAGTTTATATGGCAAGAGGATGAAGATGAATGCAATTAAGTTCATTCAAGAGACTTTCAGAATTATGTTATGTGATATAATTAATTTACATCATGAGTTGATTTTCTCGCGGCAGGTTTTGTACTGCACTCAGTTGAAACGCTGGGCTGTCGTGCTTTTGGCTGTGCACGTGATGTTACTGTATTTAGCGGGTGCCAGTGAGGTGACCTCGCGATGAAAGACCTTGAGATAATGGAAATGTTCCTGTTAGAGCCGCGGGGGAAGTGCAGGTTACAGGCAGAAGTGCTGACTGCACAGAACAATGCAGCATCCAGGTGCAGGCTGGGAAGCTGCGAGGCTGCGAGCACCTTTATGAAGAGGACTCGGCTGCTTCCCCCCGAGGTAAAAGGACCGGGAGCACTTCAGTCATGATATTCTCAAGAGGAGTTGTGTGATGTCCTCCTGCTTCAGCTGCCCACATTGTTTCAGACGGCGATGAGGATGAGGAAGAGGAAGAGGAAGAGGAGGACAATGTGATCTGGATAGAATTAATACAACACTGCAGATATTTCTTTTAAGGGTTTCCACTCCATCTCTCTCTGAGCAAATTAATCCACACGGAGAGAAAATCCCCCCGCTGCATCTCGTTCTTATTTTGCATGTTCAGTGTTCTGACGAGGGGTTGCTGTTGGTGTCGGAGGCGCCTCTTGGAAGCAGCAGTCCGCCTTCCCGCTCCCATAGATTATCCGCCGGTCTAATGAAAATGAAGCATGGCGTCATTAGCGCGTCGCGTGGGTAGAAGAATTAAAACGAGCGGAGACGAAATGGGCACATTAGCCGTGATGGACAAGGCTAATAAGTGCCCGCGTGCAAACCACTGCAGGGCGAGAGTGTTGTGGTAATTCCCCTGCTTGTTTAGAACATTTCACATGCGCCGATGGTAACAGTGAAGCGGTGCTGAACCGAGTTAATACAGAAAAATTCCGACCCACTGGCACATGGCCCTCGGACAGTGCACACAAACCCCAACAAGTCAATTACAACGATTCAGAGCGGCTTGTTAAATAACGCTCAGTAATTAATTAAATCTCTTTATTGATGATGTCTAAAAGGTTCGTGATGCAGTGGAGGTGTTGCGCTAATCTATCTCTTAATCTTCTAATCTAATCAGAGTATGTTACTCGTTTATTTCTCTGGTAGGGGAAAAAAAAAAAATATCGAGTTACAGGCGAGAGGGATCGTCGGGCTGTTCTCTAATTTAAAGCACTTGTCTGCTCGGGTTTTGTCCGTCACGGTGCCGCCGTAGATTCAGAGCGGCAGGAGACGGTTTGTTGGACGCTGCTCTCAGCGGTGTGATCTGATGCAGCGGTGATGGGTGGAGACATTCAGAGGGGATGGCGTTGAGCTTTTTTTTGTACTGTAATGTGACAATACAAACTTTATGGATGGATCAATCATGAAATCACCTGTGCAGTGGCCTGTTTGTAAATGTAATCTATCGGCTATAAATTCGAGCACAGAGGATGTGAGTGAGGACCTTTCAACCAAAGTATTCAAGTCTTCAACGGAAGGACATTTTACACATCAGCACGACCTGAGGGTTCACACACGTCCTGCCTTTATTAACTGTGCAAACCTGTGTGTCGAAAACCTCCAAGACATAGAGGCTCCGGTGCGTATGGACTCTCAGAAGGCTCAGAAGACGTGGACATCCTGTTGCCACAGCTCGACCGACCTGGCCTCCATGTTTTCTGTCCGTGGTCTCGTTGCCGTGGTGTTTTCAGATGCTGTGTTTGTCGCTTTGTGCAGACGCATTGAGAAAGGAAAGAAAGGCACTGACGATGGGGAATT
This sequence comes from Sparus aurata, assembly GCF_900880675.1. NCBI lineage: Eukaryota > Metazoa > Chordata > Actinopteri > Spariformes > Sparidae > Sparus > Sparus aurata. The sequence continues at coordinate 32,237,903 of NC_044195.1, read as the reverse complement.
GACTCGTGGCTCTGCTTCGACTGTGCGAGAGCCTGCGTCGGCCGACCAGAATTTTAAGCCACGTCAGAATTTCATCCGGCTGTCTGACCGCGGTTCAGGAGCAGCTGATTGGTCCTCGCTCCTCCCTGTACACGGCAAACGAAGCTGGACTCTATAATGAGTCCTGTGGTTAAAAAATTAAGTCTAAAACGGGTAAAACTGTTCAGTGTATACCTTTTACTTTTCATACCTTCAAGGTGAAATATGTAAAGTAAGTTGAGCCTAATTTCCACTGACTGACCCGACGCAACGACCCAAAGTGTCTGATGCCGAAACTTCTGTACTTTTTGCTTCGACTGCAGGACTCTGACTTCTACTTCACGACTCTTCCGCTTCTCCTCTCAGTGGTACTGCTGTTTGTCTTTTAAGTCATAGATCTGAGTTCTTCCTCCTCTGACCTTGAAAACAGCAGTCGTCAGAACATTCTCGGCATTTAGCCGCTGATCTGGAGCTTTGGATCGTATCACACAAAGAAGGATAGTAAGATAAAACCTCCGGAGCAGCTGCTGAACGTACCGTGTGGTGAGATTGTTTCCCCGACTGCTGCTCAAGGTCACGATTGCTTCCTGTGTTCTGTGAGTTCATGTTGTAGCAGCTGTTAGCTTTGTGTTTGACCAGCGATTGACTGCACACTTCACTCCGATTGTCTCTTGACCATTTGAGTTCGGAAACTATGACACAGGAACTAGACTTGGATGGTTTCTGCAGTGGAGATGCTGATAAAGATCCTGAGGGTTCCTGTACGAGTCACCGCGGCAGAAAAGGATATTCGAGAATCTACAATTAATCTGTCGTCTGTCGTGCTCATCAGAATCCACATTGCACCTCCTTTCACTCTGTCTTGAAATGGAGTATAAGTGATAGAAGGTCACGTGGGCAGAGATTGCTCTCGCTCTTGACTGATTGAAGTCAAAACTAATTTGAAGTGTGTTTATAGACTCTCCACAGACACGAGAGTGTTGTTCAAGCTAATGTCCACAGAAATAGTCAGAGGAGCGGCTGCAGTCGACTCGCGCCCCGCCTGGACGTGCTCGCAGCCCCCCAGCACCCACTCGTCCTCAGATCCGGAGCGTGTTTTCCACTCGCTGGCTCTCATTAACAGCTGAGTGGTTGTTGTGCTTCTAATGTTGTTGTCATGCAGCTCCAAATGAGCTCTTGTGTCATTAATCTTCTTCTGCGTTATAGTCTCTCCCTCACAGGGTGCATTTATTCCACCAGTATCAGGAGAAAAATCTTAAAGCATACTCGTACAAACTTAGTCTCTGGCTTTGCTAGCTGCTATTTCTGGTGAAAGTGTATCTTTCTTTAGGCTGAATATTCAGTTGCATGGTGTGACGACATGGAGCCTATAGTCTGGTTATGTTTAGACACAACAACCAGCTGGTCAGGGTTTGGAAAGTTACAGAAATATCTCGTGGTTTCATGGTGACAAATGTTGAAATACCTCTTCAGTCAGTCGTCTCTACAACATCTCCTCGACCTCTCGACATGAAAAGTCACACATGATATCACGGATAGTTGCCAAGCCAGAGACCACTGTTCAAGACTACAATTCAACATTTGTAATCACAAACCACCTGCTCATTTTAACGACGTGTCATTACATCTCCAGCCTGAACAAGTGAACTTCACCAGACCTTAACCCTCCGGGTGACTCCGGTCGTCAAAAACCGTATTCTCAGACAGAACTAAAAACTTTCTCGTGCAGGTGTACCGTCACCTTTCCACGACCCCGTACACAACTTTCAAAGAGAGTTCAAACAGTTTCATACACAACCATCAAAGCGTTGTTTACTAACACTTCTACAATCAGAGTGTAAACATGCTGCAGGTGACAGAACCCAGCAGAACACAGGTGGGTGGAGCAGCTGCTTGTTCTCCTGCAGTGGTCGTGGTCGCCCTCTCAGGTCGCCTTGTTGCTTTATGTTGTTCACATTTGACTGTTATTGGAAGTGTCTTCAATTAATTGCATTCAAAAGTATTTTCTGCGCATTTTTTATACTTTCTTGGGCCATACAAGTACTATCTCTTTATAAAAAATGTTGCAACATGACCAAGATTCAACATACCCAAGGTTTGCAACACAGTTTCTGAGTGTGACACCACTGTCGGGTCTGGAACAGTTTGTCAGATGTACTGAAGGTCCCGACTACAAACAAATCTCATGACGTCATCACAATGTTATGTGTCAAAAACATGTATGTTGAAGTAAACACGTGTGTAACGCTGTGATCCGTCCCTCACTGAGAGAAACTGTGACAAGACACTGAACCATCAACAGGATTCTGTTTTTTTAAGGGTTCAAAAGTTACATCATGTTTCTTTAACTGTAGCTGTGGTTTGCAGAAATGGAAGAAGCCAGTGTTTCATTTCAGTGACTGGGCTAAATTGAACATTGTCCAAGGTGTCCATTTGTTTGTTGGTTGATTTGATTGCAGAACGACTACAGAACGGATCTCTACAACACTTGGTTGGAGGATGAGTCTCAGAATAGATCCCGTCCCACTGACTTGTGTTGCAGATCCAGATACATTGTGGAATTGTTTTTGTATTGCATTGATCTTGATGCAAAGATCATTGAGTTGTGTCTGGTATCTGTGAGTGAGAACAATGGAGATTATGATTCCATCTGCAGGGTTTTGTTACTGCTCTGGTGATCTTGAATTATGTATAATCAGTTATGGCTGCTTTAACACGTGGCGTCCGCTCTACAAGGTGCCGTTCATAGCTGTACTTTTGCGCAGCATGCACCCGACAGAAGGCTGTCAACGTGTTCTCGTAGAAGTGATTCTCACTCTCACTTTTTAGTTCGTCAACAAGAAAAACTAAGCATCGAACCACAGATGCCGTTTTTAATTAAACAGGAGCGCCACCAGCGGCTGGCTCCGGATCTTTACAGTGGCGCCGTGTTTTACTGTCAGCATCTGCAGCGGCGAGCGCTTGTGTTCCATCTTTAACAAGTTGGCTTTGAGCTTGACCAGCTGTGACATTTGGTGGAACCTCGGGGACTGCAGACACAGCGTTCGAGCATTACGCAACCTTTGCCAAATAATTCAGTGTGTGCTATGCATATTACATTGTGCCCGCAGCTCCCACTTGGCTCCCCCCGCCTCCCTTCCTCCGACTCTGCACTCCATTGGCTGAGCCTCCTCCTCTGGCGGTGGTGGGGCTTTCAGTTAGGCTTCTCACTGTTTATAACCTCCCACCTTCCTGTACTTATGGGACTGCAGCCGGTGGAGCTGCAGCTGTTTCCAGAAGTCCAGGAAACGCAGTCTGAGCGACGATTGTCCATGCAGAAACAGTCCGACCATATGTGATTATTTAATGAGCAGTTATACCGATGCTGCTTTAATAGCTTTTCCTTTTTTCCCAGGAGGGCGTTCCAACAAATCCTGGAACCTGTCTGGCAGTTTTTATTGCAATTGATTCCCGTCCAGCATCCCTAGAAATGAAATCCATATTGCAAAAATCGACACCTCACAGTCTACATCCAATGCCAGCGTTCAGGGCCAATCAGGATGTGATGTGCCTTTCTGTTGTCGAGCAGAAAGTAAGATGTGTAACTGTGAATAGTAGCATGTGTGTTTGTTGGTCCATCCTGGATCCACCGCTGGTCCACTAAACATGTCCGGAGCTTCACAGCAAAACAGTGCTGGGGACTTGCTCTAAAACGCTATAAAACAACCGGAAGAGAAAACGTAAAATGACATTTTCCAAGTTTCCAGAGTCCAAAAGGTGTTATTCACACCCTCAGCAGGCAGTCGAGCTTGTGCAGCCTCTTCAGACGGGGTACAGAGGAAAGAAAAAGGGTGTAAATAACATCTTTTTAAATCAGTTTGGGATCTCGGGGCTTCTGGAAACTTGGAAAACGCCATTTCAGTTGTTTTTTTTAATTGCTTGATAGCGTTTTACTCAGAATCTGCTTCAGTTGTTAAGCAGAACGCTGCGACGCTGTTTTGCTGTGAAGGTCCTGAAATGTTTTGTGGACTCTGAAACGAGGAATTGAAATGTATCGGTGCACTTGAAGCTCTTGAATCCTTTAGGTTGCAGAGATATTGTACAAAAGAGAGATTTTTTTTTAAATGGACAATCACTGGACGTAATAAAAGGCTTTGCAGAATTGTCGTATAACCGTGTTCTCTTCTTGTAATAGTGATGTTCAGCCTCAAGGGCGCTGATGTTGGGCCGCGAGGTCGGGCTCGCAGGCGGTGTTCCAGTCCATCCCACAGGTGTCAGACACGGTGAAGGTCAGGACTGTGTGCAGCAGAAAAACATTTCTTTATCAACCGGGTTCTGTGCACGGACTGTTGCAGGAAGAATGGAGGCACATCAGCGTCTAAAACATCGTTATAGTTATCTTAATTAGAAGAAAGGAAACAAGCCCCAAATCTAGAAGGACACAAAAGTTATGTGGAGAACAAAATACAGTAAATACTATGAAGAAGTTGCAGAGAAACATGACAAACTGCACTAAGAGTTGATTATTTGTATCGTGTCACGTCCACCTCATATATCACTTCCTCCAGTTATCAAAAATAGCCGTTCTATTAAGAAACGTGACACATTATTACCGGCTGCTGCAGTTCGTACTGAATGCTGTTTTTTTTCTTATTGCTGCCTTCCGGCATCGGGCCGATTACTCTTTTATTTCCTGACAGTTATGTGGGCAGCAGACTCTGGAGCCGGACAGTTAAAACCCAAATAAATCTTCTATTTTCAAAGGAAAATTACAATGTGTCTGGAGGCTCACCGAGTACAAACACAGGAAGGGAGATATGATTACCCGGCCCTCATTTATTTCTTCAAGGAGTCCTGTGTGTGGCTGTTTACCAGTTGTTTGGGAATAAATACTCACCTGGCAGAACATTTCCGAGGACTATTAGTGCTCGGCGTTGACAGTCTGGGTGAAATGGTGCTCTTTTGTTTTTTTTCTGCAGCAGAGATATTTTATTTTTCTCACCGTCTGATTTTCCGGTGACGTGCTGCGAGATTCTGTATCAGTGGAATTTTTTTTTTTTTTTGCGTTAAAAGCTTTGCGACGCTTTGTGTGGATGTGACAGCCAGCCGGGTGACATTTCTCCCCTCAAGCACAGCGTATTAATACACTGTCATTATAACTACAGTATATCCACATGTGGCCGTCGTGTGATTGATTTTGGATCAATGCTCGGCTGCCACTGAGCGCGCTGTGCACGTCTGTAGATGTTTGGAGCAGCTGAAGTGTTCCTGCAGCGTCACTGATGGTGTGTTCAGACAGGAAGTGAATTGAATATCACCTCAGTCCAACAGGTTTGGCATCTGGACTGTTTTGTGACCCAAAACCAAATCACCAGAATAAATGTTGGCAATTAATTTATGTGGCAACTTGTATGTCGTGCTAACTCTGCGCCTTGGCTCTGGTTAGGTTTGTTAAGTCCAGGAAAATATCATGTTTTGGCTTTAAATAGCCGGTTTGGTCGCAACAAACAAGGCTGGATATTGTCCCACTGTCTCCTTAAAAATATCCAGCTGACTTCCGGTTATGGCGGCGTGCTAGGTGGACGTGGTTACTCAAGCTCTGATGCTTATCTAGAACTTAATACTATTAACACAATCCCAAACACCAAAAAGTAACACAAAGTATTGAGAAATAAGCGTAAATAGTGAAGATGCCAAGAAAAGGAGTCAAAGAGAAGACTAACGTTAAAACAACTGAAGAGCCCAATAACGAGGAAAACGTGTCGGGTTCTGACCACGAAGATGGAGATGTAACAGGTCAAGCAGAAAAAGGTAACTCGGCTAACGCTGACAACATGGAAAACCCTTCTAATATGGACATAATTAAGGCAATTCGCACTTTCAAGCAAGAATTTCATGACGAAATGGAAGGCGTATTGATGGCAATTAAAAGCGTCCAAAAATATCCAGCTGTGTCACTCTTACAAATGTTGGAACGCAGTCTTGAACAGTGGTGTCTGGCCCGGCAGCCTTCTCGCCTAGCTTAAATCCACCACTGTTCCCTCGACCTCACGATATTAAAGTCAGGTCACAAACATTAACAAAGAAAACTATGCAGAAGAAGAAGAGTTCAGCAGTGCCGCTAACAGTTTAAGATGACGCTGAAACAACAGAGCTGCCGGTGACGTGTCATCGGAGCAAAGAGGTGCGTGAATAATACGAGAGGTTGTCGAGATCATGACACTGTCGGACACAACAGATGTTGACGCCGGACAAAGAAGTGCAGAAAGACCTTGATGCGGCTGTCAGAGTGAGACGATGATGATCGGGTGTTTATAAAATCAGTTTATTCCTGCATCATATTAAAGTGACTACACGCAACTGCCCTCCTACCGCTTCCGAGTATTGTTGGCGCCAGTGTTTCAAAGAAAACTGAGTCATTTCCTCATTCAGCACAGCAAAAACCCACAACTTTAATCATTCATTTAGTTCATAATGGAGACGTGAAAGCAGATTATACGGTGCCAGGCTGAGTGGATCGCCAGTCAGCTTTGTTTTTGTCCAGGGAGGTTTCGTGCCTGGTGGCAGACAGAATCACAGAAAAGTGACGTTTGTAGGAGACCAATCTGAATGTCGACGGTGTCATCAATCTATAGGAATACTATTGTGCAATTATTGTGGGTTTTTCCTTGTAGAGAAGACAGACTGTGTATATGACTCGTACGACAGGTGATGGTTTTGGCTCGTAGCGTCGAGAAAACTGATGAATGAAGCTTAAATTCTCAAATTCCCTCTGAGCGACTCACGATCCGTCGCAGTATTTCTGCCAACGTGTCCGCCGTGCCTCTGATGGAGCCTTTAGGTCGGTGATGGTGCAGCTCTCACACGAGGACGCCACCTTCTCTTTCATGGCTCGCTGTTCTTATCAACACAACACAGTCGGAGGGTTGAGAGCGCTGGTTTTAACAGAGAGGAGGAAGGTTGTAACTCTACTGCACTGATCGTGTTTTATTTTTGTAAATGAAACTCAATTCTGGCTGTAAAATGATGCTGGTCTTTTCGCCTGCCTAACACCGGGGAAGATAACATAATAACTGATTTTATACCGGGGCGGTAATGACCTTTATTTCAGGTTAATATCATATTTACCAGCCTCAGAATAACACAGAAGCTGCAGCGGTGGCGAGTGGCGTGCACGGTGACCATTACTCAATCCACACGAGTCCACCTGAGCTGCAGCGCAGCAGAGAGAAAGCCGAGGCGTTTCATTATTCATCGGGTTACAGACGTACGACATCACTTATACATTAGAGTCTTAGCTTGTTCTTTTTCAGCTGCGAACATTTCATTATTTAAGCAGACAAGTGCAGAGCGGTGCAGAGACCTATGGTAATGTTTTAAAGATCACAGGAGCCACTTCCTTGTTATCGGCTCGAAATATTAATCTCCCCCTCGCAGGCTGGGCGCTGATTTGAGTTGTAACACCGCTGGGCATCGAATTAGGATTATTTTGATACTCATGTCTGGTGGAAGGAAGTTTGATATGTAAGACATTTGTTTAGAATCAGATTCACATCAAAACGACTTGATTTTGGTGACGACAACTCTTCGTCTGCGTATCAGACACCAGAGGAAACATTGTAGACCATCGTGTGATCAGGAGGAAGCCTGTTCCTCCGGGTGCACAGCGCCATCCTAACGCAGCGCCGCCAGATGTTCGGGATTAGCCAGAGGATTTCAGCGAAGACAGCTGTGCCTACTTTTGGAGCTTTTCATTACTCTTATGAGTCCCAGTGGCACTGGATAAACTCAGAGACCCAGACATGACCCAAGCAAACACAAACACACACACACACACTGTATTCTTGTTTACAGCGTCAGACGGACATCCGACTGCTTCTACGAAGGCTTTTCGGAGGAGGCGACAAAAGCTGCAACAGATTATTCAAGTTCTGCCTTCGCGCCACCAGAAAGACCAAAACATGAGGAATAAATTGACCCTTTATATCCTCAATAACAAATACATAAAAACAATAAAGCCACCACAGGGAACACGAGGATCAGAGATGAATGTATCTTCAGGAAATGATCGGTAGAAAACAGCAGGTGGTAAAAATGTACAAGTAAGACTTTTCTGCGCTCCATATCGAAGCTGAGAGCAGCCCACGATGCATTAGCTAACTTATATATAAATGTTGATATACATTGATAACTTATCTACTACAGTCGTTAAAAAGCAAAAGCTGGAGAAGAATCTAATGTGATTCATCGTTCTGTCACCAGATGAAGCCTCTCCTCTTTTCCTTTGTTGAGTTTTTTTCCGACGCTGGTTGTTTGGTGCTTGTTAAAGCAGTGACTCATGGCTGGTTGGCATTTTACTGTCGGGTGCCCACAGTTTGTCACATCTAGTTCCTTTATTCTCGAAAAGAGCCGTATTTACTCTGGATGAATCACACTCACGTGTTTCATAATGTTAGCAGGTGAAACGCAGATGAGAGGACGACACACGGAGACGCTGCAGGTCTTTTTTACAGACTGGTGGAAGGAAAATGTCCAAATGACCAATTTAGGTGTTTGTTTGATATATACAGATGTGTTAATATGTAACAAAATAGCATTATCTGCATGTGTAAACATTCAATATCAGAAAATGTGTTGTACAAAAACGGGTTATCTGAATGCGTCAATAACTGGAGAGGTTTGATGGTGATATCTGTCGGTTAAATGTTCTCACGTAGTCACGTTTACCCAAAAATTCATATATTTAAAGAACGTTTTCTCAAATTCATAAATATCTGAGCCAGAAACTTCAGCAGCACTTACATAAAGTAAACCTTCCATCTGTGTTCTTATCTATATTCTGAATGTTTTAACAAAGCTGTTTGTGCATAAATCATTCATAAACTGATTTATAGAACACTTCATTCCTTTTTTCTTTGACTGTCAAAAGAGTTTTCCTTCGCCTCTAATATGTCAACAAAATGAAACTGGAAATTTTGAACGTGGCTTCATCCGATCTTCAGATGTTAGTTCTGGACATTTACGCAAATTAGAGCATATGTAATTGGATAATGCCTCATTGCATATCTAAACAATAAAGTTAAGAAAACTTGTAATATACATATATATTTTTGTAAATAATTGTCGTTATCCATCAGGGAAGTTTCACGGTGATGACAGCTGTAGTGTCTCACATTAAAGGGGCAGTGTGTAGTTTTGGAGGAGACATTCTACTTCTAACTACAATGAGGTAATAATGCAAACTAATAAATATGTATTTTTTCCATAACTGAGTAAACAAGCTGTTCTCAGAGGGAAGACGCATGTAAACAAAGTGAAACAGTGTGAAGTTGATGAAAACAACGAGAGTTTGTCTGTTCAGTTTGTTCAGTCAGTGCAGATTTTCCTCTTCTCATTAACATTTCTTCCCCCCAAAACTACAGAATGCTCCTTTAATCACCGTGTTATTGTGCTAACTACTGAGCCTGCTGCGCTGGAGAGGTTGAAGATGAAGTGCCTTGCTCGAGGGACCGTTGCTGTCGGTTGCTGGAGATGGAAACGTCTCCACTTCGACAGATTAATAATTTAGAACTCAAACAGCCGGAACAAAAGAGGAGAAACGTCGTCTGCTTCCATCTGTTCTGCTGCTTCCATCGAGCACTCCAACAGTTAATCAGTACGAGACGTACACAAGCGCCTCGGAGCTGCTGCTTTGTATTCTGTGTACATGCGTGTGTGCGTGCATACATTTGAGATTACGAGTATTTGTGCGTGCCGTTGCGCTGATACGGCGGTATTATCGTCGGCGCCGTGACATCCGAGCTGGGCGAACATGTTTCTGTCATGTCCGGTACGAAAGGTGTTTTACCTGGTGGTGCCACGCGACAGCTCTCCTCCTCATCAATACAACAACATGTTGTGTTAAATGAAAAGTTGAGAGCTGTAGGCCTCCCCTTTGTGTTCGTCCGCCGCTGAAACTTCACTTCAGACTCTCACAGTTGATAACGAGACATCAAAGCTGCGAAGACTTCAGTCCGTCGGCTGCGTTCTTACTCTTCTTTAATTTGAGGGAGCAGTTTCGCTCTGAAAGTCTCGTTTTTTTAATGGCATCTTTGCGATTCTAAATAAAGTCGCGGTGGCTGCTTTGTGCTTTGAAGTTCTTCCCCCGGTTTCAAAATTCAGTTCGCTTCATGCAGATGTTTTTCTTTTTCTTTATCCCGCAGACTCTGAAGTCATCTACAGAAACAGCGACGGCCACGTCATCAAGTTCAACATCGTCACGAACGAGACGGAGATCGTCCTGATGAACACGACATTTGTACGTTTGTATCAGTCTGTAAATTATGGGGATTTACCATCATGTGATTGTTCTGATTGTGATCATCTGACTGTCTTTGTTCCTCTCTCATCTCCATCAGGTAAACTTCAACGTGGCCAAGTACGCGGTCTCTCCTGATCTGAAATATGTGCTCTTCGCTTACGATGTGAAGCAGGTGAGTGATGCCTTCAGGGTTCTGCTGGATGGAGCTCTGCAGTGCAGGCAGACAGCTCCCCCATCGTGCACAGTGGGGTCCGGGTGGAGCGATTGGTTTGCCAGCGGTGTAAAAAGTGTAAAAAGAGCAACAGTGCCATGATGTAAACACGCTGCAATACAGGTTAAAGTGGTTGATGCAACATGCTTATGCAGCTGTTAGAGGCTGAGCCGCTTCACTACCTTCGATAAATGAGTTTATGATTCAACTTTGGTGCCTTAAACCACTCGAATCTCAAAGGTTAAGAGTGGAAAATGTTCGGTATTTCAGTGATGATGCAGTTCTACCTGCTCACAGCTGTCAGCGGTGCAGCGCGTGATGATGTGCTGATATTTGTCAGGCTCTGATCAATGCTTAGACGATCAGTTTGATGTGTGATTAGTTTCAGTGTGGGACTTGTTGACAGTTATTCAGAAGTAGGAAGTGCAAATGCTACATTTTCAGGTATCTGTACAGCGAAACAAAGACGTAAGAAGGCGTAAACAGACAGAGAGGGAGACTGGAATGTGGAGAAAAGGCGTGTTAGTGTCTCGTATCTGCAGAGAGTTTCTGATTTTCTCTCTTTGTTGCTGCTCGGGACGCTTTACCAACCCAACATGTGTCTTTTTGACGTCCTGGGAATGAGACTCAACGATCTGTCTGAAACTGTCTTTGTGGTGCGTTCAGGAACATCTGGGACAAGATCCTACTGATTCTACCTTTTAACTTTAATAGTCTTTGAGTTATATTAAAGGTCCCATATCATAAAAAACTGGTTTCTCTGCTCTCTACATATATAAGCTGGTCCTCCCTGAGCCTGCCAACTCCCAGAACCACTTCACATCGGACTGCTTCAGTAACGAGTGTCAGTAACTAAAAAGCTGGCTTTGCCTCGACACTGACCCTCGTAAAAGGATCAGTCTCAATCATACCGGACGCAGCAACTGCACCCGAGCCACCGATAAGTGTCGCCGTTGATAGTATTTACAGTTGCCGACGAGTATGGTGAAGTCAGCTGGAAACTGGCTAAATAGTTAGCTCCACTTCGGTCCGCTATGCAATGGCGTTTGAAGCGAGTTTGATGTTAATAATATTACGAGGGAGCTTGGTTGTCACAGTAGAAAATCTGGAAACATGTGCAGACTGGAGACAGAGACGACGCGAACAGTGTCCAAGAGTTTGGAGACTGTGTTGGAGACAAACACAGCTTTCACTAGCTGTTAGCCGTTAGCTACATGGTAGTAACTGTAACAACACATACAAACAAACTAACATTATAAAGACACACTAACCATTCTGAAATGTCCACCTGCAGCCGCGCAAAGTCTGTACTTCTTCCGAAGCCTCTCCGTCTGGGTCCGATTCTGGGTCAAACTGGTTCGGTTGAAAGAAAAAATCTCCGCGAGCCATAGTGTTACATCCACCGTAAACATTAGCGCATGCTACCGTTAGCATAAGGGGCTTCCTCTCCCTGAGAGTGACGTAGCAGGCAAGGCTCCCCAAGTAGGCGTTGACAGACGCAGCTCATTAGCATTTAAAGGTGCAGGCACAGAAACAGGCTGCTGTGAACAGAGCTCAGCAGAGCGACTTTTAGACAGCTGGAGTTCAGGACCACGGATGTGTTTGGGACAATACATATCGAATACAGAGTTGTTGGACCTCTGACAGCTGTGTGAAATTGATGAAGAACAGTATAATATGGGACCTTTAATATGACATGAGCTTTAGTTATCTTTGACCGGCTGACACTCCGTCCCGTCTCTCACATCTCTGATTTAACTGAAGGAATGAGGCTCCGGAGTTGTAAAGACAAACCCCGGCTGGAACACATCGTCAGGGTTGAGTAAACATCTACGCGCGGCTCTTCAGCTCTCGACACATTGTGACGGGCGGCCGGGTCAGGGGGTGATTATAAATCCATTGTGCGACTGGCAGGTCACATTCATTCACTAATAGAGCAGCGGAGGGCAAACTTGAACCGTAATTACCAGCTTTCCATCAGAAAAGAAGAGATGCAAAATGAGATATGCAAATCAGACCCTCCACTCTGGAAGGGATCAAGTGTAAGGATTACTGACAAGGCGATTCATCAGAACTGATTTGCATATTTTGCATGAAGGGTTACAATTCAGAACAATATGGCCGATAGCTGCGAGCCCATCTTAATTCCAGCACAAGGTTATGTTGAAGGAAGGAAGTCGTAGTTCTGTTGCTTTGTGTCTGATTTGTTCTTTAAGGTCATTTTTTTTAATTCGGAGATGATTGTAAGTCCCAGGAGGAGGTATTCAGAGGAGGAGTCAGTTTAGCTTCAAGAGAAAAATTTGAAATGTATTTGCTGTTGTCACGTGTAAAAATGAGGACTTGCATCTCGAGCTGGACTCGAATGTTTGCATGTGAGACTTGATTTACTCGAGACTTCCCGACTGAAGTCTGGGAGGAGAAAAAAACCAGAGGAGACTTAGTGACCCAATAAATATTTAAACAGGACTAAGAGCCGACAGTCTTTCAGCTCTATTCTTAGACGCAGTGGAGCTTTGAACTAGATGCTAATGGCAGCATGCTAACATGCTCCCAGTGACACTGTCAACATGCTGATGTCATACAGGTAATATGTGTAACATGTTCACCTTTAGAGCCATAATGTGTCAGATCATCACAGGACTGTTGTCACATAAAACAGGTTATATTTGGAATTCTTCTTCTTCTTCTTTTTCTTTTTCTTTTCTTCTCTTTCTTCTTCTTCTATCTTCTTCTCCTTCTTCTTTTTTGTCTCGTTTTCTTCTTCTTCTCCTCCTCTTTCTTCCTCTTCTTCTTCTTCTTCTTCTTCCCTTGCCATCCCCTGAGATAACGAGCCGTGCATCGCTGCCAAACTAAACCCTCACGATCATATTCGGGATGCCAAACACACACCTGCTGCAGCTGCTGGCGCCGGAGTGTAATTTTTAAAAAGTCATAAAATTTAGAAAAGAAAAATTAGCCTGTCATTATGAGATTAATTAACATTCACACACACGAGTGCTTTAATAGTCCATTTCTTTCGTATTCAGCAGCGACTATTTGCCAAATTATTCTGAAACACAGATCCATATTTAAACATGACTGATTCCTCATAACACCTGCTTGTTATGACTTTGGCAGCACCGTCTTCACGGGGATTTGATGAAATTAATAAGATAAATATGTTTTTAAGAACTATTATCAGCTTAGCGAAGGACGCCGCTTTCCTGAAAAATAACACATGACGTGCTCTTGACTCTTATCAAAGACTTGAGACTTGAGTTTAAGTGGATCTGAAGGAGCTTTGGCTTCTACAGTAAAATATATGAGTGTGAGTGTACAGTAAAGCTCCTTCCTGCTGTTTGTATTTCTGTCACTCTCGTTGTTGTCCAGCTGGCAGCGCGCTGTGGAACAGACTAACAGCCCGGAGCTCCACACCTGTGTGATGAAGAGTAACACCAGCGGCCCAGCTCGCAAAAATAATTACTTTTCTAATAGGTTCATCTCTGCTGCGCCGAATGAAATAAAACATTCATTAACGCTCCGCGTCCAATTTCAGCGCCTCGGCAGAGACGTGACAGTGAGCTTTTTATTATTTTTCATCTAATTGTTTGTTTTGCCTCAGATGTGACGATCCGTTTGTTGTTTTTTTTCTAACAAGGTTTTGAGGAAATAACACAGCGTCGTGTTCTGGAGGCGTCACCGAAAAATTGTTTCGCTGTCAGCGACTCGTGCCTCAACAGCCAAACTGCCAAAGATACAGTGAGGCAGTGTTTCTACCTCTCCGTGTGCTGTACAGTAGCTTTAACAGGTTCTGGTGCAGGTCCAAATCACAGTACAAGAGTGGAAAATGCTCGATGTCGATCAGAGGAGGCGAGCAGCTACAGCCGAGCAGACAGACTGTCTGCAGCAGGCCCAGCTGATGGAGCGGATTATGCAATCATCAGTCAATCAAAAGGACGCCTTCTTTTTTTTCGGAGGCTGTTTTTTATCTATCATAAGACTGTGGACATATAAAAACACAGCAGGCTACAGGTGAGTCCCTCAGTACATACAGGGAAACATCCAAACCCTTTGAGAAGTCGCTTGAGCATGAAGAACACCATCGACTGAAAATCTGTGAATCTATAACGATTTAAAGTTGTTATGAATCCACACAGATGATATTCTTATCTGACGACACCCGAGAGCAGCGGGATGTTCTTGTTTCTCGTATAATTTACAATGTTTTAGTTGTGAAAACAGCTGACGAATGTGTGTGTGTGTGTGTGTGTGTGTGTGTGTGTTATTTAGGACCGAAGCTTGAAAAATGAAATGTGCTGAACGTTTAATATCCCCGCAGAGCAACACGAGAGACGGGCAGAGATGATGAGGACACATCAGATTTACACACTGAGTTCATATCATGTAGACTCCTTTACTGATTTAAGAACTACAGCTTGTTTTTTCACAACTTTAGACCACGTAAATACTAAACATCTGGGACAGATGCAGGTCTGAACTGGGTCAGGGTTCTTTAGGGATGCACGTCTCAGTGAACCACAAAGACCCGGCATAGCTGACATGTGAGGGATCACTGAAGGACATAAAAGGTGTTTGCAAAAATAAACTTAATCTCCAAATGAGATTTATTATATGGATGAAAAGACAGTTATGAGCATCATAACTTGCTTTGGTTCGATGATTGAATCTTTGCTGCCCTGATTGCATTTTTTAATCAACACGATGATGAGAAACAGTAAAATAATTGCACTGTTTGCACCGGCCCTCATCTCAGGTTTATCACAACGACTAACTTCTAAATAACCTCTGTGAGTCGAGTTTTACTGGAAATAATTGTGCCTGTGCACAGACACCGGGCCAAGTTTGTTCACTTTGGCTGAGCCTTTAAATTACAGAAGTTACACAAGTTAATACTGTTGAAGTGTCGCTTCAACAGAAAAGACTAATATCATTCTGTGGAAGTGATTTAACTCATTTTCTAACACATTTGGAAAGTAGTTATTAGAGTTATTCTTGTAGTAATAAAGTTATTTCGACTTGTGCTGGTCGGATGAGGCAGAAAATGAAAGACAAACGTCGCGCCGAAGTGCTGAGGACAGTGTGAGGAGCGAAGCTGCTGTGTAGTCTGGTGGTGCGGCACTAAAACAAAGTTCACTCCTCCCCGTCTCACCGTCAACACACCGACAAGTGATCTAACACATTTGGAAAGTAGTTATTAGAGTTATTCTTGTAGTAATAAAGTTATTTCGACTTGTGCAGGTCGGATGAGGCAGAAAATGAAAGACAAACGTCGCGTCAGAGTGCTGAGGACAGTGTGAGGAGCGAAGCTGCTGTGTAGTCTGGTGGTGCGGCACTAAAACAGAGTTCACTTCTCCCCGTCTCACCGTCAACACACCGACAAGTGATCTAACACATTTGGAAAGTAGTTATT
Organism: Sparus aurata; assembly: GCF_900880675.1. Classification (NCBI taxonomy): domain Eukaryota; kingdom Metazoa; phylum Chordata; class Actinopteri; order Spariformes; family Sparidae; genus Sparus; species Sparus aurata. Next base: position 32,221,985 of record NC_044195.1, on the reverse strand, counting down.
AGAGTTATTCTTGTAGTAATAAAGTTATTTCGACTTGTGCAGGTCGGATGAGGCAGAAAATGAAAGACAAACGTCGCGTCAGAGTGCTGAGGACAGTGTGAGGAGCGAAGCTGCTGTGTAGTCTGGTGGTACGGCACTAAAACAAAGTTCACTCCTCCCCGTCTCACCCTAAACACACCGACAAGTGTTCTAACACATTTGGAAAGTAGTTATTAGAGTTATTCTTGTAGTAATATAGTTATTTCGACTTGTGCAGGTCGGATGAGTCCGAAAATCTAAGAGAAATGTCATGTCGGAGTGCTGAGGACAGTGTGAGGAGCGAAGCTGCCGTGTAGTCTGGTGGTGCGGCACTAAAACAAAGTTCACTCCTCCCTGTCATGCCCGTCACCTTCTGTATTTCCTCAGCCGACAGAATAAAAGAGATAAACTGTTTAAAACACACATCTCAGGCTCATTGTTCAAGTTCATCTCAAGCTAATGTTGATTGATAAGCAGTCCGAGACACATTAATTAAATAAAATTGCTAAATATGTTTCACCTCTGTGGTTGTAAAGGCAAATCAACATATTATTCATGAATAAAAAGCAAATAGAAGACGATTCCAACTTGATTCTACTGGAATATGTGTATAATATTGCTAATTTGGAGCCTTATGTCTTTCCCCTGCAGCCATGTTGGTTCTGACCCATAATGCTACTGACCCATGACATCATCACACGTCCCATAATGCCCTGAAAGAAACTCTGAGGTGCTTTGTAGCCGCTTTAATCAACACATGATGAGGAAACAGCAGGATAACAGCGCTGTTTATCATAACACAGTTTACCTTTAAATAACCTCCGTCTCTATTAGTCGAGTGTTTTGTGAAACTATTGTGCTCGAGCATTAAATCAGATAAAAGTTTTAGTGTATAAATGTGAATCCTTTTGTCAGTCAGGTGTCAAAATATTCACAATGCACAGTAATGGAGTTGGTCGTGTGTGTGTGTGTGTGTGTTTCAGGATGCAGCAGTTTGTTTTGCTTAATTTGATAAGAGAGTTATTCTGTTTTACATGATTGCTTTTCAAAATGTTTCTCTTTATTGTTCGGACCTGAAGCAGGGCTTTAGTTCGGGCTTGTTGTAATCCCACGCTTTGATCTGTGAATTGCGGCATGAAGTCTGAACTCGCAGTTAATCGTAACCTGTTATGATGAAAAGAATAAGAAAAAAAGGGACCTGGATCTGCTCTAAAATGACGAGTCTCCTGCTGATCTCACACTTTGATCCACGCAGGCTTTGAACTGAGGAGTTGTTCCGCACACCGAACTCTTTGCTCTCTGGGTTGGTAAGAGTCGCTGGTGGTTATGGTGAAGGACTCTCCTGTTTACGAGGTGTTGGAGGAAGATTTTTCGGCTCTCTCACCCGTCGGTAGGATTACACACGGTTATCTGACTACATCTCTACCTGGGAGAGATTAAGCTCGATTAAAGCTCCTAATCCCTGTGATGCTTGTTTGTCAGTGCTGACAACAGGCTTGTGTTTTTAAGTCTTGTAGAGATCTTGTAATGCTCTTGTCGGTGGAAAACCCAGCAGGATGGTGACTGCTCATCAGTCTTTAAATGCCAGAATAATATGTTGACACCAAGTAAGACCAGAGTTTTCCGACCGCTAGCTTATGTAGTTTTAACAACCTCAGAAAAAGATCGCATGATAACAACACACTGCAGTCTGTGCCTCCAACAGGAAACTGCCATCAAAAAGCCACTCATAGCCACAAATAATGCTCACAACAGCACCAAACTTCAGCAACAGTACAAATAGGGTCCCAGCACAAGGCATCAAATATCCGCTATCTTTGCCGGATTGCTATTGTAAAGAGAACACAACTCACCACTCTCCTGCAGCAGCTTGCTCGTTGTGGGGAAGTCCCGACGAGTTGATTACAGAGTGCGGTAGAGTTCCGCAGCTCAAAGATGAAAATATATGATTATTACTCCATGGAAATGCAATAATAGTTCATATGTGTCTTGCCTGCTAGTTTATAACAGTTATTATCGAGAGCGGACAGCAAAAAGAACGGAATTGAGCATTTCTTACCGCACTCGGTAATCGACTCGTCAGGGCTTCCCCGACAACAAGCTAGGTGCTGCAGGACAGTGGTGAGTTGTGTTTACTTTACAATAGAAATCCGGCTAAGCTAGCGGATGTTTGATGCCTCGAACTATGTGCTGGGACCCTATTTGTACTGTTGCTGAAGTTTGGTGCTGTTCTGAGCATTATTTGTGGCTTTTTGATGGTGGTTTCATCTTGGAGGCTTATACTGCAGTGTATTGTTATTGTGTGGTCTTTTCTGAGGTTGCTAAAACTACATAAGCTAGCGGTCTGCAAACTTGATCTCTGGAGGGGGGGTCCTACTCGCTGTCACGGTGTTAGACCATGGATTAAATTTACACCGGAATATCCCTTTAATGTTTCTGCAAAACCACTAATACATTTACGTTTAATCATTTCATAGCAAAATATTTACATTTGTACAATAGGTTGAGAGGACGGTTGTGGCAATTTCAGGTCGTGTTTGCGTGACGAAAAACTGATATTTGAAGAGAAGACGGGAAATCAAGTCTAAGGGCATCAACAGAAGCTGAATACAATATGTTTTAGGAAAGAATAAAAGGTAGAGAATGTCATGTTCTCTCATGTTAATATGAGTCTTTCTTTTTCTTTAAACTGCAGCTGAGACAACATTTGTAAAGCAAAAGGAAACAGCGATTTAGCTTGAAGCTATGAAGTCAGAGAAGTGTGTGGGTTTCAAGTTGACTGATCTCTTAGTGATTCTGAGTGACAGCCTCCATTCTCTGCGCGTCAAGGCATAAATGGATTGTATGCTTTTGCATTCGTTCAGTATTTTTCTGAAGCACCGACACGAGATTTGTTTTTTGTTTTCTCGCTGGCGTCAATGCACGAGCGAGAGAAAGAAGAAAAAACATATTTTCCTGCAGCCTCGTCTTGAGAGCGTTCTGAATCTTGCCGGTGGAGTTAAAAAAAACCGTAAAGATAATTAATCCCGTATTCAAACGAGACGAGTTTACGTTCCGGGGTCCCGCCTCCAGCCTGAAGCGCCGAGGAACAGACGAGCGTGAGCGGTGAATGCAGTCACGCACACGTGATGCTTTTAACAAAGAGAAACAAAGAGATGGAAGTCTGTGCTGAGCCCACCTGGTATTTTAGAGAAATAACCAAATACCCCGCTGATGTATAATTTTGTGGAGGGAAAACAGCACCTGCGTCCCGGAAACAACATAACCGAGTCTGTTTGTACTGCGGCTGCTGCTGCGAACGCTGCGACAGACTGTTTTATATCAACATTTCTCCAATCATACCCGCAGATACGAGCAGTGGGCCTTTGTGATTTTGTTATAGAACGACACCTGCGTTCCTTACCGTGCCTCTGAAACTCCTCTGTGGGACGTGTTTAATGCAGTCTGACTGTGAATACATGCAGAATATTATGAGACGCATAAACGCGGGGAGCGGAGAGAGCAACACGGTCAACACGAGAGGCGAAACTCAAGATCAAACTGACGGAATACGCTGGGACACGGAGCTGTGAGGGCATGTGCGATATGACAGAGTAAACTGTGAGTCGATAGATGTGTATCTGCCAGAGATTATTCATGGAGAGGAAACCGTCTCGTAATATGTCTGATCGCATGACGGCCATCAGCTTTGCAACTCAGCGAGCAGGACGGGTGTGTTTGAATTTGGGATTTAGGGGGTTTTGTGCACGGATGTGATGGAGCACCGTGGATCTAAAACAGACATTTTCACATCTCATTTTATGTAACATCTGCTGTGAGTCAGTAGCGTTGATTAAATGTCAGTAGTAAATACTATGAAAGGAGGTTTTATCCACATTTAGATAAAAGTTACTCCAATTTGGATCACCAATGTTGTAACCTTGGTTTAAATGAGTCACTTTTAAGCCTTAAAAACTGATACAATGCTTGTGTGATTGTGACTGTTTGCAGCTGCTAAACCTCCACAAACCAGGTAGTTATATATATTTTAAAAATGTAATTAAATTTGGGTAGTATGCAGACAGTTAAGTTGGTGTGATGTCACACCCAGACCTTCCAAAGCTCATGTCAGCGTTGATTGAAGCCTGGCAGACTCATACCTGTCACGCTCTTTAGCACATATTTCCATGGAGATTATGACTTTCTGCTTTAACTGAGGCTGAAATCACCACAGAAACGGGCTTCCAGGTCAAACAATCCTCGCTTTTCTTCGCCGACATCGAGGATGACTGCCAGCCAGAGACGGCGTGCGATACCTGTCGTCGTCAAACTTCTACTTCTCTCAACACTCCAGGTTCTTCTGTCTCGGCTCTTTCCAGACACCTGTCGCAGGTGCACGACTGTTTACAACTGTAGGAACGTTAGTCTTTACAGAATGATGCAAAACGTGGATGACGGCCCCTGGTTACGGGGTAAGAAATGTGTTTTCGAGAAAATACTTGTTTAGAGGGGAAAGAATGTGTGCTTTTTCCTTTTCCTTTGCTTTTATTCCAACATGCCAGCGGTTGCCAGCTGCAGCCATGGATGATGCCTCTAGTGCAAAATCTAACAGATAACCTGGAGCGACTGGTAACGAGTGGAGCAGCGTATCAGATCATCGCTGTGTGCTGAACGCTTCACAGCACAGACACGAGAGCCAGTTTGCGTCTTGAGGAGCGCGGAAATGATGGAGACCCGGACCCAGATGAAGAGGAACCACCGACATTATTTCGCAAACAGCTCTGCAACAACTCAACCTCGTGTGTGACCTGAGAGATGAACCTGGCCGTGAATGTGTTCTGACAATAATAATAATAATAATGATAATAAAAATAACATGTGGACATGATTGTGATTATTACTGAAGAGCTGTTCAACACAGAGTGCCTCACAGTCAAAAGCGAATGTATAAGTAAAAGCAATCAATACAACCAGAAGCAGTCCACGCTCCTCGTCTTCAGCACCAGGGACAGCTCCGAGGTACGAGTCCATCACAGGGCTTCGTCTAAAACCTGAAAGTGAAATACACGTCTTCCCTTTCCCTCCTCGCGTCTCCCTTTCTCACTCGCCGGCTCAGACGGACAGTCAACCCTCCCGACAGACACATTGGCCTCTATGCAGCAGCGACTTGACCTCTGCCCTCCATCATTTCACTGTGGCTGCTCTGCGTTTGGGATCTTGAGCCGGAGGTTTTTCTGTTCGAGCCTGTCAGAGCAGCGGAGCGATGACCGCGAGCCACCGAGGATTAAGTTCCTGATGCACGGCTCTCGGTTCTCGGCGGGAAGCATATTTTCAGTTCTCTGTCGATGTTTGGTTCAGGGAAGTGAATCGCTGATATACCCTTTCATCACTTTTAACACCAGGTGGAAAGGATGAGCATTTTATTTATGTATTTTGCTTATGAAAGCACCTCCTCAGTGTCTCAGCTCCTGTTTCTTTTCACTGATTCCAGCTGTCAGTGTTTATTTTTGTGCCTGTGAACCACTTTGTGTAACCTTTTCTTTAAATAAAGTCTGAAAGATTGACGATAATAATTTTATACACCTTTGTTTTCTCGTCCTACACATCTGGCTGACGGGTTTGTTTACAGCAGATCTGATCGTCGCGGCGCTCGTGTTTTTATTTTAATGATGTTGAGATCGAATCGTAACTGTCAAAACTATTGGCGACGCAGAGCTACAAAAATAAAGTTGTAATAAACAGTATTTGATTATTATCTATAAAGATTGCTGCAGCCAATTAGTGGAGAAACTTTCCTGTGTCAACGTTCCTCTTCATGTTGAAACAGCTCTGAGAAACTCCATTTACAACATTTGCAGCTTGTTTTCTTGGCGCCCGTGGAGTTTTGTCCTTTGACTGGATGGATGCAGGAGGAGGTTGAAGCTCTTTCAGCCCTTTTGAACCCGGCAGGTTTTTTTCCGAGAATCAGACTAATGGTGTGTTTTTGTGTGAAACCTGTTGAAGCGCGGTGTCACAACCACGAGGGTCCAACGGGTCAAAGCCCGAAGCTTTAGGAGTGTATTTAAAGGCTATGAGGCTGTTGTCATGGTAACCGGATGGTTTGAGGCCGCTGCACGGTCTCAGCGGAGCGTTTCCTGTAGTTCCATTCTTTGTTTTTTTTTTTTTCTTTTTGCAGCCATTTTGTCCGACATGTTTCATGTATCGGCTGCACAGATGCGTCCAGGGAGCTGCTATCGATTTTCTCTTTGCTTATAAGTGGCTGATGCCGGCGGGGGGGAGGGGCGGCAAGGCGGGGGCGCGACTCGGTTACACTTCTTCTGTGGTGACACTCCCGAGGCGCTCCTTAAGTGTCTGTGCTGCTTTTTTCCCCCTTCACGTTACTCACATGTTGTAGTTTCATGTCACACGCTGTCTCCCGGGAAGAGAACGTGCTGCAGAGCTCTCGCCTGTACTGAGCTGAAGGGACACCAGAACTTCGGGTTCCGTTCCAGCAGACATAACACAATAATTACACATATTTGTGGCAGAGAGACTCGGCTGCTGTTTTGTATTTCAGAATGAGGTGATGTTATTTTTTGCCTTTAAAGTCTCACAGTCTCATGCCGTCTGTATTTTGAATGAGTGTCTGCAGTCGTTCATCCCGTCCAGACTGACACTGAAGCAATCTTTCCCAGCAAGATGTAAGAAATTGGATTTTCTTTTCTGCAGCGTGCTCAGTCTAATACAGGATTTGAGTGAAATTCAGGGCGCTCATTTCCTCGAATAGAGAACTGTAAGTTTGATTTGTGGTCTTTATGAAACTTTCCCACAAGCCTGAGAGGAAATGTCCCTAACGTGACAGACTGAAGCCAGTCGAGTGGCCTCGGCCATGAAAATTGAGTTGTCAATCTCCCTGTTAACAAAATCACACCTTCATAATTCACCTTTTAAAAGAAAGATCCCAAAGAGGAGGAAAAGGAATCAAAAAGTGAAGTTGTTTTCCTTTGTTCAAATGGTCAAATCCAACAGCAGTTCCTGTAGTAGATGATTATTCCCAATAGATCATGGATATTAAATCAGGAACATTTTTACATTTTCGGATGTTAAACGATATCTAAAAGCCAGCTGCTCTTAATCCAAACTCCTGCTGATGAATCTACTTCTGTCAAAGCTAATACAGTTAAAAAAACTCAAATATAGCAACATTTTAAAGGAGCTTCTGTCTGCTGCAGCTGCAGGTCGTATCTGACTGCCACTCAAACTGTTTCAGCCAAATAGAAATGACTATAAACTTAAACTTAACCTGAAGTTTTAGTATTCATGAATTTAAAAGGTTTTCTGATTCCAAGCCTGGTTGTGAGAGCGTCATAGGTCGTCAGTGTCGACTTTCTGAGATCGACATTAAGAAAAAGACTCCCATCGTCCTGTAAGAGAACCTGATGAAGGTCTAAGTACTGAAATGTTGTTGTCATTAAACCAAAATGCAACCAAGGGTCTTTTTGTGAATGTACCCGAGTCTTTTAACTTTCGTTTAAAAGCATAATTACAACGAAAGCGCCACTTTTAAGACTTTTAAAGTTTAATTGAACACCTCGCCCATGAAATCGAATTCTTCATACCCAGCCATGTTTTAGGTTTCTCTTCTTCTTCTTCTTCTTTGCTGTTCTGCTGTGTCTTCACTCAGGGCACCGACAGCAACAACTTTCCACGCGAGATCTCACGTGACTTTTCCAGCTTTTAATTTTAGTATTGTTTCTTATATGAGGCTCCTTTTTCAACTACATGGTCAATATTGTTTTTCACTAACGACAAAACAACAAATTATCCTGCATTTATATTGAACTAAGCTTTAGGAGCGTTCCACCTTGACGGCGACGAGCGGAACAAGCTAATGCTAACGTGAGTTGTTCAAAAACCTTCTTTTTAGTAAACTCTGTGTACACAAACAATGTTCTCAATGCTCGTGTTCATGTGTAGAGACCCTGGTGATACTACCAGCAAAGTTTCATGTTGTGTCGAGACTTCTTACTGTTTTAAAGATAGAGATTTTGATGCTATCGTAAAAGTGCCCGTAGCACTCCCATTGACAATGAGTTTGACCTGAAAACAAAAATACGGTAATCTTAAAAGTGCCTCTTTCATCATAATTATGCTTTTACACAAAGGTTTGACTCAAATACATTCACAAAAAAAGCCTAAAATGCATTTTGGCGAGAGTTTCACTTTAATTGTTGAGAGGTGGAGAGTGTGTGCGGGAGTCTTTTTCCAGATTTTGTCACACACCTGTCGATCTTAAGGTGTTCAAAGCTGAACTCTGTGAAAGATCAACTTCCAGAAATGTAATAACTTTTTTTGTTATCTCCACAGCCGCTGTTGTATTCGAGTGTCGAAAATGTCACAACACTTTTTTTTTTGTTTTACCGTCGAAGCGGCGAAAACAAAGGTCAGAGAAAAACACCCGTGTGTGCTCTACACCTCATTTAATGGAGTCCTGCTGAAAAGTTCATTTTGAAGTCCTGTTTGGGGCTCGTGGAGGATTTATTTTTTGTTCTTCCTTTCTATTTCACGACAGAAAATCAGGACGTTTCAGCCGGACAGAGAAACGTGTCCGAGCACCTCGGAGAATCGCTCTTTGTTGCTCTCACCAACACGGAGAGATGTTTGTAATAACGCCCGCAAATGTACATCGAGCGCACTCAACTCCACCGCGTCAACTTCAGTACGCTCAGTTTACACTCTGCGTAAAGCCGACGTGAGTCACGCTCAGCTCGGTGACTCCTCTCCTCTCTAAACAGTCGTTTACTCTCACTGCAAAACCAGAGTCTCCGTTATTGATGCTCCTGCTTATTGTTATGGGCCGTTCATAGGTGCTTAGGCTGGAATCCAAAGCCTTATTGTAGTCTTTGTATAATGTCTTTATAACCGCCACATGCCTCATTAACATCTGCTTAGTTTCTCACAAGTGCACTTTGGAGAAAAAGATGATAATATGCTCAGCTCTCTGTAGGGTTGGATCGCGTTTACACTGGAACATAAACACAGTATCATACACAGTGTTTCACATTAAGGGGCCGGCAGAATACTGTAGTTACTGCTGGAACGCTTAAATCCTGCAGTGACGGATGATCTCTGTGTCTCCTGCTGGCAGCAGAAACGAGCTGTGATGCGACACTGACGGATCACCGTCTCTGCTGCTGATGTGGATTAAGGTTCTTGTTTTTCACCTGTCGAATAGAAGTCAAATATTCACTTTTTTCTTTTAGTTTGGTCTCCACTAACTCCTGAGAAACACATCAGACCGGGAAGAAAGTGTGTTGGAAAAAAACAGGATGTATTGTTGAAATGTGTTCGTGTTTTTCATGATTTAGCCACGAAAATAACATCTTGTCGTTGTTTACATTTTTATCATTGATTGCCGTCTTGTTTGGAAGGACTCTTTAGCTTCTGAGTGCTGTTTTCATGCCAGTTTATGTGAGCTAACTTTGTCCGTCTGCTGTTTGGTGCCTAGCAGCTAGTTGTGCAACAGGGTTTTTTATGAGAATAACACTGAAGTTGTGAGCCAGAAAGACAAAACAATGGTTTGAAAGATGCTAAAAGTCTCTGTGGCACTCTGTGGCTTTGACATTCCCAGATACTGAAACCAACACTTTGGCTTGGATAGAGTTTTTTTCCTGCGTGCCTCGAGACAGCCGGTCACCAGCGCTGTAAGATCTTGGCACAACAAGCGTGCTGCATGTGAGTGGCTCACTGACAGAGATCAGATTAAATCCTTAGGTTTTAAGACATGTTTCAATACTCGCTAGTTGAGGCTGTTTGATACCCGATCCTAGAAATTATACAGTCATTAGAATACTCAAAAAATATAGATGACAGCTGCTTTAGTATTCTCAACGACACTCTATCGACTCTGTTGTGTGAATGTGAGTCAGTCTGATGAAGACGTGCTGTTGCGTTTGTGTGGTGTGGTGTTGCAGCATCGAGCTGCCAGCAGGTGTGACACACTCGTATAAAGAACAGTGAATAAAAACATGAAGGCTCTCCCTCGCTGTCGGGTACGGCAGCCCTGAAGGAACGGTCCAGAATTAACTCCACGCTGGACGACAGCCGTCCAGGAGGACGCAGAGCGCCCGGCGCCGCTGGCTCCTCCCTGCAGGGGACGGGGATGATTCAGGGAGCTCATTTGTGCCACTGGGCTACACAATACTTCTTACAACAACAGCTGCAGTGGAATGAAAAGCTGCTGATGGCTGTTTTCTTCACACTGTTTTCTAGGGCAGGTTGAGTCTCATGCACGCTCACAAACACAGTTTCATCAGCGTGCAGCTCGTCCTCTGCAGACCGTGGATATGTTGAAACATTTAATTTCTGCACGTCTAATTTTAGACGCTATGTTGCCTCCAGCAGTGGGAATCCCTATTTTACTCAGGACAAATATCTGGCTTTGGTGTCATTTCTTCATCAGTCTTAACACAGACTTAGATCAGCTTCTGTCTCAGTCTGGCGGATCACTCACGACGGCTTGTCGTTGTTATTTTGGTGGCGGTCTCAGTAATTCATCCGTCTGTGCCTCCGTCACTGCTCATCCCATCATCATGTTCCCCACCTGACACTTACTCCATGGATAACGACACTTTGTTGTAGCTCCGATTTAGGGAGCACCATTTCCCGTTTCAACATTTCCTCTGTACAGAAAATGAAGCCCACAAAGAAATGATTTCGTTAGTTGGCAGAGCCGGTCTGATCTGCACAGACAGCCCTGCTTATCTCTCAGTGTGATTAATATTAGATGATTCTGCAGCTCAGTGTTAATGTGGAGTGCCAGCAGTCAGAGCCCACACAGACAGAAGTGTGCAGCTCCCTCCTGTAGCGTCGACTGTTAGGGTCTGCAGGACGAGCGGAGAACAGGTCTCACCTCAACCATACATGTTTATCAGCTGTAGCCACAGTCTGTCTCTTCCACACAGCATCTCCTTTCTTTTGTTTTTGGAAGTAAATTGCCTGAAACTGTTTGGTTAATCATTTTTCAGTGTTTACAGTGACATTAACATTCAAAAAACTGACAAAACCAAGTTTAGTTACTCGTATTTCAGTTTTCTGTTCCTTTTTTCACAACCTTGAACTGTTCTCAAGAGAAGATTTTTTACAGAGCTTGTGGCATTTTTCTTGTTTAGATTTTCTTGGCTTCATACTTTGGTTAAACCGACAAAATGCTGAATTAGACTCGTGGGTGAGTTTGTTCTGGCACCATCTTTCGTTCTTTCTATCTATCGCCCTCCTTCTTTTCTATTTGTCGTCCATCCTTCCTTCCTTCCTTTGTATTTGTTCTCCTTCCTTCCTTCCTTCCTTTCTATCTGTTGTCCTTCCTTCCTATCTATCTGTTGTCCTTCCTTCCTTCCTTCCTATCTATCTGTTGTCCTTCCTTCCTTCCTTTGTATTTGTTCTCCTTCCTTCCCTCCTTCCTTTCTATCTGTTGTCCTTCCTTCCTTCCTTCCTTCCTTCCTTCCTTTCTATCTGTTGTCCTTCCTTCCTTCCTTCCATCCTTTCTATCTGTTGTCCTTCCTTCCTTCCTTCCTTCCTTTCTATCTGTTGTCCTTCCTTCCTTCCTTCCTTTCTATCTGTTGTCCTTCCTTCCTTCCTTCCTTTCTATCTGTTGTCCTTCCTTCCTTCCTTCCTTCCTTTCTATCTGTTGTCCTTCCTTCCTTCCTTCCTTTGTATTTGTTCTCCTTCCTTCCTTCCTTCCTATCTATCTGTTGTCCTTCCTTCCTTCCTTTGTATTTGTTCTCCTTCCTTCCTTCCTTCCTATCTATCTGTTGTCCTTCCTTCCTTCCTTTGTATTTGTTCTCCTTCCTTCCCTCCTTCCTTTCTATCTGTTGTCCTTCCTTCCTCCCTTCCTTCCTTTCTATCTGTTGTCCTTCCTTCCTTCCTTCCATCCTTTCTATCTGTTGTCCTTCCTTCCTTCCTTCCATCCTATCTATCTGTTGTCCTTCCTTCCTTCCTTTGTATTTGTTCTCCTTCCTTCCCTCCTTCCTTTCTATCTGTTGTCCTTCCTTCCTCCCTTCCTTCCTTTCTATCTGTTGTCCTTCCTTCCTTCCTTCCTTCCTTTCTATCTGTTGTCCTTCCTTCCTCCCTTCCTTTCTATCTGTTGTCCTTCCTTCCTTCCTTCCTTTCTATCTGTTGTCCTTCCTTCCTTTCTATCTGTTGTCCTTCCTTCCTTCCTTCCTTCCTTCCTTTCTATCTGTTGTCCTTCCTTCCTTCCTTCCTTCCTTTCTATCTGTTGTCCTTCCTTCCTTCCTTTGGATTTGTTCTCCTTCCTTCCTTCCTTCCTATCTATCTGTTGTCCTTCCTTCCTTCCTTTGTATTTGTTCTCCTTCCTTCCCTCCTTCCTTTCTATCTGTTGTCCTACCTTCCTTCCTTCCTTTCTATCTGTTGTCCTTCCTTCCTTCCTCCCTTCCTTTCTATCTGTTGTCCTTCCTTCCTCCCTTCCTTTCTATCTGTTGTCCTTCCTTCCTTCCTTCCTTTCTATCTGTTGTCCTTCCTTCCTCCCTTCCTTTCTATCTGTTGTCCTTCCTTCCTCCCTTCCTTTCTATCTGCTGTCCTTCCTTCCTCCCTTCCTTTCTATCTGTTGTCCTTCCTTCCTTCCTTCCTTTCCCTCTGTTGTCCTTCCTTCCTTCCTTCCTTCCTTTCTATCTGTTGTCCTTCCTTCCTCCCTTCCTTTCTATCTGTTGTCCTTCCTTCCTTCCTTCCTTTCTATCTGTTGTCCTTCCTTCCTTCCTTCCTTCCTTTCTATCTGTTGTCCTTCCTTCCTTCCTTTCTATCTGTTGTCCTTCCTTCCTTCCTTTCTTTCTATCTGTTGTCCTTCCTTCCTTCCTCCCTTCCTTTCTATCTGTTGTCCTTCCTTCCTTTCTATCTGTTGTCCTTCCTTCCTTCCTTCCTTTCTATCTGTTGTCCTTCCTTCCTCCCTTACTTTCTATCTGTTGTCCTTCCTTCCTTTCTATCTGTTGTCCTTCCTTCCTTCCTTCCTTTCTATCTGTTGTCCTTCCTTCCTTCCTTTCTATCTGTTGTCCTTCCTTCCTTTCTATCTGTTGTCCTTCCTTCCTACCTTCCTTCCTTCCTTCCTTCCTTCCTTTCTATCTGTTGTCCTTCCTTCCTTCCTTCCTTCCTTCCTTTCTATCTGTTGTCCTTCCTTCCTACCTACCTTCCTTCCTTCCTTCCATCCTTTCTATCTGTTGTCCTTCCTTTCTTTGTGTCTGTCATCCTTCTATCTATCTATCTATCTATCTATCTATCTATCTATCTATCTATCTATCTATCTATCTATCTATCTATCTATCTATCTATCTATCTATCTATCTATCAATCCATCTTCCTCACAGCTGTTATTACTCAGTGTGTCTGCAGCAGTACAGGATGTAACATCAGTCTTCCCTCCCTCAGTAGATTCCTCTGCTCTGTATCCGAGCTGAACACCTGAGTGTCATTTTCGTGATGAAATGCAAAAAGAAATGGCGTCGTGTTTCTGCGCGCGGCTCAGCGTCCGCGGTCAGAGGTCTATTATCATGTCAGCCACAGCGTCGCTCTGCAGCGGGGGCTCCAGGCGGCTCTACATGCACCCCTCTGTCACTCTGAATGTCTCTCCCTCGCTCCCTCCGTCTCTCCGCCTCTCCCGGGCTTTCAGCACAGAGGCACTCGGCGCCGATGGGTTCCTCAGATGGAATTAAAATGTCTCGTCCCACAGCTGTCAGCCATGCAAATTGCATTGTCTAGCGATTCTATCAGCGAGAACAGCCAGCAGTCTGTTTTGTTTGACGCCTTCTTCCTTTTCATTTCTTGTCATGATGTCATTATCTGTGGCACCGCCGCTGCCTCTCTCGTTAATGTTTCAGACAGTCATCTTTTAATCTCTCTCTCTCTCTCTTTCTCTCTTCCTCTCTCTGTCTTTATCTTGCTGAAGGTTTACCGCCACTCCTACATGGCCTCCTACAGCATCTACAACGTTCACACACGGTGAGTGTTTTTGTTCTCCTCAGTCGATGCCGTGAGGCAAACTGTCTGCGAGGAAACACTCGTCATCAAGGAAACTGAACCGACCCCTTTCGCAAAAACTGCTGCACAGACACTCTGAATATACAGTAAATCACACATGTAGGGAGAAACAGTGAGTGTTTCAGGGCCCCAGATACAATGTGTGGATGAATTTGTTGATGTCGTTGGCTGGTGGGATTCGGGTCGGGCACCTCGGACGCCCCCTCAGATAAAATTGGTGCAGGTGAATTTATTTTAGAAAACTGTCTCCATCAAATTTACGCTGAATTAGCTATCAGCTGTTCATGTCTGCTGTGCACGCATGTACGTCCAGACGTCTGTCACTGGATTAACTTGAGACTGAAGGAAAGTTAAAGATGTGATAATTTGAAGTTCTGCATGAAGACTTTAATTTATTTGTGATGCGCATACTCACGTAAAGTTAAAGTCACGCTGACTAAAAGTCTGTGTATCATGTCTGTGTTCAGAGAGAGAGAGCAAAGAAGGTTTGAAGTGTTTTAAAGTGTCTTAATTGCGTCCACGAGCTGTTTGTAACGACCAGCGAGCTCAGGAAGCTCGAGCTTCAACAACCAGTGAGCACCGTCACCTCTCCTCCGCTCTCCTGGGGGAGTCCAGCCTCACTTCCACTGCATCACATACAAATGTTTAGTCCCGTCCCTCGACATCTCATGCAAACACAAAAGGTACCTTTTAGCATCAATGTGCCGGGCTGTAAAGTGACTCCAATGTAAACCCACAGACCATCAGAACGACCTCTCCACCGAGGACTGTAAAATCCCAGGAGCAGTTTGTGTCAGCGTTCTTTCCCTCGACTTAATCGAGTCGTTTTCGCGCATTAATCAGACATTAATTACGCGTTTGAACAACTGGCTGGTCGGAAGACTTTGTGCGTCGCATGCAGAAGCTACAGAGACACGACAGAGTCACAGAGTAGCCTCGATGTTTGATGACCTCGGACGACAACAGTGAGGAAACCTCTGCTTCAGAGAAATCCCTTCAGGTGGTGCCGTCATGCAAACCGACGTCAGTACTCTCCATCAGCAGCAGAACTAACAAAGACCAGTCTGATCCAGAAACAAGAAATCAACAGTCAAATAAAAGACGACTCGTTCAGCAGATTTGAGACACAGACACTCTTCATCCCTCCTCGGTGGGCTGAGGCTCGTGTTGACCGCGGGGTTTGTAAACTGTTCCGTCACGATAAAGGTTTTTAGTCCGTCAGCCGACAGTCTGGAGCTTCCTGCTGTTTCACACACGGATCATTAGAACAACCACAGCGTGTCACAGTCGCTGTCCAAGGTGCTGATCCAAGACTCCTGCTGCTCATCTGAGCGGATCAGAACTTCACATGGCTGATTACTTCAGGAGGTTTTGTGATAACATTCCTCAGTTATCGTGTCACTTTGTGGGGCATCGCGCTGGAATATTCACTGAATCTCTCTCTGATATCACGCTTCGGTTCTGTCTCCAGTGCTCGATTGGACACGTAGTCTGTGTAAAAACAATTAGCACATACTATATCTGCTTCATTTTAAATTGAATAATAATCTGTCGCTAATTGTACGTGTGCCTCAGGGCTGTAACTAATACTTTTAGCTGCAATTTCAATTAATAGTCTTGAAGGAAAACTGTTGATATCAACAAACCGAGCACCCGAGGTGACGTGATAACTGACGTCAATGATTAATCAGTTATCAAAATAACTTTGTGGGCCTCCAGCGTGATGGCCGGGGACCACCTTCAGCAGATGTGAGTGATAACGCTGCTTTTTTGTCTTTATTCTCAGGGAGCTTTGGGAGCTGGACCCTCCAGAGGTGGTGAACTCTGTCCTGCAGTACGCAGCCTGGGGAGTCCAAGGACAGCAGCTGGTGAGAGCACACAGGAAAACTAATAAAAGAAATAAATAAAAAACCTTTCCACAGCTTCACCCTGACTTTCAGCGCCGCCTCACTCCAAACTGCATTAGCATTATTGCATTTGAGGATAAGTGAGGATAAGATCACGTACGTTCTTTTCTCTCCAGTTAATTATCTGTGTCGCCGAGTGCGTCGGGCTTCACGTGACGTCTGCAGGAGAAACAAAACAGGGTGTCAGTGCAGCCGGCAGAGTGGGAGCTCACCTTCAGCTCCGCTTCGTGTAGGTGACATTGACTGGCACAACATGCCCAGAGGTGTGCGTGTGTGTGTGTGTGTCTATTCAACCTGTCAGGACACACACAAACAAAGTGTGTGTGTTTATGACAAGCGCTTCTAATTCAGGATTCTCCACTCTCATAATTTACTCACATTTAATTTTTGAGGGAATCTAATTAGATGCTAATTTTCTTCCATCATACCGTTTTTTTTTATTTATCTGCACCGAACAGATGGGGAGGTTTTCTTTTCTTTCTTTTTTTTTTTTTTTTTTTTTCTGTTGACAGCTTAAAAGCTAAAGCATAGTAGAGCTGCTTTGTCCATATTTGCAAATTCCTGCGTGTAATATTTGAGCATAAATCAAACACGACTCCATTAGGAAGTCATTATGGTGATAAGGAGGTGAGAGCCAGGCTGGCTGTGAAGGCGCTCTGTCTCTCTCTCTCTCTCCTCTCCAGTGGCATATGCAGCATCATTAGCCGGGTGTGTGTCGCTGGAAACAATGACAGGACATGTGTGTGTTTTTTTCTTTTTGCGAGCCTTGTAGCGCTTCTTTGGGAATTTGTGTATTCTCATTAGGAAGATGCCAGAATATGAATCAGGTGTTTCTGCTCGTCACGTCTGAAGGGAAGAGACTGGTCACCCACAGCAGCACCGAACAGGACTAGCTGACGAGCTAATCGCTTTTTTTTTTTTCTCCCCCCAGTTTGAATGTCTTTGATCATTTGTGAGTGTTTATCACACACACACACACACCTCCTGCTGCCCCGTTCACAGGAATTGTAATGCTGCCGAGGATTCAGTGAGTTACATTGTACTGCGTGCATCTTTTTAAGGCTACATCTACATGTACATTACTTTTCTTTGCATTAGCACCATAAAAAAACATGCCGAATTAACTATCTGCAGTTAGTGTTTGCAGTGAACACATGCATGTACAGACAAATATCACTGGATTAGTTTGGTACTGAAGAAAACTTAAAAATGTGACGATTCTAAAGCAAGTTCTGTAGATATAAGGAGCATATTCTTTCTGTGACTTTTAAGTGGATTCATGGATGTTTAATCATGATGGAGATAAAGACATCAAACATGTGATGTGACTCCACAGTGTGTGTTTCATGTCTGTCTGAGTTTTGACCTTTTCTAGCGCTCATTGCGTAGATTGGGAGCAAAGACTTTCAAAGTAGCTTCACCGGCCTCCTTCGGACGTGAACGTGATTTCAGTCATGGGAAATATTCTGCCCATTTTCAAGATTTAATTTTGGATATGTGAAGCAATCCGCGTCTTACTTTAAACACTTACAACCTACTGAGGATGTCACTGTTTCTTTTTTATTTTCCTTTCGTGCTTTTTTTCCAATTAACACATTAATAATAGAATTCATTCAAAGTCGTGTTTTTTCTCACCTGACAAATGTAACTCCCACGCTCCTCCACTGATTTTCCAAATATATATTAATTTTAGTACAAAGATTTTTAGTTTAGTTTGTTCTAGTAAGGAAAACATGATTATAGAAGTTGGACAATATCTTATATATTATATTACCTACCACACTGTAAGTTTTGGCCTTTTCTTGGATTTCATGTCAAAATTCAAAACAATGAGGCCTTCATGAATTCTGGATGTGTAGCGTAGAACTACTTTAATTAACCAAACAAAACACAATTTGTATGTATTACTGTTTTGACTGAGAGAAACGTCATCTAGAGGAAATGAAATAAATAAATAATACATTTCTCTCAGGCCCGGATCGTCTACAACCTCTAAAACTTCCAGCTTCTATAATTTGATCAAACCTCACGCGGCTGACTCACTCACTCTGCTCAGTTATAGTAATGAGGCCTCCCATTACACATTTAAAGTTCATTCTCGCAGCGTCTGCTGATTTCTCTGAACCGTTCAGCACATTCTCAGCCTGCCCTGATGATATCCTGATGCCTTCCAGCCGCTCAGCACCAGGCCCGTCTGACAGCGAGGTTAAATCAGAGCGCTCTGAAAATGTATTTTTACGTAATGATCACATCAGGCCGCAGACATCCGGCTCTTTTTTGGAGAGGCCGACAAAAAGATTGTGTTTCCATCGGAGACGGACTCTCAGGTGTGTGTTTGACAGGTTGAATCGGTGAAACTGTGTGAGACGTGTCAGCAGAAGGTTCTTCTGCATTGTTCCAAAAAAGCTCCAGTGTATAAACGCCTGGAAGTGACAGACAAGGACGCTCCTCCGAACCTCCGAACTTCCCTGAGAAACATCGAGATTGAAAGTTTTCTTCACTATTGCGGTGAACCCAGTGAGGCTGTAGATACACACTGCAAACATCAACTGCTGCGAGCTAAACCGGCAAAACACATTCAGATATAGGCTGAAAACAGGTTGTCAGGACACATCTGAGTGGGGAAAGTGAAGGGAAACGCTCTGAGGTGCCCGTGAGCAAGGCACTTCAACCAAACCGCTTACAGGGTCTTTTGGGAGACGTCACCTGTTGCCGAGGTAACCAAGAAAATGAAGGACAAGCTTGTTGTTGTTGCGTCCGTCTATCCTGAGCGTTTTATCCGGACAGGTTGCCAATTATTACATATCGCACCTTTAATTTTGCCCCCCGTGGATGTGTGTGTCAGACCGAGCAGTGGAATCTAAATCCTAAAACCAGAATCCGGCCGTGCACCAGGTTTAATCTCCTCCTCACTGGCTCTGTGTCTTTGTCTCTTCAGATCTACATATTTGAGAACAACATCTACTACCAGTCAGACGTCAAGAGTAACTCCCTGAGGCTGACGTCGTCGGGGAAGGAAGGGGTCATCTTCAACGGGATCGCCGACTGGCTCTACGAGGGTAAACCGTCTTCTTCAAAACAAACACGCCGACAGGAACTCGACGTCTGATGACGACGCGTTGATAAGCCGGCGGCTTCTAAACGCCGCAGACGCAAAGATGAGAAGATCAAACTTAACTCTGCGAGCGTTTGACAGACCGTCTCATTAATCTGTAGACGCCCGTGTTGAGAACCATTACCTTATAAAAGACAGCGATTAAATATTCATAATGTTTGTTCTGGGGCTGATATCTCCCCGCCGCCTGTGAGCAGGCGCTTTATGTGCTGTAAGTAAACACTCGCTGCATGCACTCAGCGACGACGGCCGACCGCTCAGGAGAGAAGACGATTATGTAAATCTTAGGAAAAAGGCGGCCGACCTCAGTGGCTGTAGCGTTGTTTACTCCTCTGATTTCCATTTTACTCTTAATTATGTTTATGCAGTATAATAATGCAGCAATCAGTGACGGTTGACCACAAAATCAGAGCTTCATTTGTTGCCTTTTCTTCTGAAGTAACTCTTTTCTCTACTGCAGTGAGTTTGGTCCTTTTGTTGGTTTGTGATTGTGTGATGTTGTTATTTTGTGTTTTAAGACAGTATAAATCTTGTCCGATCTTTGACTTTCAAGGTTGATTAAAATACCTGGCTCATCCTTTTTTTCCTCCCAAAACAGAGGAGATCCTCGGGACCCACGTGGCTCACTGGTGGTCACCTGACGGAGAGAGGTTGGCCTTCCTGGTCCTCAACGACAGCCTGGTGCCCAACATGGCTTTACCTCGCTTCACCGGCATGACGTACCCCAAAGGAAAGCAGTACCCGTACCCGAAGGTAAACACTACACAGAGGACACACCTTTCCCTTCCAGGCAAATCTGAAGAGCAAGATTATCGGTTGTCATTTTTGGAACATGAGCTTGTTTGCTTTATTTTCAAGAGTGGGACGAGGAAATCGATATTGTTCTATTTCGTACGTGCTACGCTCCCTAATGAGCCTCGCTGTTGGTTTACCACATCCAGCCTCAGCACACTGAGACGGATCATTACACTCACTGTCCAATCAGCAGGCGGCATCCACACACCTGAACTCCCTCTCTCGCTCACCATGATCTGCAGCCCCCCTCCGGTGCTGCTGAGTAATGTCTTCCAGCAGCAGGAGAGCCGCGTATCGTCGGCCAAGTGAGCTGAATCAGGTTGAGGTGATCAGAGTCCGACTCCTGACCCGCCTGCCCCCCTTGGAGGAGTTTGAGAGACGCTGAGTCGGTACCGCCGCTGTCAAAGAGCTTCGCTGTTGGACTCGCTGCCAACTACGGCGCCAGATTTTCCGCTATACAAAGCTGGAATATCCTTCATAAGAGGAGCTTTCTTTCTCCCCTTCTCAGATGAGTCTAATGAGGGGTAAGTGGTGCCTGCTCGTCCTCGTCCTCAGACTTCACAGGCTTCATCTTCCACCTCTCGTCGCCCGGCTAATAATCTGCTCGTCTCGTTGGCGAAGTCAACACTGCCCTCCCTCGCTTTCCCTCTCATCCCGGCCCGCAGTGCTCTTTCTCCACTTCTTATCTTTGCCCCACTACACAGGAAGTAGCTTAAAGCTGCAGCCCTCTCTAGAGGCAGCGCTCTGTTTGTCCTGTCTGGGCTACCGTAGAAACAAGGATGGCACAACATGGTGGACTTCATGGAATAGGACCGCTCCCTCTGTAGATATAATAAGCTTATTCTAAGGTAACAAATCACATTAATGCTTACCTTCAGGTGGTTATACACTAATAAATACATAATTATAAATATTAGGTTCCATATCTGCACCTAAATCCTACATGCAGGACCTTTAAAGGAGCAATATGTATGATTTTTAGTTTCCTTTCTAACTGTATCATACAGACCTGTCGGGGTATATTTATTTTTCTCTGAAAGTATTTTTGCACACCCTGTTTTCTGCAAACAAAACAACTCAAAGATAAAAACACCTGAAGTAGACTTTTTTTATGAAAACATCTCCAGCTCTCTGCAGAATTGATCCTTAAACCAGAGGATGTTTCACTGTATCTGCTTTGAATCCACAGTTTGAATCCAGCGAGCTTGAAGAGGAACAGTTGAAACATCGGTTTCTCCACCAGTGTTCCCTCGTTCTGAACACCGAGCGGCGTACAGTCGCCCCGTGAAAGAGGCAGCAGGCAGTTTTCCCCCCTGACAGCAGCCTCGCCCGAACATCATACACATAACCCAGTTTCCACACAGCGTATCCGGCTGGCTACAGTCGCTTTGTGTTGTGTTTGATTGAAAGCGGCACCTGTTGCTCTCTCAGCGGATCTTTCCGCGGCGCTCTCTCCGTGTGCAGCGTTTTACACAGGAAATCAAAGCAGATGAAAGAGAAGATGACTGCAAAGAATCCCAAATTAAGTCCAAGAATTCAATTAACATCCACCACACTGATCTCAGCGGCGTTACTCTGTCTGAGCGGGAGCTCCTCGTGGATTTGTAGTTCGGATGAGAGCAGCGACGGAATGCAAATCCTCCCTCCGCTCTCCATGTTTCAGGTTTGATTAGCGATTTTCCAAGTTCGTCAGACAAAACAAAGTGATCATTTCTGCGCACCGGCACATGTGTAACTGTCTTGACTGTGTGTGGATTCTAAAAGTGACTTGTTTGATGATGCAACACCGGTCACAAAACGTCAGATGTGACTCATAAAACATTCCCCTCCTGCGATGATGTGTGTTTGTTGTTGTCTGAAGTCTGGACTGTTTGTTCTGCATGCAGGCGGGCCAACCCAACCCGGCGGTGAAGCTCTACGTCGTCAATCTTTACGGGCCGACGCACACGCTGGAGCTCATGCCTCCAGAGACGCTCAAGCTGCGGTGAGAAGAGCTGCGCGTTGTTTGTCAAACTGTAACTGTGGCACTGAAGGGAAACTTTGACATTTTTAAACTTCAGATGTTTTTTCTTACTTCTTCTTTTTTCTTCCTCTGCACCATTAATTGGTAAAACAAATCGCACCCTGCAGCTCTTGTGCCCCTGCATTGCAGTTAAATTACTCTCAGAAAAAATAATGGTTCTTAAAAAGTTCTCTCTGGTTGCACAAAGAGGGGATGGTTCTTTTTTCTCCTTCGTTTTCTAAGAACGAAAGGTTTTTTCTTCTTTATTGGAGTCATTTGGCCGTACATAAGTCGTAAACAATGAAAAATGCTCATCATTTCCTTTCTTACAAAACCAAAATATGAAATTATTATTAATAGTATTTTTAATGGAAGACCCAGAAATGCAGCCAACTTTTGAGTTTTTGGCTTTAAAATTACATAATTATAAAGATCAACAGGCTAAAATGAATATAAATCATAATTGTATAATAATGTAAAGCTAATGTGTGCTCTGACCTTCCAGTTTCATTGTCCAGTTAATGATTTATGGTCCATTTCGCTGTAATTAACTGATTTATTAAAAAAAGATCATATCATCAGTTCAGCCTCAACTTTGACTTTTAATGAAGAGAAATGGACGAACACAACAGAATGATGGATGATGGTTATGAACCGTCTCAAGTTGTGATGGTGAGAGGAAACACATGAACATGGAAACAGACTCGGACACAACACTGAGTTCACCTTTGTTTCTATCACTCTCCCTCTTTTTCTCCTCCTCCTCCATCAGCGAGGTCGTTCAAACATTACCTGTGGGTCAGGTGACGAGGACAAACAATGCCTCTTCCTCGCCAACATACAGGGAGCCAATCTACAGGCACATGATGTCATCTTTCTCAGTATTATACAGCTCAGAGAATCTGTTTTCTAGTGTCAGTTTAAGAAAGAAGAACTGTGTCTTTCTTTAACTCGCTTTCAAAATAATCCTAAATCAAGATCTTTAAGTCATGAGAGGACCAACAGATACTGAACGTTCCCTGTAGCTGCTTCAGCTGGTGTCCTTGACCCAGGTTCAGTATCTAACTGCAAAAATAGTGTCCTACTTCCACTTTTATATTTGCTAAAGTCATGAGTTATTTAAGCAGGGCCAGAGCCCAGCGCTCAGAAAAACTGCTTATTGAAATTCTCTTCTGACATGCAGTGCTTGGTAGAAATATGGTGCGCTGCGGTCACACAGGAAATCCGTGCAAAGAAATATAGTTTTGAGTTTTTACACATTGAATTTTCTCATTTCATTCAGCTTTAAAGACGAAATCAATCTGCATCTCCTCGACTTCTACAGCATAATGATAATCCTCGACAGTAATTACAGAACTTGAAATAACCCGACTAATTATAATGTTTTTCACAGGGAGCATTATGTGACCATGGTGAAGTGGATCAGCAAGACCAGGACATCTGTCAGGTGGCTGAATCGGGCCCAGAACATCTCCATCCTGACTGTGTGTGACACCACCACGGGAGCCTGCGTCACGGTGTGTGTGTGTGTGTGTGTGTGTGAGATATAGAGAGTGTGTCATCTGCGTAGAAAAAGAGACGTGAACGCTGCTGGTAACGCAAACAAAAGCTGATTTTATAAGCCGTGCGCTAAAGTAAGTCGTGCTCGTCAGACGGAGACGAGTGCTCTTTGAAGGGTGGATGTTTAGATGGAGTTCTGGTGCTCGGTCCCCGCACTTGTTGTCTTCAACCTTCTTTTCATGAGCGCTTGTCACCTTAAATCATTCCGCTCTTCATAACAACTAAGTGGTTGCTAACTGCTTTGTTGTGGCGAGTGCACAAGGTTTCAAGTAAGAATGACAAGAATGGTGCCATCTGGTTTTTTCCGTGTCAGACAGAGAGTAAAGGTGCCTTTAGTGCCTTTGTGGGACTCATTAACCTTCCCAGCAGTCGGGCAGACGAGCGTTATCTGCATCGCACCGGCACAAACTGTTTGGAATTCTCTGCGAGATACAAAAGTTTTCAAAGATAACAGAATGCATGATGTACGCTCCAGGGCGGTGGGAGCAAAGACATTTAAAACTTTCTTTATTCATAATGCCGTCCTGCTGGGTTGCTTCACAGCCACGTCTAGATATTTAAAGTGCCATATAATGCACATTTTTAAGGTTCATACTTTTATTTCAACCCAGTCGCCAGAATAAATGTTAGCTAAGTACGTTTCTGCAAAACTACAGAGAAGTTCAAGCTTCTTTAGGTTCGGTTTTCTGTGTCTTTCTTGTTACAATACTGTTTTTCGTGCTCTGGTTAGGTTGAGGAACAAAAAAACCTTTGTTATGGTCAGGAAAACATTGTGGTTTGTCTTTTAGTTCGTGTTTTGGGCGCCGCAAACACGGCTTGAAGTGTCCGTAGACCTCCTTAAAAACAGCACCATTCACCTGGAGATGGTCCGAGTTCCCGTCAGAAATATCCGTCTCTAGTCGCCACAAACGCGGTTGGAAATGTCGCGAGCTCTCCTTAAAAAACATCCAGTGATGTCGTGCATACAACTGCGGTCGCCTGTTTGACAGCCTCATCATTTATAACTCGAGCATCCTCGCCACTTTCCAATGTGAAAGTCAGTCGATAAACAAGTAGAATCCTGAGAACACAATGCCAGAAGGGAATAAACAGTAGAGTTCAACTTGGAGAGATATGTGTGCTAGCATGTTCCCAGCCTGTTAGTGTGTCAGCCTGTAGCTGTTTAACTAATAGTTTCCTTTTTTTGTTTGAGGAAAACTTTTCTGAAAACATATCTGAGTAAACTCCTCCATATTCTCTCCATGTTTGGACGACACACAGCCATGTTAACCCTGGGTTGCACAGTGGGACTCTGCAGGCCGCTTTCCAGTTCTGTGGCCCCTGATTTGGTGTGATTTGCACGAACAAACATGCTGCACAGCCAAGAGGCAGCTTAGCTCGGGCCTGGACACATCGCCCGGCCTCCCCTGCCAAAACTCCGGCTCCCAGCTCATGCATATTGGTTTGAAATGAGGGCTCAGACTGGGAATGGTGTCCCCAGTGGCGTGTTAAAATAAACGACAAAATAAGGGGCCCATTACGTGACAGATGATTTGGTCTGGAAAATATGCCACTGAAGTGTTTCTCCAAAATAACTTTTCACAAAATCTGAAAAATGTGACACTTTCAAAAATGTCCTGCTGCCAGGGAAAATAATTTTGACTGTGGAAAAATGTGATTACACAGCTCCCACAATTTGCTGTATTGTACGGCTGTCTAACATTTTTCTCCGACATCTTTTTTTCAGAGACATGAAGAAAGCTCCGAGCTCTGGCTCTCCAAGCAGGTAAAGTGCTCTCCACTCCATATGTGTCATAAGTCTATACATCACTGTGCTCCAGTGCTGTAATTTCCCTCTGCGTCAGTCATCTTTTCCTCAATACCTTTCAAATGATGTGACATGATGTACAGCTTCAACATTTTTTCCACCTCATCTCCAACATATTTCTACACTGTCACTCTGTAGCTTGAAGGAACGGCTCTTTTCATTCCCTGAAATCTGATGTTGAAATCCAAAGAAGCAGCCATATACATCAGCGTTTTCATTAATGTTATAGAGTTTCATTGGAGTAATTTGCAAAACTGGCGTGCATATTGAGCTTTTTATAAAGTTTTGACTAAAGGAGAAATATTTGAATAACCTCTTCTTGTCGAGATTGGAACAACAAACATTCAAGAATCCGGCAGCCAGAGAGGCAGAAACGTGACACTGTACCACTGGTTTCGATTAGATATGGTGAAAAAAATATCCAAATTGTTATTTCTCTGGGCTAAGAACGGAAAAAATGTAGATAAAAATACCAAATAGTAGAGTGTTTCAGAGGAGAGACTGCAGTTTATTCAGTATTGGCATCTTCTAGTCACAGATGGAGGCAGAGGAGAGAGGAATCCTGGCTGGATTTGATCATATAGCCCCGCAGCCATAGATGTTTGGCTTTAGCAGTGGGTAATTTCACCACTTGACAATCTTGGCGCGCACAGATATTTGTCTTTGTTAAGGTGGGAATCTGCGAGACGCTCATTTACTGACTATGAGGTTGTGTGAGTGCAGAGAGCGCGGTCATGCTAACAGATTTTTACGTAGGAAGTACACTCACAGCACTTTTTAGTGAATGCCAAATGCTCATTCTGAATGAACGCCATCCATCTGAGGCAGAATGTGTTTATGTTACTGAAAAAGATTTAATTTTTTTTTAGTATGAGTTTCATGAATTTGAATTTCAAGCCAAGGATCTGCTCTGCAACCCGGAACATGTTCTCCAAATGTTCTCACAAATTATACGGAGGTTGGCCAAGTTCAGTGGTGTAAGAAGCATTCAGATACATGACTTGAGTAAAAGAGGTAATATCAAAATGTTAGAAATAATATGAAGCTCTAAAACTACTTGTTAGAGTTTATTAGCTTATTAAAGCTATTTGTTGGGTTTAGACGCCAAAACTACTTGTTAGGTTTAGACGCCAAAACTACCTGTTAGGTTTAGACGCCAAAACTACTTGTTAGCTTTAGACTTCAAAACTACTTGTCAGGTTTAGACGCCAAAGTATTGATTTAGTATAGACACCAAAACTACTCAATTAAGTTTAGACACCAAAACTACTCAATTAAGTTTAGACACCAAAACTACTTGTTAGGTTTAGACGCCAAAACTACTTGTTAGGTTTAGACGCCAAAGCTACTTGTTAGGTTTAGACATCAAAACTCATT
Organism: Sparus aurata; assembly: GCF_900880675.1. NCBI lineage: Eukaryota > Metazoa > Chordata > Actinopteri > Spariformes > Sparidae > Sparus > Sparus aurata. The sequence continues at coordinate 32,195,403 of NC_044195.1, read as the reverse complement.
GTTAGCTTTAGACCCCAACACTATTTGTCAGGTTTAGACGCCAACATATTGATTTAGTATAGACACCAAAACTACTCAATTAAGTTTAGACACCAAAACTACTTGTTAGGTTTAGACATCAAAACTACTTGTTAGGTTTAGACGCCAACACTATTTGTCAGGTTTAGACGCCAAAGTATTGATTTAGTATAGACACCAAAACTACTCAATTAAGTTTAGACACCAAAACTACTCAATTAAGTTTGGACACCAAAACTACTTGTTAGGTTTAGACACCAAAACTACTTGTTAGGTTTAGACGCCAAAACTACTTGTTAGGTTTAGACATCAAAACTCATTGTTAGCTTTAGACCCCAACACTATTTGTCAGGTTTAGATGCCAACATATTGATTTAGTATAGACACCAAAACTACTTGTTAGGTTTAGACACCAAAACTACTTGTTAGGTTTAGACACCAAAACTACTTGTTAGGTTTAGACGCCAAAACTACTTGTTAGGTTTAGACGCCAACACTATTTGTCAGGTTTAGACGCCAAAGTATTGATTTAGTATAGACACCAAAACTACTCAATTAAGTTTAGACACCAAAACTACTCAATTAAGTTTAGACACCAAAACTACTCAATTAAGTTTAGACACCAAAACTACTTGTTAGGTTTAGACGCCAAAACTACTTGTTAGGTTTAGACGCCAAAACTACTTGTTAGGTTTAGACATCAAAACTCATTGTTAGCTTTAGACCCCAACACTATTTGTCAGGTTTAGATGCCAACATATTGATTTAGTATAGACACCAAAACTACTTGTTAGGTTTAGACACCAAAACTACTTGTTAGGTTTAGACGGCAAAACTACTTGTTAGGTTTAGACGCCAAAACTACTTGTTAGGTTTAGACGCCAAAACTACTTGTTAGGTTTAGACACCAACACTGTTTGTGAGGTTTAGACCCCAAAATATTGATTTAGTATAGACACCAAAACTACTCAATTAAGCTTAGACGCCAAAGCTACTTGTTATGTTTAGACATCAAAACTACTTGTTAGGTTTAGAAGCCAAAACTACATATCAGGTTTAGACACCAAAACTACTTGTTAGGTTTAGACACCAACACTATTTGTCAGGTTTAGACGCCAAAGTATTGATTTAGTATAGACACCAAAACTACTCAATTAAGTTTAGACACCAAAACTACTCAATTAAGTTTAGACACCAAAACTACTCAATTAAGTTTAGACACCAAAACTACTTGTTAGGTTTAGACGCCAAAACTACTTGTTAGGTTTAGACGCCAAAGCTACTTGTTAGGTTTAGACATCAAAACTCATTGTTAGCTTTAGACCCCAACACTGTTTGTGAGGTTTAGATGCCAACATATTGATTTAGTATAGACACCAAAACTACTCAATTAAGCTTAGACGCCAAAGCTACTTGTTATGTTTAGACATCAAAACTACTTTTTAGGTTTAGAAGCCAAAACTACATATCAGGTTTTGACGCTAAAATTATTTTTTTGGGTTTAGGAAAACATTCTTATTTGTGTTAGAATAACTCTCAGCCACATCACTTACATTATATAATTTATGTAAGTTACGGAACATATTGTAGACATCTGGCCACTCATGGGACGTGAACCAACACCTGATTTTACCTTTTCAAGGCTGCTGACACGTTGCGAGTGAGAAAAGGCTGTCAGGAACCGTCAGACATTAAACTGTTTTTTCCATTGGTTCACTCATGACCCCACATAATGAGAAAATTGATGTTTATGCGTGCAGTTCTCTCTTTAAGTACAGCAGTTTGCATAAACTTACTTTTAACTGCTGCCTTAGAGTTTCAGGTTCCAGTAAACAGTTCACATTTCTCTTGATCATGCTAACGACACATTTCTCCTCTTTGAAAAGATTCACTCACTGTCACATCAATCATCGGTCTCCACGGAAGCAAAACAGACATTTATTCAAAATATCACAGACTACCTTCAGGCTGAGAGCTGGTTTAACTGTAGAAGCCATTTGCAGATCACTCATCATCATTTCAATCCTCTTCTTCATGTTGTTGACATCTAGGGTAAACATATTGTTAGCCTTTCAAAAAGAGGCTACTTAAAGTTGTGTTTTACACCTTAAAAAACAGATTGTATAGGATTGTGTTGATGTATGTTTGCTTTCTGCAGACTCAAGAACCGGTGTTCTCCAAAGACGGCAGCAGATTCTTCCTGACAGTCCCGGTCAAACAAGGAGGACGTGGAGAGTTTCATCACATCGCCATGTTCACCACACAGGTGAAGGTCCAGTTTATAGTCAAAACAGCGTGTAACCACATTTTTCATACTTGAGGGATTATATGTTAAATCCTTCATTCTAACCGGATGAACGCTGCGTGTTGCCACAACTTTAATAAAGCTGTTTTATTTAATGTGCAGCCGAGTGTACGCTGTCAAATAGCTTAACCAAAAATAGAGGAAATTACTCGCAGCAGCTCTTATTTGTCATGCTGTTGTTAAACCGTTAATTGAAGCGTTGCCATAATCAAGCGGCTGATTTATGATACTTCCCTCCCCGACAGTAAAGGCACAAAATCCAATAAAAAAAGAATTCTGTTCTCATCAACACAGATATTAAAACATCCACATCCCGATCCAGCGAAGCTTAGTGTTGGATTCCAGCGGTGTTGTCGGTGAACAGGGTTATTTGAGTGCAGATTTTGTGGGTCGTGGATCGTTTCCCTGCTGTTTCTGTACCACAGAGGCTCCTCAGATGGTCTTCCAATCAAACACTGTTAGTTTTTTGGTGAATAAATCACATGTTTAGCTTCTATGACTAATGTTTCTACAGTTAAAAGAAGCTGTGAGAGACGAACACTGAGGTGCCAACAGCTCCCTGTGTTTTAATCATAAGACTTTCTGTGTGAACGCCTTCAAAAAACAACCACAAATAATTCATGTTTGAGTTTTCTGATCTTCCGCTTCTGTCTGGTTTTGGTTTGACACTGGTAGAAATGAGAAAGTAAAGACAAACATCCAGAGAGTCGGATCAGCGCCGTCAGCAGCTCCTCTGGCGCTCCTCACTCCTGGCAGTGCTGAAAGCAGTTTAGACGATGCGGGTTGTTGCTTCAGTTGTGTTCAGGTTCAGGTTTGCTGAGCGGGAAAACTTTTGAGAGACTTTGATACAACATCGGCAGAGGGAGGAAAGAGCCCGACGCCCAGCTTTGAAAAAGTCCCCTAAACAACCTCACTGTGAGCAAGCAGAGACATACGAGCTGCAGAACTTCGTCGCTGATGATGCAACTCTTCATCGGTATTTCCTCTGGTCGCTGCCTCGGCTGCATGTTCACACAGACGTCTAGTTTCTCCGTCATTAATATTTCAGCCAGTCTGCAAAGTTTTCCAAAGTTGACTGTTGTCTTCGGTCTGAACTTGTGGTCCTCCTGTGTCTGCTGCTGCTGTCAACATCATATCATCCAACTTTCAGATTTAAACTTTGATCGCTCTTACTGTCGTACTATCGATCGTTTCTTCATCATCAGGGGTCTTTGTTGAAGTTGTATAAAACCATAACTTTGACTTTCAAATATGACAAATTCCACCAATAGATTATTTAGTCACCAACTTGTTGAAGCAGAAGAACAAATCTCTCACCATCTAAAGGTGCCGGATGGATGCCCGAACTGGCACTGTAGCAACAATACATTTACAATAACACAACACAATAACATTTTTTGCCCAAATATAAAAACTTTTTAACTTCATTTTGCTTCACTGATACCAACTGTGTGTCTGCGGCTCGCTTCCCTTTCAGCCAGAAGACACTTAAAGTGTACGTTTTTGCAGCATTATAATCCTTCACAGCCGCCTCTCACAGATTATTCAAGTGACTGAGGATGGAGTTTCCAAGTCTGAAAAGTGAAGTGGAAGTGCTTTGAACCTGCAGACTTTCAAACGGCGCGCAGGGCGAGTACGGTTTCAGAAAGATATCCGATTGTATGTAAGCTTATGAGAAAATGACCTCACCTCTCTCGCTTGATTTATCACCTGAGTAAACAGTTTCCAGCTTATGGTCTTAAATTGTAGTTTCTTAATATGTTGTTTTTCCTGTATGTGAGGTTCAAGTTCAAACAGATAACCTTCACTCATCCTCTGCTGTCTCTCTCAGTTCAGAGCAGATCAAAACGAAGTCCGACATCTGACATCAGGGAACTGGGAGGTGACCAGGATCATCGCCTACGACGAGAACACTGACAACCTGTGAGTCTGAATCACACGCTCCTTCAAAACAAGCAAACACGACGCAAAAAACCCACATTCTCTTATTAAAGAGCATCACTTCTGTCTGCTGATGAGTTGCATTTGTGTCACTGAGCTCAAACGGTACATGGAGAGTGTGTGGTTTGCTAATTAGACGTATGATGTGTGTACAATGAGAGGATGGTGGTCAGTATTTAACTCGTCTCGTCTTTGTTTTCTCTGCAGTTACTTTCTCAGCACAGAGGGGTCGCCGCGCAGACGCCAACTTTTCAGGTTTGCTTTGCACTTAGTAATTACACAGTAGCATCTGCTGACAGCCGTTGTTCTGAGAGCGCTTCAAAGATTACACAATCACACAAAGACTTTTAATGAGCTTTTTTTCATTACAAGATAATTGCAAGACACTTTTATTAACCCGGTCCTCTTATTAGAGTCTTGATGTCTTCTCCCGATGTCTTTTCAGAAACAACAATTTTGTTGTTAAAGGATGATGCTGCTTTTATTTTGTACCTTTCATCCGTAAAGAATTTATCCTGCTAACAACAATTGCTGGCTCCAATTTCACCAATTCTAAAAAAAATAAAGACTTTCATTATTACAAACACAGCCAGCAGAGATCATTCTGAAATAATTTGGCATTATGAGTCTCCAGATAGTAACACAGTAGTTTCTTTATCCTGCTGAAAGGCTGCAGCTAGTGTTGATTTATTATTATTTACTCGTCTGGCAATTATTTTCTTAATTACAAGTAATTTCTCTGTAAAACAAACAAAAAAAAACAAAAACAGATTTTTGCATTAAAAAATGATAATAGCAATTAAAATAGCAAAAACTGAAATAACAAAATTTCATCATTTAATTCTCTGTCAGTTGACTCGTTGATTAAACTCTGCATGGTTTTGATGACTACAGCTATCGTATCAGGTTGCGGATGAACTATTTTTTAATCTCTGGAGGATTTTTAGAAGCTAGAACTAACACCATCCTTCCACTGGATATATTCTCTTGCTTTTTAAGTTTTGTCCTCCTTGTCTTACTTTCCTAATTTATCATCTCCTCTCCGCAGTGTAAAAACTGTGGGTCTGTTCCCACGACGGTGTTTGACATGTGAGCTAAATAAAGCTCACTGCCTGTTCCTCGACGCTGACATCAGCCCCACAAACCAGCACATCATCATCCACTGTAAAGGTAGGCCAGCAGCTAACATCCTAATTTAAGACTCTTCCTGTGTCTGCTCTTAACATTCGAGTCAAGTGGCCTCCTCAGTTCTCATAATGAGGCAAACCTTTGAGTTAAATGGACTGTTCAGCAGAGGGTGTGACTTAGTTAGGACCCACATTCAACACTGTGCGACTGGATAAGAACGTGTCGGTGTTGACAACCCACCGGATCATCTTTTAAATCCCTCGATCAGACTCATTTTAGTTTTCTCGCTGTTGTACGACTGTAACGGCTTAGAGACACAGCAGGTTTGAACTCCAAAGCTTCACTAATTACCGAGACGTCTGTGATCTTAATCCTGTGCAAATCTGCCACGTCTGTAATTTGGAAAAATACAACTTCAGCCAAATATTTCATCCAAACAACATTATGAGCCGTAACCACATTTCTTTCCTGTGCGGTTGTCTGACAATCAGAAGACAGATGTTATTACCCCAAATCACAGAGAGGTGGATTCACATGCAACTATTGTTTTTATTATAATTTCTAAAGATGTTACTTGCAGACATAATAGAATACAGAGACAGAACAATCCAAACTAGCTGTTAGCCTTGTACTAAGATGTTTGATATAGTGACGCGGGGTCACGGTATTAAGGGCGGGACAACTGACGAGGCGTTTGAAGAGCAGTGTTTTTCTGTGGGAGAGAAGAGCTTCTGTCGGTGCAGACTTTCAAGATCCTTCAGATGCATCGATATGAAACACTGAAGGAAAGAAAAAACATGAAAGAGATAAATAGGTTTCCTTTAAATCAACAAAGACCGAGGTCAAAACCAAGGAGGCAGACAGAGAATCATCAGACTGTGGATCAGGCAGACAGAGCAGTTACTGGAAGGCTAAACTGTATACACTGCAAGACTGATGAGGGAAATGGGGAAGAGGTGAGCAGGTGGGCGGAGACGGTCAGCTGATGGGAATGACGGGAAAAGAGGTCACAGCAGGGCGGGAGGGATGGATGGATGGAGGGATGGAGGGAGTGGCTGTGCTTGACAGGAGGGTTGGCATGTGGCGGGAACACACAGCAGACGATAGGATGAATACTAGGAGCTGGCAGAAGTCGTGACAGCAGCCATCTTTTCCCAACTTGTTTTGGATGATAATATGATTATATCATCAGTGCACTGTAGATTAAAGCTGACTTACAGTAGAGGCACTCACTTCTTCCCAGAAAAATCAATTCTTGTGTGCCGTGAAAAAAAAGAAGCTTTTTCTTCGTGAGATCCATAAAGATAATCAACAGATGTGATCATCTGGAGTGCATTAAACTTGAGATAGAATAACTCTGTGCAGCTGAACCCAGCAGAGCTGTGAATGTTAACAGGTAATAGATTCACATTTTGGGGATTATTCCGTGTTTTATGTTGCTAATTTATTCATCTGGCAGATGTCAGGGCTGTAATCTGTCACCCTCCAACTATCCACTTTATAATCCATCTCTCATCAGTTCCAAATGAGAGGCATAAAATTAAAATAATTAGCCACACTATTTGGTATAATTACTTTAGGTAGCGTTATTGGCCAACGAGTAGCATATTTAACAGAGCGTAACTGTTTATATTGTTTGTGGTTTCAATTTATTTTAAGCAGATGAGAGAGTGCTTCATGCTCAGGAGCGTTCAGGCTTTGGCGCCGTGATTTATTAGACAATAACACCGCTCCCTTTTCCCAAAAGCAATAAAAATAATGGAGAAAGCTTGTTGTCTGCAGAGGGCCAAGTTCACACAGCCCTGACGAGTCCGTCCTGACACCTGATTCGATCAGGAGCAACGCAAAGCCTTTTAATTCTGCTCATGAAAGGCTTCTGATTGGTTTATTGTTTTCCGCCAGGTACATGCACATAATAAAAACCATTCCTCTGCGTGACAAGAGCGAGTGTTTGTAAGGAGCGAAAAGGTCAACGCCGCTGCAGAGCACCAACAGTAAATGCAGGAGAGGAAATAAAGAAAAGGGGTGCTTTGTGTTTTAGTGCAAAGGAAGTGGAGCAGGAGGAATGTGTCTGAGGCGGAGTGCGTTTGCAGCTGCCGAGGGAGCGATTCAGCCGCAGATGAGCCATTCAGCAAACCTGCCATCCTATTAACCTCTGACTAAGTATTTTTGCAAAAGGACATTGAAAAGAACTGACTTAATTTGACAGTGTGAGGCCATTAGAGAGGCGATGTGAGTGCCCTCTCACCCCTAATTGACACAGGTAAAGAAAAGGAGGTGACGAGCAGGATCGAGGGAACACTCTCAGACACAGAAACACTATTTACAATGTTGTTTTTATCATTTTGGCTTGAAGAAGGACAAACACTTCATTTGCTTTTAGTAAATGTGTCTTTCAATATCTGTGCATTGAAACGCTGTCCTTCAGTGAGGATGACGTTGTTGTTTCTTTGTCTTTCAGGTCCTGGAGCGCCCACAGTGATCCTGCACAGCCTCAATAATTCAAGTAAGGACTCTGATAAGTCATGTGAGGACCTGTGTGTTTCACATGAATGCGGCTATTTTGATGATTGATGCAATCAATGCAGAGGTCATAGGTTTAAGCATTTATGACAACAAAACGTTTACTCTCAAGACTGACCGAGCAGCATGCTGAGCCAAAACATGACGCACTATGCAGAAAAAAAACCCCAGGGTGCTCGAGATTGAGCCATAAGGAAGAGAATATTTATACTGTAGCCCTGATAGGACTCTATTTTAAAGCGGTGGTGGGGGCGAGCTTTTTCCAGCAGCAGCATTGTGTGGCAGCTTTTGAGTAGGAGCAGTTATGAGTAAGGAGGGAGCCGTGTGTGTCACTGTGATCAGGTGACTGTTAACGATGATTCAATCGCCGTCTGACTTCAGCGTCCTGCATGAACTAACTACTTTCCGTTGCATTTGCATTTTACATATAAAGACTAGAGTAAAGAAACATCAACAGGTTGCCTTTTATTGAATCTTAATAGCGAGTGTGTGTTCGTACTTGTGTATTCACTTTCACTCCTCCGGTTGGCCTGGTGATATATAACAGCCCAACACTCCGTACGATATGAAGCACCTTTCAAACGCAGACTTCACTGAAAGCAAATTATGTATCAGAGGAGCGTTTCAGACACAATGCAATCACGTCAAGTGTCAGAAAATAGAAGAAAACACGTACAAAAATATCCACTCAGGAAAACTAATCATAATCCGAACATTGGTCCCGTCTGCGTGCGGCACTTTAACTTTAATCAGGTTTAGTGTGTCTGATGCCAGTGTAAAGACTTTCAGAATAAGAGCACTTGTCTCCTGGTTCCTGTTAGAACTCTGACAGCAACAGTCCGAACGTGCTGCAGTTATCTGATGGTCTTTTTGGGTGATTTCTGGCCTTGTTTATGCCGGGCTGTATTAATTTTTTAAGCTTTCCGAGGATACAGCTGTGCCCGTCTCTAATATGTACAGTTACCATGGTTACAGGTGTTGTTCTCATCCGACGTGAGGTGAGCTGAAGAGGTCCTGTTCACTTGTTCATGCCAGACTTGTTCATACAGCCCGCACGTCACTCGGCTCTGCAGAATAAATAAAGTAGTATGTAGCATTTGCTTCCTGAGCGCGCTGCTCTTTAGTTTACTGATGCTACGTCCTCACACGGTCTGAGTTCAGCAGGAGACAAACAGCTGAAAGGTCATATTTTATTAGCTAACATCCAGATTATGATTTATATGTCAGAAAATCTTTATTAATTCTGCACCAATCTCTGCCTGACTGTAGTCAGAGCCTGTAAACATGACAGACTGCAGACTGAAAGTAGTGTTACAGGTGCATTAAAGGTTAACTCCACCAATATTCCACATTAAAGTGTCTTTGCAGGTCTTTGGGGAGTAACACAGCATGTGTGACGTATGAAGTGTTGTAGTTCTATAAGACGCTGCATGTAATCTGCCTCCAGTGATGTCACTCAGTGGCTACATTGCAGTGTGGGTAATAAAGTGGTCTGCTGGTCCAGTGTTTCACTCCTGTTAACCAGTTCGATAAGCGCAGGGAAGCAGGTTGATGTGTGTGCACAGTGTTTTCTGTAGTTTTGATGTGAGTTGTGTTTTGGAGTTGTGAGCACATTCAGCGTTCGAGGCTTCTCAGAGAAAAAACATCACAACGAGCATAAACACAGATGTAGACGCTGCGTAGATGCTGTATGTCTGTTGTAGATGGAACTATCAAACCGGTCAAGAAATATTTCTGTCAATATTTTGAATCAATAAGCTGTTATTAGTTCATCACATTGGCCTGTGTTTACATCCTCCTGGCAAAGTTACAGTGAGAAGCACGAGGAGGTTTTTCCTTTAGATCATTTTATTTTAGACATTATATTTTGTGGTTCTGACAGCGTTTTTCATCTTCTTAGAACTGTTAATGTTCGTTTTAGTTAAGAAGAAAATTACCAGTCAGGAGTACACACGTCTGGCCTCAAATTAAGTTTTTTTTAAAAGCTATAATTCGCTTATTTCCTCCATTTTGTTATCGTTTAGCTTTAATTATTTGATGAAAATTGTAATTCCCTTCTATTTTTTGTTGCATTCACAAATGAACTCTGTCGGGGAGCCGAGACAACAGAGCGCTGCAGGAAACGGAGCCGTGAAAGAGTTTCTCTCTTTCATATGAAACGTCTAATTCTTGCCATCTGTTTTTGTGAATGCCTTGATGGGGTTGCTGAAGCCAAGGTCTGAGTCTATTGAAACGTAGGCGAGGCACAACTTGAATGGAGGTTGATGAGATTTTTCTTTTTTTAAAACTGTCCAGCTGTTAGAACCTGCAGCGCAAAAAGAAAAGACTGTATGAGCTTCGACTCGTTTTCACTTGATTGTGGTCAACAGGAGCGCTCAGAAATCCAGATTTCTGCCACTTTTCCTCCTTTTCTCACGCTGTGTCATTCACCCAGTACGACACACCTACCGTACTCACATGCTCCTTCTTGTTATCCATGCCTGTATGTCGATCAGTAGGTTTTTTTTTTGTCCTGAAAAAAAAGTTAACAGCTGTGCTGCAGAAAAGCAAGCAATTTGCCCAGGGTTATTTGGATAGGCCCTCCATCCACAGCTGGGAACTCAAGGCCCCTGGCGGTTTCATAATGAGACGTCTATTGATTTTGGGTTTTCCATTAGAAATGCTGGATGAATTCCATTTCATTTAGCTGCTTCTCAGATGGCTCGAATGGAAAAATGGCCAAACCCAGAGAGTCATTGTTTATTAAATGTGGAGAAAATAGCGGGGCTCTTGTTTTTGAGGCCAGATGGAGCAGGCTGCCGTGTGTGAGTCTGAAATACCTTTTAGATATTGAACCTTTTGACTGTATGTTTTTTTGTGCTCGTCCAGGTTTAACAGATTGTTACAGTTCGAATTAAGGTCAGAGGCAAATTACTTGGTTTTCCCTCTCCCAAATCACAAACTGAATCCGGCTCCAGTCAGCGAGCTGCTTCACAAATCCCTCTTTTTGAGCTGAAAACACGTGTAGCTTTTGTTGAAAAATGTGATTCACCACAGTCCCCGGTTGAATATCTCACATTACGATATTTTAATTTAAAACCATCCCCTTTATTTGCAAAAGTTAAACCCCAAAGAGATGAAATCCAGGAATGAATTCGGCTCTCGGAACTCTTTAAATTGACCACAAAATCAAACAATGTCGCAAAATGAACCATGAGACTGAGATCGTATCCGTCTCACGCACACGCGGCCCGTCTCGTCTCATTATAGCAGCCGGCTCCAAAGACAAATCCTCCTGTTATAATGGGTCATTTGTATGCGGCGGCACTTCGATCATTGGCAGCAATTTTTTGGGACTCTTTCATCCTTTAAACACATTCCCGTCATGCTTGCAGATTACTACATCCTTGAGAACAACTTTTTGCTGAACGAGGCCTTGAAGTACAAAAGGATCCAACAGACTGACTTCAGAACTGTTTCGATGGAGCATTTTGGTGAGAAGAAAGAATCTGTCTCTTTGCTGTCACTGTGGATCTCGGATGAATTGCTGCTACAATATATTTTACATCTTCTATCCAACAGATTTACCTCTGAAGATCACCTACCCACTAGACTTCTCTGACTCCCGTCACTATGGACTGCTGTTGGTGATGTACGTATCATACCACAGAGTACATCAGGAATGCACGCTGCATGATGAACTCAAATTCTTTTGTTCTGACATTACATCTCATACAGAATCGCATAAAAAACTGTGGTGGACGCTTTCATGTGAGCAGTTGCACAGAACAGAAGGTGTATGCATATTTAATGTTTGAACACCCTGACGGTGGTGACATTAGCATACAGACGAACTCCGGCCACGTTATTGTCAGTCACAAGGGCACCAGTGAAGAAAATAGATAAAAAATTCATACAAATACATTTAAAAGTTGATGATATTCATTATTTATGTCCTCATGGATCAAATCCATCAGAAGAATTTGGAGCCATGAACGTAAAACCCCACTGGTGCACCGGCTGCCATGTTCCTTCACACACACTGTAGTTTATTTTGCCTCAATCCCACTTTTTTGCAGATCCCGCAGCTTAACTTGCTGCCCTACTCTGCCTCTGATTGGTTGGCTTCGTTGGTTGGGTCGGTTAGTTTAGAGCCCTTAACTGGAGGGTCGCTATAACGAAAGTCCAAAATGCTGGTTGTCACATGATGCACGTAGAAGTCCGATAGCTCCAGGAAGCGAATATAAAGAGACAGATCACGAACGATGTTTGGTAGTTAGTCGTCAATGAATGCATTGAAAAATCTGGAGTAGGAAAATCAGGGTGAGCCAATCAGAGACAGCGTAGGGCGGGTCTTAGCAAGAAAAGCTAGTGAAATCTGTAATGACCAAGGTTGCCAAGTCCACTTATTACAAGCAACTTTGGGCTTGTTTTTCTTCGAAGCCGCCAACAAACATTGGCAGTTACGTGTCGCAGTTCTTTGGACGTGTTTCGTTGGTGTTTGCTTCTTTGGCTTTGCTCCCACGTCTCCTTTCTCTTCTGTCTCTTCTGTCTAATAAAGCAAAAAGGACCTAGTTGTTCAGCTTGCAGGATCAATCTAAAAGCCACTTTCCTCCGTCCCTCCCCTTCCCCAATACAAAACAACCACACAGACGACATTTCAAATCAAAATACAGCAATTTATAAAGGTTTTTTTAGCTACTAGCTAGCAATGCTAGAGATGAAGTGGGGGTAACAAAGAGTTAGAGAAAGACTGTATTGAAGAGAGAAATGTAAGCTCAGTCGACGATTCAAAGACACTCTTAATTATTGAAAAATGTTCTTGCTCTATTCCAAAACAGCCTTTTTCTTTAAGATTATCTGGGGCAACTCTTCACATGTAAACAACCAACCAACCACATCATCATCGTGGTGTTCTGTGCTGTGTTTTTAGTGACAGCGCCCCTGGTGGTCAGGCCGTGAGCGACCGCTTCTCCCTCAGCTGGGACTCGGTGCTGGTCAGCTCGGACAGCATCTTCGTGGCTCGTCTGGACGGCCGTGGCAGCGGCTTCCAGGGTCAGAGGATCCTGCACGAGGTTCACCAGAGGCTGGGAACCGTTGATGTCCAGGACCAGATTGCAGCAGTGGAGTATGTAATCAGATTCACTTCGTTCTACTTTAAATCGTCTCGTAGTTTCGGAGACGTAATTAACATCAAACTCTGCAGTTGGCTTAAATAAAGATATGAGGTTTAATATGTATAATAAAGAATATGGACAGTGTTGCAGCTGCTGCTTTCACCTGAGCTGTTACCTCCAAGCAAACTTTTGATTAACAGTCTCACAGTTTGTTTTTTTCTGTCCCTGGAGGAGCGTACAAGGAGAATAAAACTGGCATTGATTTTGTTTGCAGTCTCTTCCATTGTCTGCACTCGTCAGTGTGGCAATAGATTCCCGTTACGATACGTTTCCTCTGCTCTGATGTCGCTCATCTGCCAGCAGGAAAAACCGTTTGCTTTCTTTTCATTTCCATCCAGTTTTCAGACAATTTCCTGGTGTTATTGTTTTATTTTATGACATTAAATCGTTTGTAAAGTGTGTGGATTGGTTTTACCTTTCACTCACTCTGGTGCTTCGACTACCTTTAAGTGCTTTAAGAGGAGATTCACCTGTTTTATTTAGAGAGCCCAGAGGCATCCACATCCTGTCAATGCCCTGAAGAGCATGTTAGTGAGAAGCTGATGTGTTCACGTGTTTTGGCAACTTACGGCTCTTTTCCAGTTAGTTTAATGTGTTTTTGTTTTACTTTAATTCTGTGTAAAAAAAAGCCAGTTTAAAAGGATGAATGCTGTCATCTTCTGTGAGTCACTTCAGCCTGAAGGTCCTACACGGTTTGAGAGGTTTTCACACATGAGATTAGGGGCAGACGGGTGTGATTGGATGGATGTGGATGTGTTAATCACGTGATCACTTGAGAGCTGCTCTCAAAGGTCATTCAAACAGCTGCTGTAAGTAGAAGTGAGTCATTTGATGGGTCTTATTATGCCCTTATAGCGCTGATTTCTTTTGGTAGCACATCATACGCAGATCTGCAAGAACTAGTTGTTCTGTAGCGTGCATAGAAATGTCATACTGGCTCTTGTTAAGTCTTTATAGCACTTAATAAGGCCTCATTCTGCAGGATATACCTCCTAATTAGTGCTCAGGACAGTAAGTAAGGAAGTTGTTTTACATTTATTAAAATGTAATTTGCTTTGCATATATTGGGCCTCATAAGGTGGTTGTAATTATCCCTTCATAAATGTGGTCTATTCTATAACAAAAGAAAAAAAAACACAAAATTAAACTTTTTTTTGTAGGCGAATTTTTTTTAATGCAGAGTAAAAAAAAACCATCTCAGTTTTCCCCAAAAAATCTTGTGTGAAACCATTTGATTATTTATTTTATTTTGTTTTCAGGAGAAGAGAAATAAGCTTCAGACGTGGAACCGAGTAAAAAACACATATGACATCTATATCATATATAACTATGATGTAACACGAAAATGCTCATATATCAGAATAAGGCTAATAAATGTTACCGCTTGATTTTACTCGTGGCACTGACGGCAGATTAGAGACAATTATAAGACATTCCTGCCAAAAGAAACACATGACAGTAACACAACCTGCTAACACACAACAGACGTGTCTTGTGTTTAAATGAAAACGTACCTGTAAGAAAACGTGAATGTTTTTAATCTGATTTAGATCAAGAGGTAGAGGTTTACTCAGACTCTTGTGGCTAAAATGAGCATAACAAAAAGAAATCAAAAATAAATGACCCTCACCAACTTTTTATTTTCTCTGGCAAAAACATTTTTTTTCCTGGTTTCACACATAAAAACAAATTCTAAAAATGTAAACTTTTTTTTTCCTGACCTTTTTTTTTACTACGTTTCACACAATTATTATTTTTATTTTATTTTTTTTAAATCTCCTGAAAATGATTTGAAAAACAAATTAAGGAACTTTATGGAAATTAGGAAACCTTCTTTTCAACTGTTTTCAAGTCATAAACACAGGAGAGGACATATTTTAGATCAGACTCAGAAAAATGGATCACCAGAAAAAAAAAAAAAATTATAATAATAATAATAATAAATCCTCACTTGTCCCTCTGGGCTTCTGTGGTGTCCAAATAACTCTAAATGAAGTGTATTCAGCTCAGAATCTGTTCCCCTATAATAATAATAATCACCAGTAGTTAGACACTGATTAACCCTCACAGGTTCTGCTAATGAATAAATCAAGAATAAGTGCTTTTTAATGACTTATAAAGAGGAAATTTGCTGCTAATCTGCATGCTAATGAGAAACTAGTAAATGGTTCATATTTGATTAACATTAATCAACAAACATTACTGGTACGATCAAACGTTACAGCCTCGACACGACAATCCATGCTATCAGTCTGTTTATACTGAGTCTCTATAAGATGTCACCGCTGAGCAGTGGCATGCGCAGACTTTTTGAAGGGCAGGGGCGAAAAGAAGGGCACTTTAGCGCGCGTTTTGGCTCCCAAGAGGGCACTTTAGCACGCGTTTTGGCTCCCAAGAGGGCACATTAGCGCGTGTTTTGGCTCCCAAGAGGGCAGTTTATCATGTTCTAACCAGCCAAGGGGGCAGTTTAGTGTGTTTTGCCAACCAAGAGGGCACTTTGGCACGCTTTTTTGGCTCTCAGGAGGGCACTTTAGCGTGCATTTTGGCTCTCAGGAGGGCACTTTAGCGTGCATTTTGGCTCTCAGGAGGGCACTTTAGCGTGCGTTTTGTCTCTCAGGAGGGCACTTTAGCGCGCGTTTTTCAACAATTGGGCCACTGCCCCCCCCTTGTGCACATCACTGCCGCTGAGAGATTTGTGGCGCGACCTCTCTGCTTTAAGTGCAAACATACAACCGACGCAGAGAAATGAAATGAATGAAACACAATTATCTACGGAAAAATATGCTCTTTTGAGTTTCATATGATGTGAACGTGTTTGTGTGGTTTCCTCTTCAGATACATGATGAAACTTCCATATATTGATCGGACGCGGATAGCAGTGTTTGGAAAGGTGAGCCCGTGTTCTCGTCTGCGATGATTTTAGATGAATTAAAGTACAAATAAATTCAGTCCACGGTGTGTTTTTGACATATATGCATATCACAAGCTGAGCAAAATCCATGTTCAGTGTATGAATCAATTTAAAAAAGATGAAATGCTATTTTTTTTATTTTTTTTTTACTGAAATTATTCTAAATCTTGAGCCGAAGTTCTTAGTTTTTAAAAATGTGAAAGTGTTGGAGGCCGCTTATTAAGCACGATTACATTTCAAGTAAATAACTCGTGATTTATTTTTTTTTTTTTTATGGTTTAACCGCTTCAACGACTCAACTATTGATTTACATGGAGGTTTCTGTTTCTGTCCGTTCAGGGTTATGGAGCGTATCTAACATTAATGATGCTCAAGTCCACTGACAGCCTCTTCAAATGTGCGTGTGCGATGTCACCAGTGACGGACTGGAAACTTTATGGTGAGTATAAACACTGTCCACACAAACACACTGCAAATATAACTCAGTATGAAGTTGTGTTGTTCTTTAACCGCTGCCTTTAAAGACTGTTTACCTGCTTACAACACTGTATCTATAGACCAAATTAAAGAGCGTCATTGAGAGTGCTGTTGAGAGGGAATAGAGGTCCTGTATTTACATGTTTCAGAGTGTAAATGATACGTACTCGCCAAAATGTTTGGAATCAGTCCAGTAGATCATGTCAGATGGCGGCTGTGAAATCGATCTGGGCAACTGCAATCGTCAAAGTAACATCCGCTAAAAGTTCTTGTTTTTGTCGCTGACAGACTGAAGTTATTATTCTAACAGTCTTGACGACATTTCAGAAACGGTTCCTTCAGAGATCGAACTTTTGTTAAATTTAAGATCCTTTAATAACCAGAAAAGTTGTCCGACACTGGAACCAGGCGGCGCCACTTCTAGCAAGAAAGTAAAAAGACATCCCCATGCTAGCTATAGCTTTTATAAGTGAGGTGACTCTTTTATTAATTGTGTTGCTATTTGCAGTTAATGGTACTAACCATAAGGTAGTACATGGTCTGAAAAGTTTGGACCTCTGATCTCTCCCAACGTCTTCCCGCAACAACTCACTTCTCACGAGATTTCAGAGCGAGACTTGTGTTTTTATTATTCAACAGAAAGGTCTCTCTCTGTATAAATCATTTCCAAAATGTCACTGAACACTTTTAAAAAATAAGCCCTCTAGTTGGACGTGACTTCGACGGTCGCAGTTGACCAGAAGAAATACGCTGCAGTTGTGTCATGGCTGCCACAGGAGGCAAACTACTGGGCAGATGTCCAAAACTTTCAAGTATGAATCATTTACACACCTAAACAGTTAAGCACAGGGCCGGGGTTCAGTAATACTCTCTCAGCTGCACAGTTTGATTTCCTCCTCACTGACAGCGTACCGTTCGGGCTCCGGCTGACAGGAGCTCCACTTTGTTTGGGTGTTTAGCTGCAGCTGAAGCATCGCGCTCCAGCGGCTCTGTTAAGAATTTATCACTTCTCATTTGCACAGCATCAGCGTTCTCTGAGAGATACCTTGGCATGCCATTACGGGATGACAGCAGATATCAGGTGCGTGTTTACCGCCTCCCCTCACTTGTTTGCCGTTGATCTTTGAAAGCGACTCGCGGTTACATCGCCGACACACCTACAGTTAAGCTCCCACAGTCACTGAGCGCCGCTATCAAAGAGAGCGGCGGCGGCGCTTTGCCTTCTCCGTGTGTTTTTTTTCATGCTCCGGAGGATTTTGTCAGTCATCTCTCTCTTTGGTAGCTGTGTGCACCGCTGTGTCAGATCACATGCCTGAAGGTTTTTTTTTTTTTTTCTATGGGCTGCTTGCTAAAAGGGTTGCCTGGCACTCTCAGGCCTCCCGCACAGACGAGATGTTGGGCGATCAGAGGTGTTTTCAAGGCGCACACTGTAAACAACCCGACCACAAATCTGTCCCCAACACGTAATAACAACTGCTCTCACAGTGCTTCAGCTTCCTGTCTGCAGACTCCACTTTACATCTTCCTTCTCCACGATTTGTACAAACGCTCACACTCCAAGCACAGAGGATAAAGCCAGCGGGAGATAATTTATCCCTTGAAAAATCTCTTTTGGATTGAACGAGAGAGTCTGTGTGTGTGCATGTAATCACGATATAATGTAATTCACCACGGCGTTTTTCATTTCATCATACTTTTCACGTTTTTTATTTTTTTATTGCTTTCCTCAACACCAGTTAGCGTTTCTGTCAACCTATTATCTCCCCACCATTTCTGATTTCCTCGCAGTTTTCCAGCGTGCTGCAGAACGTTCAGGCGCTCAGGGAGCAGACGCTGATGCTGGTGCACGGCACGGCAGACGGTAAGAGACAATAAATTGTGACGGAGTGAAAATACAGTATCTGTGGTGCATCAGCGCTGAGCACAAAGAAGCGTGCAATCCTCAAAGGTAATGAGGCAAATGGTTTTTAATCAAAAGATAAAAGGAAAAGTGGGTTATCTTAAATGGATGCTGGGATTTCCAGAGGAAAACATTCGCCAGTGAATCATGCATGTCGAATGTGTTCAGGTGTTTCCATCAGGATCTGATTGTCTATTCTTTTTCACAGTTAGGATTCGGGCCGAATCTTGCTGACATGTTTCGTTTTCTTTATTTGCAGCCAACATCCACTTTCAGCATACTGCTGAGCTCGTCAAGAACCTGGTGAAAGTCGGAGCAAACTACTCGATGCAGGTGCGTACCGCTCGGGCAGATTGTGTTCACTGCGTTTTCTGAAAGCGGGGACGAGAACGCTTGTTTTCTATAACACATCCAACAGAACGTATTGAGCGGCTCGAACCCTCTGTGAGAATACAGCCTGCAGTGTGTGTGAGCTGCTGCCGCGCTGTCAGATTCTACTTTATAGATCAGGAGAATGGTAAACGCCACAGACAGTCACAGGAAGGTGGACCTAATGTGCTTCTCTCTAACAGCTGGAGGAATCACAGACAGTTTGTAGGATCACCTGCAGGTTTCTCTGAACAGGACGAACCATCATCCACAGCGTCATTTAACCGTTTGGACTTGATAATCTAAATTTGGGCGGTGTGGTTGATCTGAGACGTAACAGCCCGACAAACATACTGTATCTATTAAAGGATAGTTCCAGTTTATTTCAAACTAAGGCTGATTTCACCTCACAATTATTGAGGCCAAAAGAATCCACAATAACTGTATTATTGTGATATCTGCAGAAACTCTTGGGGTGAAAATGTCATCAGTTCTGTCTCGCTCTCGTCTGTCATCTCCTTTTTTTTTCTCATCTTTTTTATTTTTCAGTATTGTGTCAGGTTGTAACCAGCAGTAAGCTTCATTACTGCCACCCACTTTGACAAAACAAGAACAGAAATAGATGGAAGTGATTTAAGAGGCGCAGGATCATTAACGCATGATTGCCGTGTGTGGATTATTAACACGATGTCAGCATGTTGTGACACGTCTGTCTCAGACAGGTAACAGCATTTCCAGGTTCCTCTCTGTGTTTAGCTCCAGTCACACTCAGAGGCCAGCCGCTGAAATGATTCATATAGAAATGAAATGTTGTATCTGGACAGCTGCAGGAGGCTCACGCAGCCCACACAGCCACGGTCATGAGACATAGGAAAGAAAAACACAAGTGTCCTCTGAGCAAACATGAACATATTGTTCACTTCAAGAGTTCATTTTATTTTTTTTCTGAAAGAAACATTTTCAAAAATCACTCACAGATGAAATGATTGTTGTTCAAAGAAGATTATGAATGAAAACAGTCCAGTTTCTTTTCCTTTTAGTCATTTTTTATTTTCCTTCATTTCCTGTCATTTTTTCATTTATAAGAGGAGATAAACATACATTTTGAAGTATTGTGTCGAAGAGTGGTCGAAACTCCAATCTTGACAACAACAACAACTCTGTTGTTTGCTGTTACAGGTTACAACGCTTATAGACGACATTGACAGTTTCATAAATGAGAAGAGATCATGATGTATGTTATAAAGAAGCATTCAGTGAAAACACGTGGTGTGTTAAAGTTAGATGTCCTGAAAGGTCTTGTGCTGTAGACCGCCAACGAAACTAAGAGAAACCGACGACGAGCTTCATTTCTCCGGTACTTTCAGTTTACTTCCTCTCTAACTGCTCGATTTCCAGTGGTACAGCTTCATTCCTTCCACCTCTGCAAGCTTTCAGAAAACGTGCTGGCAAACACGAATAAATGCAGATGTAGATTTTGGACTGAGGGCTCTGTTCGTATCTAATGTTGAGCATAACGGAGCTTTATTAAGTAGATTAAAATTATAAAAAAAGTTGCAACAACAATCTTTTTTTTAAATGTCTCAAACTTCCCAACGTATCAAAGAGACATAATCTAGTCAGTGAGTAATTGACTTCCTGCCAGGTTGTATCAGTCCAGCAGCAGTGAACATCTTTTTCCCACAATCCCATTTTTCAGCCCCTGAATTATTTTGTCAGGCACCAAAGGTGGTTATTTGTACAGAAAGCTTCTGTCAGCCGACAAACCTCTCTCCACTAATTCACTTCCCTTTTTTACCCCATCAGATCTACCCAGACGAGGGCCACTTCCTGTCCCAGCAGAGTCGCCAGCACCTCTACGCCACGCTGACCAGCTTCTACAGGGAGTGTCTGAAGGAGGAGCTACTACCGCTGCCCGATGACGAAGAGGAGGAGGAGGAGTAGGCGGGAGGAGCGGCTTCGAGGGTCAGACCTTTTGGCAGCAGAGCTTGAAGAATTTAGCTGAAAATCCGTCAAGGCCTTTTCACGTTTTGGACCAAGTGTTTAGCCGGACATGGAGACTGGGTCGGAGCTGCTAATGCTCTTAAAGTGTGTGTGTGTGTGTGTGTGTGTGTGTGTGTGTGTGTGTGTGAGCGCTCCAGTGTGTGTAAATGTGTTGAAAAGATAACTGAAGGACACGACAGAGACACTCGCCGGGACTTGAGACGGGGGGAACCGCCCTTTAGCATAAAGTCATTTCGGTCACGGGACGCTGTGTTTCTCATCAAAGCGCTCGGACGACCGCCTCCATCTCCCGCCGGCTCCCCGGGGCCCCGCGGCCATCCACACGTACCAAGTGCATGGTTCTTTTTTAACCCTCTCGGCTTCACTCATTATGCCATGTTAGTCTCCTTTGTGGTAGCACTCGGGGAGAAAAAGAACACAGATGTACACTTTTGATCTCACCTCTCCTTTGGTTGTTGTTATCGTTGCACAAGGAAACCGCTCCGGCCATCCGCGCAAGAAATGTTTAGTCACGCGACTTCACCGCGACCGAGTCGACCCTGGATAAGTGCTATTTTCCCGCTGAGATCTGCCGCCATCGCCCACCCTAAATGAAAAACAGTCTTGATAGGTCACACTTTACTGTACAGGGGTCTTGTGTAGACATGTACAATGCCTTATGAGGTTCAACATACTGTAATATTACTTGCTGGCAGTGGTAGTCATCCATTAGCAGTGTCATGTTAACCTATGTCAACTCAGGTCCTCGAGACACAGCATCGCAGTCAGTTTTAGTACGCCATGTCAGCTGTATGGTCATGAATAAGTTATGAATTATATGTGAAGATATCGGCCATACAGTAATTCCAGTTTCAGGCCACGCTGCAAAAGTTCTCCATCTTAATACGTCATTTAATCTCATTTTTCTTAAAAAAAAAAAAATCTCAGCTTTCTTAAAATCTCCACGAAAGGTGCAAGATGATTTTGCAGAACGTCTCCGCCGGATTCAAGAGACATTTTCTCTTCTTCTGGGTTTTTCTTTTACTTCAAGAGAGAAATAATGTTAACACCTAGTTTGTTTGTTTTTTTTACAGGTCTGTAACATTCATGGTAAGTAGGTGGTGATTACCAAGAAAGATACTTTGAATTTACCCCAAATTTCGATGAACACTTTATAAATATCTGGTCTTTTTCTGCTTAACTTTTGCTCATCATGACATTTTAATTTCAAACTGGTTTCTGTCAAATCTACGGAAGCCCGCTCAAACATTTTTCCTCCGTTTTCTCCGTGATATCAAGTTAAAGTTGTTTCTTGAGATCACAAGTTATTTATTTATTTATCACGGAATAACAACTGTTGTTTTTCCCAAGATAACAAGATAATTATTAAGGACAAAATGACTTAATAAGATTCATGAGAGTGGATCATTATGGACACACTCGTCTGTGAGGTGAGTTTGAGAGTTTTAAAGCAAAACTTTTTATGAATCGTTGCCTTTGATTAAGGATATTTCTTTATCTGACGTTTTCAGCTTCAGTCAGTCGCTACACCTGTTAAGATGCTTCGTCTGCATGCTGATCTAATAGATATTAAGCTATAAGGATTAAAAGAGAGCGGTCCTTTTGTTTCGGTCGTTTTCTTGAGATCTGGTGAAAAAGATCTCGTTATCTCAGGAAAACAACACTTGTCATTGCGTAACAGTGACTTAAATAACTTGCCAATTGTGAGAAAACTAATCAAATTCAACTTCTTATCACGGAAACACTGAGGAAATAACACAGTCGAGTCGTTGCAGCTTCTACTGGGGTAATTTTCGATACATTTTAGGGTATTTATTGTTGTAATTTGAGGATAATTTTGAAGGGATTTCAAATACTTTGCTTGGTCATTTTCCACCTACTTACTCTGAAACGTGCAGACCTGTAAAATGATCATGTTACCAAAATAACTAATGGACGTAGGTGTACTACTAAGATGGACAATTTTCCAGTGTCAGTAAGGTGTTTGCATGTCTACAGGGAATGTGTCAAGTGTTGCCACATTTTGTACAGTACAATACAGCAGAGTGTGTATATAAATATATTTTTGAGACGTCAGATCTCATAGATAGTTTCGTCTATGGGGATGGATTGATTTGACCTGGATGTCTTGTACTTCTTTTTATTTGTTTGTTTCTTTTCAGTTTCGTTTTTTTCCTTCCAGCTGTTGATTTTCTTCTTAGGATGGATTTTGTAATGCTTGTTCTTGTTCTTTTTGCTGTTTAAAAAAAACAAAAAAACTAAAGGGACAGGGCAGGGTTGAGGTTTTGGGGTTATTGTGATTGTCCTCTAGTGATGATTATAAATGAATAAAAAAAATGTGAAAAACAACAAGTTTTGCTGTTGATGAAGGTCGTCAGTCATCCAGGTCATGGTGATTCTAAGAACCATTAAAGGGATATTCTGGTGTAAGTTTAATCCATGGTCTAAATCACCATGAAACTGTGTTAGACTCCCTCTCCAGAGATCAAGTTAGCAGACCGCTAATTTACGGAGTTTTATCAACCTCAGAAACGACCGCACGACAACAATACACTGCAGTAAATGGATCCAAATATAAACCGCCACAAAAAGCCACAAATAATGCTCAGGACAGCACCAAACTTCAACAACAGTACAAATAGGGTCTCAGCACATAGTCCGGGGCATCTAACCTCCGCTAGCTTAGCTGGATTTCT
Organism: Sparus aurata; assembly: GCF_900880675.1. Taxonomy (NCBI): domain Eukaryota; kingdom Metazoa; phylum Chordata; class Actinopteri; order Spariformes; family Sparidae; genus Sparus; species Sparus aurata. The sequence goes on along the minus strand of NC_044195.1, from coordinate 32,171,975 downwards.
ATTGTGAAGCTAAAAACAGATTTCAACTCTCCTCCATCAGCTTCCAGGTCGGGGAAGTCCCGACGCGACGATTACCGAGTGCGGTTAGAAATGCTCAATTCCGTTCTTTTCCCTGTCCGCTCTCGATAATAACTGTTATAAACTGGCAGGTAAGACACATATGAACTTTGATTGCTTTTCCATGGAGTCATAATCATACATTTTCATCCATGAGCCGCGGAACTCTACTGCACTCGGTAATCGACTCGTCGGGACTTCCCGTCAACAGGAAGCTGCTGCAGAAGAGTGGTAAATTTAGTCAGCTTTTCAGTAGAAATCCAGCTAAGCTAGCGGAGGTTAGATGCCCCGGACTATGTGCTGAGACCCTATTTGTACTGTTGCTCAAGTTTGGTGCTGTTCTGAGCATTATTTGTAGCTTTTTGGTGGCGGTTTATATTTGGATCCATTTACTGCAGTGTATTGTTGTCGTGCAGTCGTTTCTGAGGTTGATGAAACTCCGTAAATTAGCGGTCTGCTAACTTGATCTCTCGAGAGGGAGTCTAACACAGTTTCACAGTGATTTAGACCATGGATTAAACTTACACCAGAATATCTCTTTAACAGCCATTCACACCTGGGCTCACCCACATGAAGGCCGATTGAGTCTACAAGTGGCCCTAACAATTCTATAAGGACACTCCCACACAGAGTTTAAAAGCCTGCGACTCCCCTCCAGTTAGTTAGAACTGAAGAAGTCTTTCGGATGAGAGGTGAAACGTCTTCTACAAGTCCAGTTGTCTACGATAGAGCACTTAAAACAGGTTCTGCTGGTGTTTAGAGCACACCAGTCACGTTTGTTTGCAGGATCGATCATCCAACTTTTCAATTTAATGCTGTATGTGTCTCTTCACCTTGAGACTCCCATTAAAGAGGAGAGGTAGTCTGTTATGGCTTCACACCTACATTAACAACTCCACTTGTTCAGAGTGATCATCGCTGCCTCAACGCTGCGTGTCCGCCTGCATTAATCACTCACAGGCCTCTGCAGTCGAGCAGATGGTGACTCTGCTGAAGGACAGAAACTCTTACATCTGCAGGATCTGAAGGACCGGAGTTAACGTAGGTGTCTTTCATCGGTGCAGATCGACCTGTTATCCACACTTTGATATGTTCTCATTCTATGAAAAGCTTCTTTTGTGCTTTGAGAGAGAGAAAAAAAACATTTGAGTTGAGACAAAACTCTTCAAAGGAACAGCAGTATGGTCCAGGTTTTCAAGTTCAAAGTCTTATTCATCTTACAGTCATGTACAACCTGCAGTGAAATGCTTCAGAGTACTCAACTTATGACAGCACTACTTAATTGGACCTGACTTTAAAACCAGGAAGTGTAGATGGTCCAGACATAATTAACAGCCCTGACTCTACCAGTGTCACTTTGTGTTAGAAAGTGTTGGAGACAAAAGGGCTCAGATGAAAAGAAGTCTTTTGAAACGGTCTTAAGAACAGGTCAGAGTAGATATAAATGGTGGAGAGAGAATATGACATTACAGAATATGACATTACAAATTAACTTCATCCCATTTGTTAACATTTCCTGGTGTTTTGAGCTGTTTTTAGGATATAGAGAGTCAAAGTCACACCCCACCGGTTGACCCCATGGGACCTTATTTTAGAAAAACTTTAAAACAAAAATCTTTAATTGTTTCAAGACCTACACATATGATGTTTGTCAATTTAAAAGTTCATTTTCCAAATCAAGAAAGTTCCAGTTTGTCATAAATAAGGTTAAATATCATGTAGTTTTGTGACGAGATGACGTCACTAACGAGACTGTTGGCTGTGTCGTCTTTATAATGACGTATTTTCACAGATATTTCATTAGTTTGATGACAAACTGAGACTTTATTGACCTGGAATATTATCTTTAAAACAGACAAACATCATATGTGTGAATCATGACAAAATTCAAACACGATCAATAAAGTATTTGTCTCTCTTCATTTGTTAACATACAACATTTTTCTGAATTAAGGTCCGGAAGTGGCGTCACTTTGTCTCTGCATATATACACGATTGGAAATCACGGGGGGGGGGGAAACGGGGAAGTTCAGAACCTCCTCACTGGGATCTAAAGAGATATTTCTCCCTTGGTAATCTATATAAGTGAAAACATTTTATTTCAAACCATACAATACATCCCATTGAAAACATTCGTGCTCATTAAAGATGCAAAACGAAGTGTTTTTAAGGTTGGTCCCCCCCAGTATGTGGATCACAGTGGTTTGTTCCACTGCCAGTCAACGTGCACCTTACTCGCGCATGCGCTCAGTGTCAGGCGCAGTCTCCGGGACTGGGAGTGTTTTGGTGAGTAAAATCTTGTCAAAAGTTGAATTTTTAGAATTTCCTCTTGTCACAAAGCGTTCAGTTGAAGCACAACAGCTCCTCGGTTTGTGTGAGAACAACAGTTAGCTATTAGCTAAACATAGCATCCTGTTCGGTCTCCACAAACACCGCTGTAGATATCACAAGTTCTCGTTTAAAACACCCGGGTTTGCCGCCATGGACGCGGCTGAAGATGACCCGGCTTCCCGTCAAGAAACATCCGGTTTTTGTCGCCTCAAACACGGACAGAATGTCCCAAGTCCTCCTTAAAAAATATTACCATGTGTCATGTAAACAAATGTTGAAACAAGCTGACAGACAGTGATCCGCAAGTCAGTTAATAGAGTGGTGTATTTTGTGGTCCCGAAACCCGGAAGTCCGTCATCTTTGCACATCCGGTTTCATCGTCTCGACTTTTGGGAGTTTTAGAAAGGGTGTTTTTCGTTAAATGTCTGAAATAAGATCCGAGGTTATAACAGGCTGAAGATATTTACACGTTTTGTTCTAAGACAATTATTATAATGCTCGTACATGTCCTAAAAACAATGGTTGCTAGCAGGTGGCTATCTGAGACTACAGAGGTTGTCGGGGACATTAAAGTGAAACTCTCTCCAAAAAGCAACCAAGGCTTTATTTGCAGTTGAATATGAGTCAAACTTTTAAGATTTACCGTAGTTTCGTAGTTTAAAAATAGAGATATTGATGCTAGTGTAAAAGTGCCCCTGCACCCCATTGAAAATTCGCTTGCCCAAAAACGAAACTACGGTAAATCTTAAAAGTGCCTCTTTCGTCATAAATATGTTTTTACATGAAGGTTTGACTTATATTCAATCAGAAATAAAGCCTCAGTCTCTATTTGGCGAGAGTTTCACTTTAAACAAGTGTTGTGTGCTAGCTTAGTAAAAGACTGATTACAGTCTACTGTATGAGTATGAGAGGATTTTTAAATGTTTTATTTTAATTATTTCGGCTGATGCAGCCTATTTTGTATGGTGACAGAAAAAAAATCACGTTTGACATTACCATGACTCTTCTTTCCTTTGTAGCGTTCAGCTCAGTTTGAACCTGAGGAGAGGTTTGAATAACCTGCGTGGATGTGTCGGGTTGATAAAATACTCTTTATCACCTTCTGCGGCTCCACGATGCTGTTCCGTTCTGTTTGATTGTCACAGGAGATATTTTTGTATTTTGTTGAATTTAATCTGCTCGTCAGCGCTTATCACCGTCTGTCAGTTTGTCTGACACATGAATTCTCTCCAGACACGTTGCAGTTTGAGAAAACAATCTTACCACGATGTCACTTTATTGTAGTAGGTCTGTTTGGAATGGTATGTCTCAGCTGATGATTTGAAAGTCGGGGATGAACTTTTGACATCCTTCCAGCTTGTTAGTGAATCCGGTTTTTACAAGGACATTGATCATTGTCGCTGTAAATGTGCTGCTGTTAGCCAAAATACTTCTTTTTAATGCTGTTAAACCAGCAGCCTCTAGCTGATAATACAGGCCAATGTTAATACTAATCAGGATTTTGTTTCTGTGGAGTCAGATTTGCTTTGTTGTACTCATTTTTCTCTCTGTTGCAGCTGGAGTATGAAACAAATGTTAACTCTGGTGTTATGGGTAATCTTTAGAGAGGACAATTCACATCCCATGAGATGACTTTATTCCAGTTAATACATAAAGACTGAGGCAAAGTGTTCTGAGATTGTCAGTAAGTGATGTAGTTTCATTGAATGTTATATTATTTCTTGAGTGAGAAGCTTCTCCATCTGTGCTCAGCTCGCTCCCAGCAGGATAGATCCACTGTCACTGTGATGCAGAGCAGTTTGGGGAAATACACTTATTTGCTTGATTTATGTCAGCAAGGCAAGAAGTCTCACATCTGTCTCATGTCTGTGTGTTAAGTACAGCGAGTCACGATGTGTTTAGCTTTGAATGCATGCAGGAAGCATTAAACCTGCTCAGACAGACAGATGTAAGGCATAAAAAAAACCACTGATGTTTCTTGGGGATGTTGGGTACCAGAACTACTTTCAGCGAAGAGCTGAGTGAAGTGATTGTGTGCAGCTTCTAAACTCTCCTTTTCACAGTGACATTGATTGGATATTATAGTATTAAACCTATAGATTTTTTTTTTCATTTGAGTAACTGTTACTGAGTGGAAAGAAAATCTGATAGGAGGAATAACATCTTCTAGAAGATAAATAATTCCGATTTTTTTAGTTTTCAAAATATTCAATTCTTTTTTTTCTAGGTGGAAAAAACATCTAGGAAAAAAAAATATTTTCTGATTTTGTAGGTTTCCTTTTCATTTCAGTAACTGTTATTGAGTGAAAAAGGCATCTGAAGAAAAAAAATCGTATTTTTATTTAGTTTTTTATTTTATTTTTTACATTTTTTTTCTTTAAAAAATCAGATTTTTCCCCCCTAAAAATTCAGAACTTTTTTCTAGGTCGATAAAAATCTTTAACTAAATTCATATTCATATATTCACATTTTTTCATAGATTTTCTTTCCATGTATGAAACTAGAACTGAGTGGGGAAAAATAATTCTGATAGGAGGTAAAACATCTTCCAAAAGAAAAAAAAAGTGTTTTCTCAAAATTCAGATTCTTTTTTTTTTTCTAGGTGGAAAAACATCTAACCTAACCCTTAATGAAAGGCTCTGTCTCTCTACACCAACCTATGTTGTCGTGGGCAAAATGGGGTGAGACTCGGAGTAATTTATTACTTCACCTCACCCTTGTCCGTACCTCTATCTAGCTCGGCAACATGGGGAGAGACACTAAGAACTTTCTCTAACCAAAAAAAAAACTTCTCTGCTGGTGGTGCTCGGGCGACAGCAAGAGGGGAGTCTCATTTTCATTTTCTGGCAGGGTTTTCCCGAGGTTCAGGTCATAACACTATATTAATAAGAAAATGTTGGATAAAACAGCTGTTCTCAGAGCACAATAATGTCCCACCACACTGTTTCAAGCTAGAAAGGTGGCGGGGTCCACCACATGTAAACAAAGTAAAACGGTATCAAACTGTGTCGTCCTTTAAGGTCAGTTTGTTTATTCAGTCTTGAAAACAAAGACAGTTTAATTTAGTTTGTTTAGACACACAAAAAAATCTATGAAGATTTTTCTCTTCTGATTAAAATTTCTTGCCCAAAACTACAGACTGCTCCTTTTAAGATAGTTTCTAGGCTAAACCGTCTCCTGTCTTTGACGTGTGGTGATTTTACTCTTCTCATCTCATCTCCAGAAACAAACAGAGACTTTTGGATTAGCCCTTTACTGTCATTGTTTAATGACGCAGCAGACTGAGTCTTGGACTTGACATCATGTGTCTCTGATGCTCAGTCAGCACTTTGGAATCCAGATCAGCTCGGCTGTATCAGATGTGGCTCTGAATGAAACTCTCTCTTTATAGCTTCAGCAGTAAAACAGACGCAGGACAGTCTTGTTTAACAATTTATTTCAGCATATAAATTTCCCCAAGTATATAAATGTCTACTGTCGACATATTGACTATAATGTACAGTATATATATGACAGAGTCATTGCATTCTGACAGGATCAAGCAAGTGCATTAGTGTCAGCAGCACAGGATCATGGTCTGAGATGATCTGGGTTGCTACGTCGTACTGGAGGACAGATATGGTGTCAGACGGGATTATAGGAGTCTGGTTATGGACAAAGCACGCTGTACAGAGTAGACTGGAATTATTACCACTTCACATTCTCCGCTCTTCTTGCCCGTTCGAAACACTTCTCACATTTCGGGATTATAGTCGCTACATGTAATGCTGAAGAATCCAGCTAGTTATAAACATTCAAAAGTGTTAAAGTGAGAAGAGCATCCATGTTTGAGTGAGTTTATCATGAGAGGAATCAGATGAAACCAGTCAGTAATATTGCAGTGTAGTTTCTTCAACAAGGAAATAACACATTTGTCATCAAAATGTTCTGAAAGGAAAAAACAACAACTTGTCTTAACTGTGATTATTACATCCTGAAAGTCCTGAGGGGCAGTGACATACATTTTTTCTAAGGTAATTTTTTCCAAGTCAGATCTAAATAGTTCTGTTTGTGACTGGAGTGCTGGTGAAAATGTGTGAATTTCATTTTTTTTCCAGGAGAATATTTTTTTTTATTCTTGTGTCAAATCAAGTTCACTCAGAGAAACATATTTCCTGTGTGGGAAGCTGACTGAGATATTTTGACCTGAAAGAAAAAACAATTTTGTTTACTCGATTTACAAAAACAAAAACAAAAATATTCTGCTGGAAGAATTTTTCCAGGGAGAAACTTTTGGTAAACAGATTATATTTTTCTTTCAGGACAATTCATGTAGGAAACAGAGTGAAAATGTAAATGTGTTGGGGAAAACATTTTTCAGGAGAAAACATTTCTGTCTTGGGTGAAACTGAGAATTATCTTTTTAGGAGAATCTTATTTTGTAAAAGTTTTTTTTATAAGGAGAAACATTTTATTATATTATGTTATATTATATAGAGTGTTTTTTTGAGGGGAAACTTATTTCAAGTTTGGGTGAAAATCTTTTTTCCTTTTATCTGTGAAACTGACTCGCTTTTTTCAAACAACTTTAAACATTTATTTATTTTTTTCTTACACCTGGATGAGAGTTATTCACTTGGTTTTTCGAGAAGAAATTTCATGAATTTTTCTTCCACTTAGTATCACACATGGGGGTAAAGAATCTTCAACATCTGTTTTTTACAAGGTTTCAAACTAAATAAATAAATAAAACTCCCTCTGACATTTTTCCTCACTTTTCAAACATTAAAAACAATATCCTGAGAATTTTCTCCCACCTGATTTCACTGATAAAAATAAATAAATAAATAAATAAATTAGGGAACTTGGGAATATTATCCTGACAAAACCTTTTCCACCTGTTCTCAGGTATTAAACACCTGTGAGATAACATTTTGGATCAGACTCACTGGAGAAACAGAAACCCCCTCAGGGCTTCAGTATGAACCTGCAGCCGACATTCCAGAACAGCGTCCTGCTTCCATGATACCTTTCACTTATTACTGACATCATTTTGGTTCCTGGCTGATATATTGGTGTTAGCAAGCTCCCATTTTTTAAAGAAAGCAAAAACGTTTGACTTGACATTTTCACAGAACTTCACACCGAGCTGATAGAAACCAGAGAAGAAGGACGAGCGGCTCGTCCAGCAGAGAAACTGAGATTCATTTCATTATACGAGGACATTCACTGGAACACAGGTAACTGTTATTATTGCTGAAAACATGATATGTGCTCCAGACGGGATTGAAATCGCTGACCAGCACAGATAATGTTACTGAATATGGCAAATGTATTGGAGTCTAATGGCCGTAAGATGAGGAATCAATCGACTATTGAAAATGCAGATGCTCCGGTTAGTGCTTTATTATCTATTTAGACGTTATGGTGACTCTGTGATAGTGTGTTGACTCTACGGTTGGAGAACTGTGACGACTGTAATGAGGTAAAGGCACCCGCAAATATTTGTTGTGTGATATGATCTCCTAAAATTTGGCGTTACGTTAAATTGTGGTGTTTGCAGTCAATAGAAATATTCACAGTAGATTACAGAAAAAGTTAGACTCTAAAATGGAAAAATACTAGTTTTCTTTGATTCCCTGACATTTGTACTCAGTACATGAGACAAACATTTACAAACAATTATCATCTGAAGCAGTAAAATACAGCGACAACCATCTTTGACACGATCACAACGCTGGAATCACCTCTCTGGTCCCGTCATGCTACATATCTTACACACTGCAGGTCTGTAAGTGAAAACTTAACGCTCTCTGAGTGCTTTTACAGAGAGAAGTCCATCAGCAACACACATGCTGTGTCTCAATTCAGGGTCTGCATCCTTCGGAGGAGCATTTGGAGGCTAATAACGTCACAATGGGGCACAAATGCTGTCCCAATCTGAAGGCTCGTCCAAATTCGTCCTTTTCCCTGTTTTTGGAGGATGCACTGCTACTATCCGTTGTGGCCTCACATATCCCAAGATTCTTTGGGCGCCCAAAAAAGAAAGAAAGAGAGATATTGGCGAAATTGTGTGGCGTACATCGTCACTGTCACGGGCCTGGGTGGCAGAAATTGTGACGTAATGGTAAAACATCTGGTGACACAACCAGGAAATGCTCCAAAGGCTAGACCGTCACATTTAACAATGGCTGACGCGAGTAACAAGGGCTCTCTGAAGGACTCGCCTTCGAAGACCACAAAGGCCGAGTCCTTCAGAGGATGCAGACCCTGAACTGAGACACAGCAAATTTTTCTGTCTGATGCTCTTCTTCTCCTCACTAAACTGTGTCACCGCAGGAAGCTCAGCAGGTCAGTCGTCTGCTTTAGACGGCTCCGGGCCGACGACCTGCTCCTCCTCGAAGCAGCGTCTGAAGAAGGTGAGCACTGAGGTCAGCATGTAGTGTTGACTCCTGACGGAGGCGATGTTGTGTCCTTCATCTGGGAAAATCTGGGCAGCAGGAAAAGACAACAGGGAGTCATCACCTAAACTAGACTTTTCATGATTTCAATGTGATCACATTCTACATGTCGGACATTCAGAGGCCAGAAACTAAAATCTGACAGTGACAGTTATTGGAAATAAATGCCGTTATTTTTTACGTTTACTGAAATAGAAATATTTTTTTCTAGACAGAAAATAAGGTGTTTTCTTGAGACAAGCAGCTATACAGGAAGTTTGTGTTAATAAAACAGTCCTCAATTTGCGAAACCTGGTTTAATTCCATTCCAACTATTCTGATTTCACAATAATGATGTGAAAGAAGTGAATGGTTGTTACACAGCCTCCATCAGGAAGCTTCCACCTCAGTCAGCCTTTAATCATAACAAGGTTGCTGGTTTGACCCTGACACACAACATCAAGGTCTCCCCTCGTTATTATCACTCAGAATTAATAGCAGCAGTTACCTGGAGAGTGTAATTAACATTTGACCCGGACAGCAGTTTGACCAGCTCAGCAGAATGTTGGAAATGAACAGTGGCTGAAATAAAGACAGAAGGGACACAATGAAAATGCATCACAGCAGTGAGAGTCAGTCTGTTACACGTCCTCTGTTGGGAATGAACAGAAATTGTACTGCAGAACCACAACGTGCCCAAAATCTACATGTGAACACCTGAAGACGCCTCGACCAGGTGGAGTCAAAGACAAGCGGACACGTTTAAACAACAAGCTATGAAACTCATTTCAGAACGACGAAGAAATGTCAGGAGGACATTTTCTTTTTTTTGTATAGTTCTAAATTGAGTGATATTTTTTTTTTTCCAGGAGCTACATTTTTTTTTTTTTCATCACTTCACAAACTTTTCTCTGGAATATTTCTTCACTTCATCTGAACTCTATCAGTGAAAAGAGGATGTTCATGTTTCAAAACAGTAAAAACATTTTTTTTATATTTATACTTTTTTCTTTTACATGTGAAACTGAGTGAAAACAAATTTCAGAAAGAAAATTATATTTTTATATTGTGTTATATTTGAAACAGGAACATTTTTTCTTTGACAATGACATTTTCTTCCAGGAGAATTTTCTCAAGTGAATTAAAAATCAAGTGAATTTTTATTTATCCATGTGAAACTAAGTCAAAACAGAGAGACAAGAGACAAACTTTTCTTAAGAATATTTTTTCACTTCATCTCACACAAAAAATGTCTCATAATAAAAAAAAATTATCAGTAAAAACTATTGAAAAAAAACTTTTGTTCTTTATTTTTCCAGGACAATTTTTCTTGTCATGTTTGACCCCGCAAAGCATCACCCCCTTGTTTCTTTAATTCCATCAACAGTGATATGTCGTGGTTTCTCTCTTGTGACAAATGTACTTATTCTAAGTCGCTTTGGACAAAAGCTTCTGCTAAATGCCCTAAATGTAAACCTAAATGTAAATGTTTGAAACTAAGTAAAAAAAACTTAAAGAGCAACTAAACCCCTCAGTTTTGGATGTTGTGCTCTAAGCTGGAAATTCAAAAAATGCCTTGATGATGGGCGGGGCTCCAGGAGTACTCTCCGATTCCCCCCTCCCCCCTAACCGTCACCACACTACACTACCTACTCAATAATCACTATGCCTCTCTATTCGCAATTCTCTCAATCCAACCTACTCGCCACAGATTCCAGATCAGCAGGTGCTAGTTTTTATAGGAGGGGGCGGAGCTAACCGTGGTGGACCGTGACGAAAGCTGCCTCCAAAACGTCATCTGCCTCCATCTCAGCCAATAGGAAAATTCGATTGTAATAACCGAGTTTCAACCCATAGAGGGCAGTCACACTTACATTTTTACTACAAAATACGCCAAATTGAAATACTTCGACTAAAATGTCAAGAGTTGGACCAGAATCACTCACTAACACTACTTTATACCCAAATACATTGGTTTTCAGCAGAAAAAAGTGGTTTGGGGGTTTAGTTGCTCTGTAAGGAGAACATTTTTTTTTTTGCCGGGAAAAAAAATGTGTAAACAAATTATGCAAGGAAAAAAATATCTGTCATCTTTGAAACAGAATGAAAAGAATTCTAAGGAGGAAGTTTCATGTGAGACAGAAAACAAATTTCAGGAGGAATAAACTTAGAATGATCATCCTGGTGAAACCTACATCAGGACAAAGGAAACCTTTATATCAGACTTCATAAGAACAAAGAAGTCCTGACCTGCCCCTCGGAACTTCTGTATGAAGTCGAGTCAGTTTCCAGTAAAACAGGCTGAGAAACTTCTCAGAAATATGAAATGTTACAGAGTCAGTGAACAGAGGAGGAACATCTCTGCTTCACCGTCTGTATCTGTACAGACTGTCACACTCACCGTCTGCTGTGCCGTGGATTATGAGAAAGTTCACTGCACTCGCTGCTGTGATGTTACTGAGCAGACTGGAAATCTGTTGGAGACAGAACACAGTGCAGCCGAAGCAGCAGCAGTTATAACGTCACCCGATTTAAAGCTAATGAACAATAAGTACTATTAATTTCACTGAAACACGACAGAAAGTTGTGTTGTTACGTTTGAAGTATTTATAGATTTGTAGCAATCCAGCAAGTAGCGTGAAGCTGAATGAAGAAGTGTTTTTAATGTGATCAGTAAAATAAAAAAAATTAGCTTCAACTCGAGCAGAGAGGCCGAAACATGATGATCTCACATTTGTTCAAATCTGAGCAGCTGCGTTTTCAGCAGAAGGCTCGAGATCGTTTATGCGACTAATTACAGTAATCAAAGTAAGATGAAATAAAAAGAACAGATGACCTTCTCGAGGTCAGACTGAGAGACGAGACTTGAGATTTTTGAGATGCTACTTAATTTACGAAAAGCTGTGACCTTTAATTTGAAAAACAAATCACAAATGTTGCTCCGTTGGGTTTTTTTCATAAATTACGGTGCATCTAAGAAAGTCTTTTCTCTCTGTGCCTGATCTTGTGAAGGTCTCCATGCTCCAACGTTCATCTCGGTAAGATACCTATAATTAATTTCAATAATATATTCATTAATTAAACTATAAAACTCTCAATTTCTGTTAGTTAAAAACTCAGCTGCTCGGCTTTTAACAGATACTAGAAGACGAGATCACGTCAGCACTGTTCATCACTGGTCACCAGTCAGATTTAGAATCGATCTGATGATGTTTCAGATCATCTTTAAAGCACTTCATGATGACCTTCATGATGTTTGATGACCAGACTTTTCAGACTCTGACACTCGGGATCAGTGGCTTCCTTTAAATCACGTCTAAAAGTATAAATAATAAATTCTAGCCCACCACAACACGTCTTATCTGCTTTATTTTCACCTTATGACTTTCCAAAGAGAATTCATTCTGAGTCGTTTCCTTTTAGCAAGTTAGTCAAAGGCGTGAACGCCGTGCTGCAGCAAATTCATCTGAGCTTTTTTTTCCACAGCAGACGTGATTAATCACACCTGTTAACAATGCCTCACTTCCTCTTAGCCGGTCCAGAAAGCCGTGCCAGAGAGCCAGCATGTGCGCGGCGTGGGCCCCGAGGCTGGCACACCTCAGTGGAATGAAGCCACCATTAATGTTATTAGTTACACCTGTGCTGCTCCTGCCGGGATGTGGAAATGTGAAAAAAAGGGGCCAGTTGGAGATGAAACCAAACATCACAGCCATTTCATTTCCATCTGAAGTTGACCCACAGTGTTTACCCGTCGCGTGCATCAAGAGGAGAACGCACCCGCTGTGTGACATCGATAACAAAATGCCGTCACACAGAAGAATTGGTTTTATGTGATTATACAACAATAAGCAAATAGATGTAATGGTTATTATGTATCCAGCTCACTGTGATGCAAAAATAAACCCATAAACACCGAGGGAGTGACATGACTGGACTTCCAATCTCTCCGCCAACATAAAAAACGTGTGCTGACACGTCCCACTGTGTCGGGCACAGCTGCTCCAGAGGTGGGAAAGAAGAAATACGACTGGCTGAGAGGACGACGATCATCACTCACTGATCCTGGATCTGTCTTTGCACATGCAGCCAGTGGACGTCACATGAATGAACCGACAGGTGTGCTCGGGACACTTCCTCTCACGACTCACTGCTCTCAAACGGCCTCCTGCGTCTCATTTACATGTTTAATGCCCCAATAAACTGTTTTACATGAGTTTGCATTCCAGCTGTGTGACGATGTTTATAGTCCTGTGTCACCTGGGAATTCCACTGGTTGCATGCACGTTGCAGAACGGCTCCGCTGCGGTTTTGCTCAATCGTCCATTAACCCCAACCGGCTGAGTTTTGAGTGCAGCACGGCGGGATTAGGATGAGAAGAAGAGCTTGGATTTGTCTCTTTCTGGAGATTTTTGTGCTGGCATCAACATGAGCATTTAACGATGAAAATTAACAGGATGTAATGTTGTTGTTTTGGTTTCTGACTTCCTCTGTGCTGAATCCGACTGACATGCAGAAATAGCTGGAACTGAGGAGATAAACAACGCAGCAGAGCCAGTGGAAGTACACACATCTGCTGTGTCTCAGTTCAGGGTCTGCATCCTCTGAAGGACTCGGCCTTTGTGGTCTTTGAAGGCGAGTCCTTCTGAGAGACCTTGTTAACCTCGTCAGCTGTTGTTAAATGTGACGGTCTAGCCTTTGGAGCATTTCCTGTTTGCGTCACCAGATGTTTTACCCTTACGTCACGATGTCTGCCGCCCAGGACCGCGAAAGTGACGATCTACGCCACGCAAGGTCGCCATTTTCATTTGGAGGAGCCTTCGAATTGTAACAGCCTTTGCACAGCGTTGTGACGTGATTGGCCTTCAAATGCTCCTCCGAAGGATGCAGACCCTGAATTGAGACACAGCAACTGTCTGGAGTGAAGCCTCTCTGGCTCTGCTGCCGTGGTGGACCGGAGGCGGACTGAACATGGACCTGGTGGAATTTAGGGTGAACAGTTAATGCTGTTGTGAATAAAACTTGATGTTCGAAGTCATACCTGGTATTTGTTTTCCTGTTTGGCCGGTGAGCCGAAGTATTTCTCAGCATCGGCCGAACCTTTGAAAAGATGAAACAGGAAGCAGTTGATGAGGAGATATTGTGAGCGGGAGACCTGCTGTTGTAATTAACTCATTATTCATTCATGATAACGTTTCCAGTGACTTTCAGTTTTTACTCACTTCGTCACTTAACACAGGACGGAGTGACAAATAGAAAATGCCACTGATGATTAATGTTGCTCCATTCTGCTGCTTGTGTTAGTCGTCTAGGGTTTGTTTGACCTTCTGAATCAGTTGTTCAGTGTTTTATCGAATCAGATTTCATAAACATGTCGCCTCAAAGACGTGTAGCTTCTGATTATGAATCCATGTCAGCATTGATGACCAAATACTAGACAAATGGGTTGAATTGCTCTTAGAATGTCCTTGTCACATTTAGGAAGAGTTACAACTTCAGATCATTGTAATATGATACGTAATAAAGTAACTACGTGTGACATTCAACGACTGAAGGATTCTTGCCCGTCTCACCGTAGAGCCTCCAGTTTGTTATCGGAGCTACAGCGATGCCACATTTGAACACAGAGCTGTAAGAGAGCAGCAGGAGAGTGGAGAGAAATCCTCCATACGCCTGGAAAAAACAACAACACATTAAAATAATGTTGCATGTGGATCCAAGAAAGAAAAACATCTGTTACACATCGGTATGGAGAAGTGATAATTTCAAAAAGAAATCCTTTTACTAAGTGACTCTGTATCTGTTCAGTAATCACAACAAATATCATAATATACTTAATATAAATTGGATGTGGTTACACATGAATTAGACACAGAGGCTGTGTTACCTTCCCATAAACTCCGACTCTGTTGCCATCGATGTACGGCAGCCTGATCAGGTACCTGAACATTCAGAGTGAAATAACAAAAATGAAGCGATCGTTTGAAGACAGAACGCAGTGAAAGACTCCTTACTTTACAAATTCTACTAAATCTGAGCCGGTTTAAGTGAGTTAGTCACATGAAGCGTCTTCTAGGTACTAAACTTCCACTTTGTGTTTCCATGGACGGTGGCACCTTGTTGGGTTGGAAAACTTCCTGGCAGCTACATTTAGTTTCATTAATCTACATTCAATCACCAGGACAAAGTTAAGCATCGTCTTTTTTATCTGTCTCTTTTCATTAATGTGCCACGTGTGAATTTTAAGAACGCCTGAATGTATTTTTTTTAACTAGCCTAGTTGAAACTATTCACTGATTGTCGACACCAAGCTTCGTCCACGTACAAAAGTCATAAGTCCTCAAATGAGGCTTAACGGCGTCTCGCTAGCCAGATAACAAGGCACAACAAACGAACGGGACAATTAAGGAACAGCACTCACTCCAGAGCTGTGATCTGGTCCTGGACATCAACGGTTCCCAGTCTCTGGTGAACCTCGTGCAGGATCCTCTGACCCTGGAAGCCGCTGCCACGGCCGTCCAGACGAGCCACGATGACGCTGTCCGAGCTGACCAGCGCCGAGTCCCAGCCGAGGGAGAAGCGGTCGCTCACAGCCTGACCACCAGGGGCGCTGTCACTGGAGGAAGAAAAGTGGAAAGGCATGAGTTCAGTCCATGAAGAAGCTCACAACACCAATACACCAAAATATACGAGAAAAAAGACAGGAAGAAGATGTAGAAATCATCATTGGTTTCCAGGAATTTGTTTCTCATCTTTTTCATTTAATAAAGGATCCAATAATGTTAATAATAATGTTACATACATGATCAGCAGCAGCGGGTACTCCTTCTCTTCATCCAAACCCAGAGGGATGATCAGCTCCAGGCGAAGTGCTGCAAAACACGCCAACAACAGAATCTCAGGACTTTAATCCTTGAACACACTTTCTGCTGCACACGTTTCTAACTCGCAGCTTAACATTCAGTCCAGAGTGTGTTTTGATGGTGAAGATGATTCAAAATCAGTGTTTTGTTATGCGCTGCATGTACGGCACATCTCTCTTCTGTGGCCACATCAAAGCTCGACGCGCTGCATGGTCAGGTAGCTTCATCAGCCATGAAAGATGTCTGTATTAATCAGTCGCAGCCAAGAACACATCGCAGAAGTTTCACACCGAATTATTTTTCCTGAGTTGGCAGTGTGTGAATAGTTTCTCCTCACTTAAAGTTTAACATATTCTTAAAGTTTTATCTGTGTCACAACTCGGAGAAAGCTGGATGTGAAAGTGTTTCCATGATTCACCCCAGAGGCCTCAGGGCGAGGGAGTCTTCTGAAACCTGTGTGGGTGATTCACCAAATGACACGATGTGACAGCTGCTGAAAGGAATCACCGGATCGTTGTTTGGGGCTTTAACTGGTGTGAAGCTGCAGGGCGACGATGTCACGATGACACTGTCAGTGGTGGATCAGTGATCATATTACTTATAAGACCCAATAAAAAGTCGGAGAAATCAAGTTGAAGCCTGTTACATGAGCGTTAAAATGTCCAGTGGATGTGCACCCTGACCTGAAGGATGAAGAATCCGCAAACATCCAAAATAAACAAGAATAAACCTGAAAGATGAGCCTGTGATTTCACTTTAGTTCAATTATCAACGACTCAGCTCCCGTCTGACTGTTCTTGTTAATGTTCGAGATTCTGCATGTATCACATTGTGTCTAACACTGAACACAGATTAGACAAAGGAAGCCATCAGTGCTTCAACACTACAGGTGACAGTTCGTCGTCCTGCAGGAATCATTTCCGTGAAAGTCCAAACCTGCATGTATTCTAAAGGGCACTCTAACCTGTATGCTCATGTCTGCATGCTACGGATGTTCAGCAGGTGCAATGTTTGTCTTTTATGTCAATCCATCATATTGTTTTATATATTATTAAAGGAGTCATCACCTGGTTTTTTACATATCCAGTCCCTCTTGGATCGCTTTGGATCAATTCTCAAAACTTATTAGAAAATTATTATTTTTTTTAAATCAAACATAGAGCTTGTTCTGACACTTTTTCATACCGCGACTTTCTCACGCGAGATTATGCGCGAGGTTTTGACCGGTCCGGATGTGCATCGTATTAATATGTAATGAGGCGCGCGTTGATTGGCCGCAGGAAGGACAGAGCCGGAATGGGGGGCGAGCCTGCATGCACACAGACTCCAAAACATAAACAGCCCGCTGTCATGGCGCGCACACTAAATAATGAACCTTACGGAATTCAGGCCTTTATGTACGAGCCGGAGTCTGAACCTGAACGGGAGAGTGAAGAGGCAGAGACGGTGGAAGAGACACGTTTACAGCAGGAAGTCTCTGAATGGTAAATTCTTTCTTTTTTCCGTCTTACTTTTCACACTCGTGTTTTACATGTAAGACCTGAGTTTTAATGCTGGCGGTGACGATGTATGGCGTGAAAATGACAGAGAAATAAGCAGATTCGGCGTGCTCACTGTGGCTGAGGACGGCTGTGAGCCGATGCTTAATATGCAAGTAGCCTCCTGTGGCTACTTGTAGAGCCAAAAACTTTAGAACTGAGGGGCAATTTCTATAAAAAAAAAAAAAAAAATTCTGTGTGAAATTTTTTAGTCCCAGAACTTTTTTTTTCATGCTTCGAGCCGAGTGAATTTTTTTTTTTTCTATGTGTCGAAACGAGTGAGAATCATTTTTTTCTGGGGCTCCATTTTATAAGTTCTGAATAAAAATTCATGATGGGATTTGAGGGACTTTTTTTTTTTTTTACCCAGCTCGAAACATGAAAAAAAAAAAATGTTTCACTCCGTTTCCAACATGAATAAAACATATTTATTTTCCAAAACTTAGAAAATGGAGCTCTAGTGAAAACAAATTCTCACTTGTCCCTCAAGGCTCCTGTAACCCTAACCCGGCCTAAAGGCAGCAAAATAAAGATGGAGGGAGTGAAAAAACCTTAACATAAACTTACAGTAAGTTTACTTTTCTAACCTAGTTTCTCGTGTGCATGGAAAATAGAGCATGGACCCAAATCCACTGGATCTGCCAGGTCAGGTTCAGTTGACGTGTTGCTGTCAAGTTTGTTAAGTGAAAATAAAGTGATAATAATGAAGTGATGGACCTACTGCGCATATATGTAATCATAGTAAACATGCAAACTGTAACCATGGTAACAACGAGCCACCCTCTGATGGAAACACAGTGCGTGAAGGTAGAGAATGTTTGTTATAGACACAGTGAAAGTGTTTGATGGTAAGATAATACAGACAACAGAGAACAAAAAAGTTATTTAATGGTGGCAGTTTCTTACCAAAGTTGTTGATCTGTACAGTTCTTCTTTCCCACTTTGGTGTCGTCCTGTTTATCAGTGCATGTCTTAAAACCGTGTTCCTTTCCAGAAACTTGTGCTCTGATAAAAAGAAGAATCACCTCAGTTAGAAAAATCACAGAAAACTCCTGAATAATTTAATCATCATTAGAACGTCTTGCATGGGTAGAAACTAACGACAAAACATCAAAACTCTGCCCGCGTTGTCAAACACACACCGTCACATTTGTAGTCCCGTAAGTAAAGAAACTGTAGGCGCTTTGAAATGTCACCAACTTAATGTCAGACAGCGCGGTAATTAAAAATCTGATTTAATACGAGCAGAAAAATCAACATCTCTCAATCTGCGAGCCTGCGTGTAGGGGTGGAGGAAGATAATCATTTATCTAGCGCAGAGTCCCCAGACGCTGCTCTCAGTGCCTCTGATGTACGCTCAACAACATCTGAGCACTTAATGCTTTAACCTTAATTGCATCCTCACATCCAGTTTTCACGGCCGTAAGTTAAAACTCCCGTTGTTGAATTTTGGCTTAATGACTCGCGATCTCAGCCGCTTAATCTCCAAATAAGAGGTGATCGATTGATGCTCTTCTCAGACACCGAGGGCACAGAGATCCGACTCCTACCCAAACAGGATGAGTAAATATACCTGATGCAACCGTGTGAAAGAGTCCAAACAGTTAACTAGTTCTTCAGCACTGGAGTACTTACTGCTCGTGTCACTGAGGTTGTGAAGAGAAGTTTGGGGGATTCCAGGACCTGGAGAAGAAAATAGTTTAGGTCAAGAAATGCTTCAGTTTTATCTGACATTTTCTTAACAGGGTTTTACATCGAGACATTAATCAAACATAAAAATCATGTCAACTTAAGATGTGTATGAGTTGACTTTCACGTCAGGAAGTGGAAAGCGTTCTGGTGGTGGTGACGAGAAATGTCCAGCTGTGTTTGTGGCGACACAACCAGATACTTTAAGACAAAACAAGATGCTTTCCTGACCCCAACTAAGTGACTTTTTTGCCTAAATTAACCAGGCAATTAGCAAAGCAGTGTCGAATTCAACCTAAAAATGTAAGTTTCAACATAAGCATGGTTTGCAGAAACGTACACTGCCAACATTTATTCGTTTGATTGTATTGGCCGGAAAATATAGAGTGAAACTGAACTGAATGACAGTAAGAGTTTGCTGATGCTGAACATTTAATTTGCGTTCAGTTTGGATAATATTTTACTAGTTTCCTCCTCTATCATTGACAAACATTTGGGGGTGAAAGGTGTGAGCTTGTGAAGATGCCGGAAAAAGTTTGAAAACCACTAGACTAACTCTTAAAATGATACGAAAACAAGTAAAGGGCGAATTTTTCAGCATGTAGTCGCCGTTGTTTTTAATGTTTCAGCTTGCATTAAAAATTAAAATCGACACGATGACTCAACTCGGCACACCTGAAAGATCCAGATAGAGACCTCTCAAACCGAAGAATGTGTGAAATGTTGGTGGACAACAGCTTCGAAACAAGAGGATTAGATTTGGAAATTATGATGCTGCTGCCATAACGAGGCGTTACCTCTGCAGTTGAGGACGACATGTTGGTAGTTCGGGCTCAGGATGGCATCATAGAAGGAGCACTTTGATTTGAAGAGGGAGCAGGTGAGGCACTCTTTATGAAATGGATCCACAGTGGAGACTCTGTGAGAGCAGAGCAACACAGATGTGTGAATACAAGTTCATTTGTTCAACAATCTGTCTGTTTCTAGACTTCAGAATCAAAGAATGCATCAAAATTAATTGTAATATGATTATGTGTTGACTAATGAAGTGGGCTGCCATCCACCCGTTTCTCTGTGTTTCCTTAATTTGCTCATAAAAATAACACCTGACTTGAAATGTTAAAACAAGTCCAATTACAGAAAAACACTGGCTCACATATAAAAGTGTAAATACGACTACATGAAAAACAAATTAAGCAGCTACATCGTGACATGTATCAACTGTAGCTGCGGCTCCCTGCATAAAAATGAAGGTTTTCCACCGTTTGAGACGCGACTGCGCTGATTTAATCAAGTCAATGATGTCTTCTGCAATGATTTAATCAACATTTTGAGCCACCAACTGTTTATTTAAATGCACCAACATCTAATATCCATAATATAAATGACAGCAGTTGATTGACATTTGACTGGAAACTGGTATGTATACCTGTACATGTGCCGCCGTGCTGAGCCTTCCTCTGTACTCAGGAAATAACTGGAAATCACAAAATCAATCTGTAAGTCGAGAGGTCATATTCTGTGTTGTTTGCTAAGATGGCGAGATGTCAACAACTTGTGCTTACACCAGGTTTGTGCTCTCATCGTAGGCCAGAATTTGACAGACTTCCCAGCTTCCTGAGGTCAGGTGGCGGACGTTGACCTCTTGATCCTCAGACTGTTGAAGAACGATAAAGAATACAACACAACAGAGCAGAGGAGTGGGTCAACATGACCTCACATGACCTCACATGACCTCACAAGGTCCAAAAGTGGTGCTGATATTTTTCACCAAGCTCAAACGTTCAATCTTAAAACTTTTGTTCCACTTATTATCTCAACAGAAAACTGAATTAATCTCCAAATGATCTACAGCTCAACATTCTCCTTCATTTATTCAAGTTAATGTATTCTTAATTCTCAGGAAACAGTGTCAGGATATAATTCAAAATGACGGAACTTCAAAATGGAATAATATGAGCAGTATGAATAATTGGACGACTTGTGCTTGAGGCAGGACAGATAAGGAGAGAAAGGAGGAAAAGTACACAGACATAAGGAGTTTCATTTCAACCGTCAAAAGCACCTAAAGAAATGTATTCATTTCATTAAAAGTTTGTAATATTCTTACCAGGTTGGAGATCATGGTGATGTGGTTGAACGTCCCGCGGCCACCGTGTTTTAAGGGCATGGTGATGAAGAATGTGGTGCAGTCCTCGGAGAAGACCGGCTCCTCGTTCTGGGGAGGAGAGAAACAAAATGTTTGGATCCATTTGGATTAAAAGGAAAATGGATTTGAGGCTTGTCTCATGTAAATCTGGTTTGTTGTCTATTCAGTTTAAATATTAAACAGTAATTCTGTGGCTGAGTTGCAGTTAAATGCCTTTATTTGATACAGTCCTGGATAAGAGTCAAGCCGTTATTCAAATTTAAAGTAAAATGCATCATATTTTTGCAAGAAGCCTTTAAGTTTTCTGATCAAGTCGAGTTCTAGACTGCTGTTTATATTGTTTACTGTTGAGGTATACTTATGGCGCTTTTCCGCCAAAATTAGTAGGTCTACACAGGTTTTTTAAAAGTGGGTCAACCAGCTAAATATCGCCTATCGAGCCCATTCCCACTTCCTGCAGGCAAGTCTGTGATTTGTCTCGGAAACGTTACGCCACAATTTACATCACAAATGTGTCGGAATCAAACCAACAATAGACAGCATCTTAAATTCCTTCCCTATTTAACAAAACAGTCACTCAGAGTAACAGGCTGGTGAAATTACATGACAGTGTTGTTGTAATGATGCTGAAACACCACGTGAACCATGAGAGTAACATAATTCCATCAGCTTTCAGCGTTTTTTATCTGCTAAATAAAAACTGACACTAGAAGGGAAGGTAGAGCGTCGTTGTTTGTGAGAACTTGTCGACTGTACCGATTTTACAGGCTTTCATATGAAAAATCAACAGTGTTCCTTAATTAATTCATCGACAGTCTTATTACCGGGCTCGTCAAAGATAACGAAGCCCTTGTTGAGTGACGCACTCACCTGACGGTCGAGCCACTTCTCTGATGTCATCACGTGTTTCTGAATTGAAAAGAGGAAATTCAATTAAAAATATCGTTCTTAAAATGTATCACAGATTGTAGAAGACTGAAAAACTGCAGTCGTACCTTTGTGCATTGACTTGTTGTGACATCACAGAGTGAGAGAATGGACGTGTTCTGAGCTCGATTCACCCAGCGGACGCTCAGCCTCTCCTGCGTCACCCATCTCACCATGGTGATGTAATACTCACTAGGGAGAGCGAGCAGGACGTACGTAAGTCATATCAGCAGCCTGGACCAACAGATGCTGTTATTCTTTACAATGTGTAGAACTCAAACCTCTTTTCAAAGCTGTCAGGAGGCCTCAGCTCGGTCGTCGAGGAGCTGCCGTCGACAGTGACGACGTAGAGAGCGGCGGTGGGATTGATTTGACCCATCTGGAGGAAAAGAGCAGTGCGAGTGTACAATTACGTTTAAATTGGATGTAATGGCCATGATGCACTGCTTCACTGTAGTGATAACAATAAGTGCCGAGCAACACGCCGCTCTTGTTTTCTATTTTTATGTGCTGTTACACTGAACAATGCCAGTAAGACTCAGTAACAAGAGAATATAATGAGAATATAATACATGAAGAGAACAGACTGTGTTGGTGTATATATACTGTGCAGGCGTCGGGGCCAGGCAGGCGTTTTCTTTCACTTAAGCCGCCCTCAAAAATATATAACTCGTTAGTCTACATGACACAGTAAGTCTGAAAAATACAGTACGACCTGTCACAAAGACGTCAGTATCTATTCCATACGCACAGCCATTTCTTTATATTTGTTATTATTTTTACGTCTCTTCATTTCCTGCTCTTGTGGAGATGTAATACCTTCTTGGAATAACTCTATTCTCCTCTAATGACGCCATTTGTGGTGTATAAAATGAAAGGTAACACATCTGAAAGTGCTTATACCAACAGGAAACTGGGAATAAGTGAGTAAAATATTCTTTTCCTGTTTTCTAATAGTGACACTGCTGCAACTCAGATCTCAAAACAGTTGGAATACTGTGTGAAAGGTGAATAAAACAGGATGCAAGCTTTTTAAGGTAAAATCGCAAATTACTATATTCATAACCATGATTTTTTTTAAGCAAATGCTTCCTTAATTTATGTGCTTATGTAAAGAAACTAAAGGAAACCCAATCAGCCGCAGCTTGACCAAAAGGTTTGATGAACTGCTATGAAACTGATTCATGCCTCCATCAGAAGTGACTGTCAGAACTTTCATCCTCTGAACCTTTTATATTATTCTACATGTTAATACTTTTGGTTTATGACCAAAAACCTGCAAAACTATTCCCATCAGTCAGAACTGCACTTTGGTTTACAGCTAATTAACAGAGCTACGCTTGATAACACAATAAGCTACGATGAACACGGTAATCATGACGTAACAGGAGCATGTTAGCGTTTTCACTGCGAGCATTTTAGTATTTAATCCAAAGTCAGTGATGTGAAAAGGAACCACAGGTCAAACTTGATAAAAAGAAAAGATACAAGTCGTACGAATAGAAGAGTAAAAGTCTTCAGGTAACTGATATTAAATCAGGGCTTGTACACATTTTTCAAGGTCAAATTCAAGCAGTTTTCAAGCACTTTTAAGGGTCATTTTTAAGATTTTCCAGCACCTTATTGCTAGGGTAAAATATGTATCTAAAGGAATATATATACTTGTGATTTTTTTTGTTCACTTTTTATCTCAATTATGTACATTGTATTATGCTGTAAACATCTAAAATTATATTTCATCATAGCAAAAATTTCTGAAATTAATTATCCAGTCTGATCCCAATTTTGTGAAAGACACAGAATTATAATGTCAAGCACTTTCAAGCACTTAAACTAAAATCCAAGCACTTTCCAGACCTGGAAAACACAACATTGAAATTCAAGCACTTTCAATGATTTCAAGCACCCGTACGAACCCTGTAAATGTGCTTCAGTGGAAAAACTATTTAATCAGCTTTGGATTTTGGCCTTTTTTGACAATTTTGATATTCAATAGATGAAACAATTCATCAATTAATATGAAAAGTGAGTGAAAATAATCAGCATTTCTTTCTTTTGTAGGATAAAGGGACTTAAACCCAGTTCTGTTCTACAACCCTGGTGTTGAAACACGACTAATAAACAAATCTGTAACCTTTAACCTTTACAACCCTGCAGGGTCACGAGCACAAAGCCTGCTAGTTATTCTCAAATCTCTACATTGTGTTGCCCTCCCAGAGCTGTTATACAGAACAGTTTGTCACAATGACAGTAATTAGGTGTTTCCTTAAGTGCAGACACATGATACCCATGAAGAAAAAACCCTCTTGGGTATTTATTTTACCGCGTATTGACTCACGATGAGATACCCGCACAAATTTATCCCCCAGTGACTGAAGCAGAAGTCTGACTGTCAGGCTGCTCTACAGCGTCACTGTTCTCACCGACTAAAAGGAGGAAAAGGCAATTAAATCTCTGCTTCGTTTGGTCCCGTAACATTATAGCACTTACCACACTCAAGGGTACGAGCAACAGAATCACTGTGTGTCTGTGTGAGCAGTTTTTACACACTGTGTGGGAAAGACAAGGGTCAGATGTGGTGCTTTATTAATTAGATGCCTTCCTGTGAAGCCCCTCCCCTCATCTGTGGTTTGCAACCGACAAATCGGGCTGCCCTCTACCTCCTGACCCCCATTTCACCAGTTTTCCACAACCCATCTCCCATCTTACAGGCATTTGATACACTAAACGACCGCATCAAAGGATGGAGGGGGCTGTGTTAACTTGCCTTACTAAAGCATATCACATTCCTATCTCTCCCAACGCCACAGATCCCTGCAGCCATCCCTCTTCAAAGGAAGCAAGTCACTGTAGCATGAATTAAACAAGGAGAGGATTCACTAACCTCGATGGATAAACTAAAGCAGAGGGGCCGGTGGTTGTATAATTTATAGCGCGGGGCTTTTACAGTGACGGTGCAATGAAGGTACATGCAGGTCGTAGTAGAGGCACGGCGTGGGGGTTGTTGTACAGTATAAAGTGAGCTAAAACGATCAGGAGCAGTCAGATTTCAACTGGATGCAAATGTTGGAATCACTTTTGGTTGTTAAAATGTTATATATTTGTACATGCCATCTGCTTTTTGAAGGAAAGCTCCATTAACACCCAGAATCACTGCAGGAATCACATATTTAACTGGCTTTAATCAAGAGTTAACTATAAACCTTTAGTGCTCTACCTTTGGATAGGGGTACTCCTTCCCCCTGGGGTACAGCGAGCCTGTGAGGCGGGGCAGCAGCATGTTAGGGACCAGCGAGTCATTGATGGTGAGGTACGCCAGTCTGGAGCCGTCAGGTGACCACCAGTGGGCCACCTGTGTGTGCAACACCTCCTCTGGAAAACCAAAAGAAGACAAATAAGACAATCAGGGTTCGTACACATTTTTCAAGGTCAAATTCAAGCCCTTTTCAAGCACTTTTAAGGGTCATTTTCAAGATTATCCAGCACCTTTTTGCTGGGGTAAAATACGCATCTACAGGAATATATATACTGGTCGGGGTTCGTATGGGTGCTTGAAATCCTTGAAAGTGCTTGAATTTCAATGTTGTGTTTTCAAGGCCTGAAAAGTGCTTGGATTTTAGTTTAAGTGCTTGAAAGTGCTTGACATTATAACTCTGTCTTTCACAAAATTGGGATCAGACTGGATAATTAATTTCTGAAGTTTTTGCTATTATGAAACATAATTTTAGATGTTTACAGCATAATACAATGTACATAATTATGATAAGAAAAAATCATGAGTATATATATTCCTGTAGATACGTATTTTACCCCAGCAAAAAGGTGCTGGAAAATCTTGAAAATGACCCTTAAAAGTGCTTGAAAAGTGCTTGAATTTGACCTTGAAAAATGTGTACGAACCCTGACTCGTGATTTTTTCTTATCACAATTATGTACATTGTATTATGCTGTAAACATCTAAAATTATGTTTCATAATAGCAAAAACTTCAGAAATTAATTATCCAGTCTGATCCCAATGTCGTGAAAGACAGAGTTATAATGTCAAGCACTTTCAAGCACTTAAACTAAAATCCAAGCACTTTTCAGACCTTGAAAACACAACATTGAAATTCAAGCACATTCAAGGCTTTCAAGCACCCGTACGAACCCTGGACAATTGAATCCCCTCCGCTGTTCACGCACCTCTTTTAATTCTGTGATTAATATTCATCATTAGTTATGATTGGTTAAATAATTGGTGGATTCACTTTCGTCAACATATTTAAAATAATATCTACTTCTTATGATGATTCAGCCTCTGCCTCTGATTGGCTAGCACTCATTGGTCGGCCTCATACCATTGGTAGGTGGAGCTACCCTTTGCTTGCTTTCCATATTTCTTTCTATAATAATCAAACGCTGGAGTACGTTACGCCGTGCATTTAACTACTACATCATTCCTACCTTGTAGAAAACTTCTGGCTGCATGGCAACAAGTATAAAGTATCTTGTTCTTCAATGCTAGTGCTGTGCTTCAGTGGACGTCATGGCAACTTAATGTGAAAGTGAGATTTAAAAAAAACAACTTGTATGGTCATGGAGAAATGGAGGTTGTATGATAAAAATGCCAGCTTTGTGTCTGACCTTGAGGCACAGATAGAGTGAATACCTTATCTGCAAACATTTGAATCCCACGCTCAAGGAGGTAACATTTTTAAATTTGTACCACAGATCCCTTGTTCCAGGTTGTATAACTCGACATCTTCTCTCTCACCCTCATACAGCCAGTCTGTGATGCCATTGAAGACGATCCCCTCTTGTCCAGAAGACGTGAGCCTCCATGAGCTGCTCTGAACATCCGTTTGGAAGTAAATGTTGTTTTCAAATATATAAATCTGCGGGGCAGAGCAAGAATGTTACTTTGAATCTGTCAACAATCACAACAAACTGCACTGGTATATATAACCTATGTATGTATGTATGGAACACCTACACACACTATATGTGAAGGAAAAATGCTACGCAGCAGGAGGAAGCCAGGGAGCTTGTGTTTGTAAATCCACTGGGTTTTATTCATTCAGTGAAGAAATGCGTTCAAGATGTAGAGATGTTCTATAGACGAGTTCAATCTTTGCAGTCTTAAAGGTACAGTACAGCACACAAAGACTGAGGTGAACAAAGAGTGAACAAAGTCTTATTTTGGATATTTTTTTAGCCTGTTGGATGAACTAAATGAAGCTTAGCGTTAGTTCATGCAGGACACGGATGTCATACGCCAAAGCTGCCGGTCGAATCATTGTGACCAATCAGCCTCACGCCAATCACAGCTATTCTCACCACAAGGCGGTCCATTTAAACATGGCTCCCTCCTCAGTCATTACTGCTTCTACTCTACTTCTGCCACGCGATGCTGCTGCTGCTGGAAAAAGCTCGCCCCCAGCCGCCATCCTTGTCAGGGCTCAAGGTTATGGCTCAATCTTGAGCGCCCTGGGGGGTTTTATCTGCATTGTGCTCCCCGTTTTGGCTCAGCATGCTGCTTGGTCAATTCAGGGAGCTTCTTAACAGCGGAGCCATCAGCGCCAAGCATGACTGTATTACTTTTTTTTGCAGAGCTTGCTGAAGAAGCTTACAGTAAGACTGACAGCATCATTGGTAGCCTGTGTGAAAAGCTAAGCTTGTAGAAGCTAACATAGATGATAACCTGTTCTAGAGGCTAAACTTCACATCATAGGGCTGTCACTTTTTATTCCAAATTCGAATATTCGTGCGAAAGTAGGGGCAAAAGTTCCTATTCGAATGTAATGACCTGTTCGAATACATAATGTATGCAACAAATAAGCGCAACAGACTGAAGTAGTTCGCCTTGTGATCCAACAGAGGGCGCTCTAAAACTTCATACATTCGAATAAATTGCGTGTCATTTCAAATTTGTGGCATTTGAGCTTTAAATGTCCTGAACAAAGCATTAATAGGTATTTTCTCCTCTACCGAAAAGATTAACGCGCCCTACTGAAAGCTAAAACTGAACACCAATCTTTACTTGTACGTCGTACCAAACTAGCTAGCCAACCACCAGCTAGTTGTCATGGATAAAGGCAGTCATGTTTATATTGTATTGATACAATCTCTGAGATAGGACACGGCACAGAGTTTAGGAATCGCTCCTGTAAAAAGATATTAGATAGGAATTTCTTATCTAGAAAGAGGCCCCCTGGTGAGCTGATCTCACACGGACAACATGCTCATTGATAAAAACATATTCCGTGATTGCTGTTATCTCTTGTGACAAATACGCAGGGAGAGTTCATCGGCGATGAATACTAGTTCGTCATTAGCGGTGTGACTCTCAGCTGGAGGGCCTCCTGGAGACCAGCTTCCACTGAGGGCAGGTAGAAACACTGAGGAAACGAGATAAATATGCTATCACATGGTTAATTACTTTCCCCGTCTGGGTTGGAGAAAATAATGGAGTGATTATTCTGCGCACAATACTCTGCTCGGCGGAGGCATTACTCACACAGAGAGCTCTGGCCGCCCAACAAGACGTCTTCGAGCTACTGCTTGATTAGTGTAACTGTTTCTGGCTTCTCTTCAAAATAATTGTTCAGTTTAAAGGGAGCTTGTCTTTCCTCGCAAGTCAAAAAAAACAGCCTTTGATCATCCTCTACCTCGGAGCGGAGAGGGCGTTATGAATGCAATGAATTATACATAGCACCGTATTACATAAGCCATAAATTAAACATTGGTTTTTCACCTTCTGCATGCAGCGAAGGTTTCTTACTTTTATCTGACGGCGCAAAACGGGAATCCAAATGTTGCTGCTGGATTAATTGTTTTTGTCAGTGAGTGAATTTTTCAGAACCTCATATTTGAATAATAATAATTAAAGACTCATCCCAATGCGTTGTCGTTATTTGACCTATAAAAAGAACTCACCAGCTGCTGACCGTGAACGCCCCATGAGGCAAACTGGAGCACCGAGTCTGACACCTCTGGAGGATTCAGCTCCCGCACCTCCCTGAAGCCAGGACAGTTAAACATGTGTTACACGTGAACCATTTACATTTATTCTTAAGTCTCAGAATAAATACAGTCAGTTCAGCTATTTCTTACGTGTTGTCTGTCACTGGTGTCTTATATTATGATTATTCACCTTGTATACAGGTTGTAGATCAGGTATGATGCCAGGAAAGAATGCCGGTAGACCTAAAACACAATCAAAAGAAAAACAAATTAGATGTTTTTACGAACAGACCTTTCTTCTTTATCCATTAATAATAATAATTAGGACCTCGACAGCCAAGAAAAACAGGGAAATAATTCAGATAATCACGACTAATAGAGGGGATTAATCAGAAAGATGAATCATCAGAGCGGATATTCTCACCATAACGTCGGTCTCTGATAACAAGACACAAAAAACACACGGTGCAAAACGCTGAGAGGATTTTGTGATTATGTTCTTTGATGATTTTGGTGCACCAGCTTTTCCTTTTGTCAGTCAGCTTTTTCCTCATTTTACCCAGTTTGTCTTTTTATTCTTGCACAGAATGACGTTCTGCTGACAGTGATGGCAACAACACAGCATGGTTTTCCAGTTAAGAAGAAGTGAGAGTGATGTGGAAACAATGCCTCACAGTGCTCTGACATAACGGCTCTCGATGAGAGGGCTTCATTTCACACAATGCTACTGACAAGTCTGTCAGAACACAATATGTGATTCCACTGCATTATGGTTGATCCTTGAATCTGACAATAAAACCTGACATTTGCCATAAATATAGATATATTCCTTCACAGCTTTATATTCCTTATGTCCAATCATCTGAAGAAACTAGAGATAGATAGTCTAATAAGTAAAAACCGATACAAAAGTCAATCATGGATCAATTTTACAAGTGCTTAATTACAGGTGCGCTATTGTCACATGTCTAAGCTATGCATGCCATATATTAGGATATTAGGGTATAAATAACATGAAATTGCAGTATGTCCAAAGGTCAACACACATATTTGCATATAAATGATAAGAAAATGTCAGTCACACAATATTTCTTTGCCCTCGTTGTATAAGAAAAACAAAAAAACGCAGCAGTGAAAAAAGGAAGACAGACATTTTTGTGGATTTTTCTATTGTTCTCTTTTAACTTTTGTGATAAACATGATAAATATGTATATTTATATATGCATTAATATTACAGAACTCGCTCTGACTGTGCTGAGCTTAACGTTGCTTCTGGGAACTTATTGTATAATGAGCAGAAAAAGCAAATCTGTGGTTTAATGAACACACAGGATTTATCAGCGGAGCTCAGTAAACATTATTATGGAAAATATCTTCCTCAGAGTGAAACTTCCGATGATTTTAACTTACTGAAGGCGCAGAGGTCATGGAACGGATATTGTAAGATGGCAAACAAGCATGAAAATATTTTAATTTCTAACAATGTTAAAATGTTTTTTTCTTCATAAAACACATCCACTACAATACCAATACAAACATACTGTTTATTATCTAAAAATCAGAAAAGTGCCTGAAGCAAGTTGACTGAATGCTTTTTAGTTGAAGCAACAAAGGCCAAGTTGGATAAACAGATAATTTACTACTGTTAATTTGCTGTGCTGAAACTCTGACTAAAACCTCACAGATATAAAAGTAGAGCTCAAAAGAATGCGAGTGGAACATACACAGTTTATTTTTTGAGTTATGTTTGAAGTGCATCTAAAGCTGGGGCTGGTAAGACCAGTGATGTGCACAAGGGGGGGGCAGGGGGGCAGTCGCCCCTCCTCGTGGCCCAATTGTTGACAAACGTGCGCTAAAGTGCCCTCCTGGGAGCCAAAACTCGCGCTAAAGTGCCCTCTTGGGAGCCAAAAAAGCGTGCCAAAGTGCCCTCTTGGTTGGCAAAACACACTAAACTGCCCCCTTGGCTGGTTAAAACATGATAAACTGCTCTCTTGGGAGCCAAAACATGCGCTAAAGTGCCCTCTTGGGAGCCAAAACACGCGCTAAAGTGCCCTCTTGGGAGCCAAAACACGCGCTAAAGTGCCCTCTTGGGAGCCAAAACGCGCACTAAAGTGCCCTTCTTTTCGCCCCTGCCCTTCAAAAAGTCTGTGCACGCCACTGGGTAAGACTGTAGAAAACCGGTAAGAACAAGCAACATTTTCCATCCTCCCGAACGAATGAAGGCACACTGCCTGACTCCACAGATGCTCGCCAACAGAGAGATGTGTTAACGGCCAGTTTGCTACTTTTAACGATCTACTCATCGCTTTTTTTAGTTGGATAAATGCTTAAATAAAACATACCTCAGTCCTGAAAGGCTACCTGGCACAACAGTGACGCCTTACTGCTGAAGGATTTTGCTTTGTATGCTTTAGAGATACAACATATAATGCTTGTATGATTTGAAATCTAATTATCCATTCAGTGTCCTTGACCAGGGCTGAGAAGTGGAGTTGGTGCACAGCTCCTAATACTTAAACGCAGAGACTGAATGTCCCTACGTGGATCAATGAAGGATAACTCAACTCAAGCACATTTACACAACTCACTCACGTCACCATACTTGAGATTCTACTAATCCCATCTGCATGTGCAACGAAACAACTGGAGAATATCCACTCACACAGCTTGTGTTTCAGGACTCATCGAGATAATGGTTCAAAACGTGCAGAGTGTCCCCGCATGCTAATCAGCTGCAGCATTAGCATAACAATGTTACAGTAAGCTCACCCGGGAGCGGAATGATAAATACTGTAGAGCCACTCCATTCCCCTCAGCTGAAGATCAATCGTGCCCAGAATGGAGTCTGCCGGGCTGATCTCCGCGACGCCTAGCCTTCAGTCCTAATTTGGACTTCCCTCCTCACCGTGCAAAAGGGAATTCTCCAGGAAGGAAAAATGAGATTGTGTTGTAACTCGACTGCTCTTCTTCTCCTCCTTCAAAACAGATGTCAACATCCAGCAGACACCCCTCGTACAGTGGGTGACAGCTCTGTGATGACTCCTTGATAAGGCTGTCAGTGATGGTTGACACATGAGAGGGCCGGATGCTCAGAGATGTGAGGAGACGGATTCAGAAGGCGGTGGTGGAGTTTGATTGTGGTGTGTGTGTGGCGGTGCTCTGAGCAGACTGGGGGTTACGGGGCGCTTAAATAATTCCTAGCATTTGTTTTATACAGCCAAGATTAGCTGCACAGTCACGAATACATTGGAAAAGAAGCATTTTAATGACAACACCTGACACCTAATTGGTGCTTTTCTTACATCTGATTCTCAAATCTGTGATTTATACACGAGCTGTAGAAGGTTGAGAGGCTGGACGAGAACGAAACATTAAAACACGTGAGGGGGGAAAAGAAAAAAGGTGCATGAATATATGTTTTAAATGCCAATACAGCTCGCGATGGCGTGCAATTACATTCTCAAGACCGTTAGAAGATAAAGATAGTCTAGTGATTTTTTTTTAGAAACCTCACACATACATTGACAAAAATAAATGCTGGACTTCTAAACCTTTAAAAGAAGTGTTATACTCTTTTTGAACACTTGCAGTAAAACACTATTATTAACACACAATTTAACACCATTCAAAGGGCACAGATACGTCGCAAACACAAGAAAGTAAACTGTGACAGATCCTGATCAGCCTTTAAGTGCTTCTCAGATGTACTGAGTGATTATTTAATTGATGCTTCGAAGAATAAATCCTAACGCAGAAAAACGTGGCTCATTAACACACTCACTTTGCGTTTACTCTCCCAGATCAACTCTCTCCCTCCTGAATGTTTGTGCAGCTGATTGTGGGGTTAATTAGTGCTATTTATTTCTATTCACACTTAAACTTCATTAACACACAGTTCTAAATGAATAAACAAAGATGCTCTGTGACAGCTGCGATAATCAGCACCGCAATAATTATGTAAGCGTACTAGTGCAAGACAAAAATGCCCTTTATAATCTGCACAGAAGGCTGCTGACCATAAAAAACAACAGAGCAAGATTTATGGAAACCTTTGACGCAGCAGTATAGAAGAGCAGAGAGCTGGCGTGATTATGATAAATTCATAAGACAACTGGAGACAGTGGTGCAGCAGCATGCCATTACTCTCCATAGATTCAGCCTGTCACTCTGATGATGAACACATCTGCTCCGTCCATCTCAGGAGGAGATAGCACCTCTAAGACTCCGCTGTCTCGATCCCAACAAGCACACCGAGCTCATTATCAAGCATGCTTGGTTCACCGACGCCGAGGTGCTCCTGCGGCCGCTGAATTATAGAATGAAACAGCGAGGGAAACACGCTGTGTGATACGCAACAAGCAGTTTCGCTGGCATTGGATGGCAGTGGGTTTCTGGTGTGATAAATGAAATGTGCTACAGTGACTTGCGTGGAGCATTAAAGGCCTCATGCAGCTTCTTCTGAACAACAAAGTCACAGCTGCCTGTCTTTTTTTCTGACTGGATTTATGGGGATCAGTGTAACAAAGGGCCGGTGGGGTTCAGGAACACTGTGAGCAACTCTGAACTCTTTTCTAACGCTGCTGTCACAGAGTTTCAATAAAATTAGTGTTAAATACATCTTTATTTTAACAGTAGTCACTAGCCGTTTTTAGACAGAGCACCAAGCCGCCAATCTGCCCGTCCTTTTGGCGGCTCGGTCCGCGGTTTTAGATAGAGGCCGGCAAATTGGGGGTCTGTTTTGGCCGCCGATTTTCCCCCTCGGAGGGTACACTTATTTCCGCCTCGTCTGCTATCTAAAAACGAGGCGGAAATGTGGCGGCCTCTGTGTGAGATGGGCGGAGGTGTCGATGACCTGCACTGTTGTGCGACCCACAGCCGGGGAGTTTTAAAACCAGGAAACAGCTGATCACAGCTGCAGTCAGTCCATCACTTCATCCGCGGACATTAAGATGAACAACTGGACAGCCGCTGAGATCCAGGAGATGCTAGCGTCTCCTCGGTCTCTGTAGCTGTTTGGTTGTGTTAGCTTGTTGTTGTGTCGGCAAGCTAAGACCGGTCGCTACTTTCAAATTAAAAGCCCCCCACTAAGAATCCAGTTCTAAACTCCAATGGGGTGCAATGTAAAGCTCTTATTTTGAAGACAAATTCTATGTCACTGTTCACAGCTCAACTTCGAGCTTCACGTCACGTCACATGTTTACGCCTACCTCAGAGGCGGCTTTTGGAAAAGGAGGAATATTACGCCTCGGTTTTAGAAAGACAGGCCGGCACATTGCCGTCCTTACCTTGGAGCAAATGTGCTGCCTTTTCTATCTAAAAAGGGCTACTGTTACAGAGTGTTTAGTCAGAAACTGATGTATCTCCATCCTCTGCTCGTGCAGTTTAAAGACTCTTTTTGGTCTCCCTGCCCACTTTATCCAATCAGGACAGAGTCCTCCACAAAGCGGCGGTCTGATTGTGATCCCACAGAGAGCAGGATCCTTCTTATTACTGCTACTGTCTGTCTGGTGATTACCACTCCAGGTGCATGTGGTGACTTAGAGAGTCGGGAGGCTAAATACAAAACTGACAGGAAGTTACACCTTCAGCAGCTGTAATCACAAATGGTAGAGGGAATGCTTCTAGTTAGCATCTGTCTGCCTAAACTGATATCGTGTTATGTGCTTGTTTTAACCAGTCGAGCTCCATGCAGTCAACAGTCAGTGTATAGCTGTTAGTACTCCAGAGCAGGCAGATGGAAGTCGGAGATGAATTAAGGATTAGATTGGAGATCAAATCCATTATTCAATGAGTTGTATCTAAGATCTACAGAGAAGCAGGAAGGAGACGTCATAAAAAACAACTTTAGTAGAAATCTTCTCCACCATAAAAGTGTAGTTCTTCTGAAATGGCCAGAATTCGGAGATAGCTCCAAAATCCACGGGGAGCAGTAAAACCACTTACTGCTGCTCACTATACTTGACTTGCCACACTTTGCTGTAGCGACCTCCCAGTGAACGCAGCTGGACATCAAACTGGGACTGAACACTGCCGCAGAGACGGGGGGGGGGGCCAGTTTGAAGACAGGAGATAAAGTAGAGAGGTGACTTAAAAAGGATCTGAGCAGGACTATAAGTCCAGAGACGGGAAGACACGGCAGGCAGGGTCAGGAGAGGCATCTCAGAGGAGGAAGGGAGAGTCGAACATCAGCAGTGGGTAGAGACGGTGTGCAAAACTGGAAGCGAATTGAGGATTTATTTTGACCAAAGATTGTGGAAAGACAAACCTCCTGCAGTGCAAAGCGTCGTCAGGAGGCAGGACGGACGAGGCTAGCTGGTTAGCATGCTAATTTCAGTAGATACCTCTGCAACACAGCACACAGACGTCTCTGACATCACTGCAACACTATTGTTTCTTCACATTCTGTTGGTAGTTTTAATCTGTTTTTAATGTTTTAAGCTAAAACGATATCTTACAAATGTCTCCTTTAATGTTGAACTCATACTGTGACGATCCCCCTTCGGAGCCACGTTAACGATCCATCTGCATTAATCTGAGGATTAATGAAGAGGGAAGACTAACAGAGGATTATCATAATTTAATTTGTGTGTAATTATAATCATTATCACCATAAATGCTGCTACATAAGTGATGCTTTAAATGCATGTGTATTATATGTAAATGTGCAAACTGACCAGTCAAGTAGCCTCGTGCTTCTGTGTTTTCTCCTGAAGACGGTGCGGAGAGCTGCGACTCCGTTCGAATAAAGCGATGATTAATTAGGTCTGTAGTATATGTCCTCAGTACACCGAGCACAGAGGGACTGCGCAGAATACATAACTCATACATAATTTAAAGCAGATTCTGAACTCAACTGATGCAAGAAGTGCTTCACTTATCACGGTGCAGCCGGCTGAGTTTACAGGAATGTTGTTAACCTGAGCATTCGAGTAGCACAGATTTAGGTCTTTAGCCGCCTGATCTCGTAACAGGAACAGTTCATATCTTCATGCGAAGGTGCACAACCACGGGCTGCTGTTGGGCCAGTGTCGGTTCTCTCTGGTGTTGTCCACCTTCATCTTTATATGCCGTAGTTAAGCTCAAAAATGTCTGGATACAGTTTGTGTCTGGGGGATTTCAGTGTGAACATCTTTAAAGGATGCTGATGGTAGTAGTAGGTGCTACATCGTAAGCAACTGGACTTTTTTCAGTTTCTTGAAGAGAAATCTCTCATCAGAACTGAAGAAGTGTCTTGGATGAGAGGTTCAACGTCCTCAAGAAACCAAAACAAGTCCAGTTTCCTACGATACAGCACTTCGGTTTTTCGGTACACTCGGGGTCTTGAGCTGCATCTATCTAGGCTTATTAGCTTATTGCATTCTTACGTTACTTTAATCATTGTTATATTTTGAGTGTATATCTGCATATCTGTATATCTGCGGATATAAAAAGTGGATATCAAGTCAAACATCTGCAAAATCTCCAGTTCCAGATGTATTTTCATTAGTGTAAATTTAAAGGCTTTCTTTCTTTTAATATCCTCAAGTATTTAACTGATATCACAGCTCAGTGTTATGATGGCCAGTTTTAATTATTTCAACACTTCAGTATGATAGGTGTCAGTAGGTAATACTAAACTCAGGCCTCAGGTGTTAGCCAGGGGCACGAATCAGAGGTGCAGACAATTCTGAATGCTTTGTCAATATAAATGAGTAAAAAAGCCAAAACACTGAGTTGTATTTGCTGAATTCATATGACTTTGATTCAGGAACATTTAGTGGATTTATGCTGAGTTGAATAACTCATGAATTTCAGAGTTTGTTTAGTCTTTTCCGCAGTTCTGAAAAGAATGGAATAAAAAGACATTTCTGTAATCACAACACGTCACTATGTGGTTTTCGAGAGCGTCCCTCTCTCTTACTAACAAATGTCCTCTCTATGCTGCAATGTTAATGAGTTTTCCAGGACTATGTGCGCAGCCTGTTTCTATCTTTAGATCCCGACCTTCGAGGCCACAGCCCCTTATCTCTGCTGCATTGTCGGATCACATATCTCAAATGCGGTGAGATTAATACAAAGGACACAAAGAGTTACTGATAGGCTTGATGTAAGACTTGGGAACGGTGATTATTTTATATAATATGTTACGAAACAGCTGCAGGGCTGCAGTCTTATGCAATCTAAATAGCTGGAAGCAAAATATTACAAGGTTCCACTTAACAAATATAATAAGTGCATTTCTAGCCATTTAATTTCTCTTATACGGAGAGAGGAGGAGTTTTCTATGTTGCTGTTTTTAGATTTCTATCTCTTTTTTTCGCCACATCACTCAGGTCGGCGTATGAAGTAGAGGCAGACAGATCAATGCCCAAAGTCTTGTTTTGAGTTTTGGTCCTGACAATTAGACTTCGCTGTTCAAGTATGAGCAAAGATCAGTGCTTCAGCTTGAAGTCAGTACAAGAGCTTTCAAGGAGACATTGCTCACTTCAGGACATTCACAGAAATAAAATGCAAACGGCGTGCTCAGATCAGCGAATGCCAACGTTCAGTTTTCAACATCATAAATTATGCTACGATGAGCAAATGTGTGTTTTCCGGTCCTTAACCTACAAAACATGCTGCATGTTGTGGATGAATAATTGCTTCATAAATATCTGGAATATTCCAAACCAATTAGTTTTCAAGCACGGAAACCACGAGTTCATACGATGTCAGATTTGTGATGTATGAAGCTGTTAAGTAGTATTTATCCAAATACTGTCTTTGCCGGAACAGCTTAACTCTCCCACAGGACCTTTGGGGTCACATGAAGATTTATTTACAGCACATAGTTTGAAAAAAGCATTTGTTGTACTTTGGAAAGATCTCAAAAGAAGCAGCAACAGTTTCTGCACTCCGGCAGGCATCTGACAGAGAATTCACACTTATTATCTGCCCTGGAAAATGACTTCATTACAGTTTCCTGGGTACCAGCGGGCAGGATCTAAATCTGGGACTCAAAGAGCAAAAGTTTCTCAACGAGCAAAGTGTAGCTGAGCAGCGCATAAAACTTTTCTCAATTTGTGAAGGAACAACTCTGATATAATGTATCTAGTACATCGAGGCACAGGCAACTTTTCAAACACTGTTTGAAAAATAACATAAATAATGTGATCAGATTATTGAAGCACGTCAACAAGAAATAGTTTGTTATTTCCTGGCCATGCTAGCAGCAAAGCACTTGGTAAGACAGTCAGTGTGTTTACCTGAGACTCAAGAAAACCGAATTACTGGGTTAGTCCGGCTATGATCGTATTTTTAAGGTGCATGTATTCACCTTAGTCTGACTAAAATCGGACTGGATCTTCTCATAGTCGAATTAAAACACCTAGATTATTCGATTGATAGTCACATTACTCCTGCATGTATACGTTCTATCAGACCGGATCGGATTTTGCGTTCTGCGCAGGCTCAAGATTTTTTTCCCGGGGCCGTGAGCCGGAAGTAGAAGGACAGCGGTGGCGGCAGCGTCTTTCCTCCGAAATAACCGCAAGCAAGAGCGCCATTGTGCATCTTGTTTGCGTAATTATCATGTACATCATATACGAAATATCAGAGATGTAGCTTTGTCTCGCTCTTCATACGCCATCTTTCTCAAATGCCGCGGCAGAGTTTGTGTTGCTGGTGACGTAAAAAGGTCAGCCGGAGGTGGCTCTGTTACCACTAGTTGAAATGGGTACAGCGCCACCTAGCGTACCGGCGTATGACATGCTCCGGCCAATAATTCTATTTTCTCACTGGCATGTATACTCGGACAAGTGCAGTTGTCTGACTGAGCAGCATAGTCGAACTATGGCTGTGATCTGATTGAGCTGTGCATGTAAACGTACTGAGTGTCAGTCGGTCCACCACTTTGGTCCTAAGTGACCTTGAAATGTTCCCTTCAGGATGAAATGCACACCTGAGGTCACCGAGACACGTCTGGTACAATCAAGGTGTAAGACAGAGAACGAGCTAAACATTACCTGCTTCACAACAACATGTTAGCATTGCATTGTGAGCCTGCTGACAGAAGCATCTGGCTAAACACACTATTGTGTCTAATGCTCACAGAGCTGCTACGGCCGTAGACAATCAGTCTTTTTGTATTTGCAGAGAAGCTGAACCCATTTTCAGTATTATATAACCAACAGAATCTGCGCACAACAACAGAAAGAGACGAAACTGTGATAATGCGCGCCACGTATTAGCAGTCGAGTATCAGCCTGAATTGTACTGATTGTACTGATGATTCCCTCAACACACAAAAACAATCCTCCATCCCATCGTCAGCACTCAGTAAACACCATGTTAAACGGTGAAGCAGACCTGCAGCGGCTGGGCAACAACACACAAGCTCAGTGTTTGTTTTGTCATATTG
This sequence comes from Sparus aurata, assembly GCF_900880675.1. Taxonomy (NCBI): domain Eukaryota; kingdom Metazoa; phylum Chordata; class Actinopteri; order Spariformes; family Sparidae; genus Sparus; species Sparus aurata. The sequence goes on along the minus strand of NC_044195.1, from coordinate 32,132,683 downwards.
CCATTTTAGAGAAAGACATGCTGGGACTGTCGGGGGCTCAGAGGGCTGATCCTCAAACCAGGCAACCTAAGAGATGGGATTTGTTTATTTTATGGCGCCCGAGAAAATTGCACAGAGGATCAACATAAACATCTTTTTTTCTTATAATATCATCCTCCAAAACATCACTGAGAGGCAGAACAACCTGTCTGTGGCAGCTGTGAAAGGCTGCGCCCTTCCTTTGAACTGTGATTGTTCAATCACAGCTCAGCAACCATGACCGCTCAAACTTTGGATTTCTCTCACACGGGATGTTATTTCTGCCGCTAGGTGTCTCTAGAGTTGAATCATGGGAATTGTTTTCTTTCGTGTTAAGTAAACCACTATCGCCATATAAAATCTATTTTAATTTGCTTATGCAGAGAAGAGTTTATGTATAAAAGATTTAGTTATGTTGCGTTCAGTTCTCTGACTTTATTCTTCATTCTTAGTAGTTACTGTTTAGTGACCACATGAAACTCACTGTTGACTTTAATACAATAAGGTATTTCTCAAAGTTTGAACATTGATGGAAAGATTTATAACTATATAACAAAAGGTCAAGTTACTTTTTAGACATTTTAATTCAGAAATGTTATCGTATCTTAAAAGCTGTGTGCATTAGGCTGCGGTAAATATCTTTTTTTGGTTTTTGTGGGTCATGTCTTGTTATCCTTTTTCCAAGAGCAGAAGTAAAAGGAATTTATTAAATTGTGTGTATCTGGTCTAATGTTAGCTGGAAATGTTCATGTGGGGCTAACTAGCTAAACTAGTAACCTAATGATACTAAGCAAGGAGCACTTTAACATCTCACTACGTTTTTTCTCCTGGGTTACAGGTGGTATTACCAAACGCCCTGTTCAGGACAGGCTCTTCAATCCTGTTTTAAGTTAAGTTAAGTTAAGTTAAGTTAAGTTAAGTTAAGTTAAGTTAAGTTAAGTTAAGTTAAGTTAAGTTAAGTTAAGTTAAGTTAAGTTAGCGCTGACATCAGTATCTCTGTCCGGCTTGTTAAAAGATTCAGGGAAGTGTACGCTTCAGTAACTCAAGCCAAATGCCATGTTTGAAAATTAAGGTTGAATAAGTACTTAACTAAAAAAGTATCCTAATGTACTTTCTACGAGTGTGTATTTGTACTTGTGATGAAGGAAAATACTGATTTGGTAGATAACTGGACATTGATCTAAACTTCAATTCTGATGCTGTTCGGTAAATAGTGTTTTTAATAAAAAATAAAAATAGCAACTTCTTTATCCTTCCAACTTCTGGGTTAAGCACCACCCACTTCAGGTGGAAGCCCTGCACATTCCCAGTATAACTACACATACATACTGGTTTACTCATTCTAATTGAAAAATACTAACTATAAGTTTTTGTTAGGGTAAAATTACTTTAATTTACAATATGGCGACTGGTGAGGATGCTGACTTTCTGTCTTTGAAATGTAGCTTCAGCCTAACCAGCACATAAACAAGGTTTTCATTCTAAAAAGGAGTCAGCAGGTAACATTAAAAAGTCAGCAGGAAACTTTGATTTTCGCAAACTCACGCAGTGTCGAATAACTAGTGAGCTTCAACTGGTAAAATATGCTAGTGACATTCATTAAGTCAGCCAGTAAAATCAATGTTTGTCAGCCTGAATCAAGCAGCAGGCTTTTGTTTATTCCTTTGTGAAATTTAAGACCCGCTGTTTTAAAATGTTGTGAGTGCTAAATCTTAACCACTTACATTGTAAACAGCAGGATTTCTGTGCTTGAAGCTTGACTGGCAAAGGAGCTGTAACTTAGCAAAGAAAAAAAGGGAGTTTGACACACACATACTGCACATTTTCATATGTGTGATAATGTAGGAATGTATGGAAGGTCTCAGACTTGGACGGAGACAATTACGGGACAGCAGGTGGTGACGGTGATCCTGCCAATGTATAGATTCTGAAAGTAAATCTGGGATGGCTAAATTAAGTGTTTGTTGTGGGCACTTGGCCTTAGCTGCCGGGGAAAGCCAGGAGTGGCAGCCAACCCCGTCCAAGACACTCGGGTGCAGCGATGCAGTTATTTTTACTCTGCTGCCAGCTTGTCTCATAAGCCAGCCACAGCTCACCCATGAGACTTGGCTGGCTTGAGGGGCTGGTTCAAGAGTCTAGTGCTAGCAGTCTGGGGAGTACCGATGTGTATCACAGCATAAGGGGGTTAAAGTTTTTCTTCAAGGAGAAGCAGAAAGAAACAACCAGAAGAAAAACTTGTATAGTTGCTACGATGAGCAAGTTAGCAGAGTGAACAAAGAGATGAATATTGCCGTTTTTGGGTTTAGTTTTTGCTGTTTACAATACATCCAGAAATTAACTAAATTTAATCAATTTTGAGTGTTTTGATATGAGAAAACATAGTTTATCATCACAACCGTTTTGTGTTTTTGTCCTATGAATGCAATCTTATTACGTTAAGACCACAAAACATCAGAGCAGATTAACTTTTGATGGGTGATGTAATATTCTTTATAAAACACATCAGTCAGCTTGTGAAACAACAGGTTTACTCCAGCTAAATTTCAGGCCAAAAGCTTTTTGATCCAGTAAACCTTTCGTGCCACAGGACGGGGATTTGACAGTTTGACATCTGTGTGTTGAGCATCTGGCATTTTAGTGTCATTGCTAATGCATTAGCACATTGTTCACCTGAGTCAGACTAGCATTAGTGTGTAGCTGTCATAATCTGGAGAGGATTATGATTATGATGTCATAGTGTGTTCTGAGATTTAATCAGCGGCGTAGCAAGCTTTTCAGAAGTGCGGGGGATGGATGTGGTTTGTGTGTGTGTTGTGGGGGGGCTTTCAGTCTGCTATGTTAGTACTATACTGAAAAACTCTAGCTGACCCACAACCTCGCTAACTCCTTGATTCCACTGAGCAGACTCTGTTACCTGGTGCATGCGACACTGTTTTGTACCGTCGTACTTCACAGAGCATTTCAGAAATGGAGTGTCAGGCCTTCCTGATGTTGTTGAGCTTGTGTACTTCATCATTTCTTCTTGATTTTTGTATCTCCACTCTGGTTGAGTAGGCTACGTAGTTAAATATACGCTAAATAATGCCATACAGTTATGTCTGTAACACTTCTACCACCGGCACGAAAAATATGGAATCACTTTACATGGCAATAAATAAATCATTAATCCCCACAAAACTCAAATAGGTTAAAATCTGGTAAAAGAGACATCTAAGTGTAAAAAAAAAAAACTGTCTATGGTAACAAATAACTTAATTAACTTAAACACCAAGCAATAACACACAAACGCACAACAACTCAGACTGTTGTGGTTTTTGCATTAACCAGTGTTTCCCACACATTCAATTATTTGTGGCGGTCAGCTGTTACAGCTTCACAGAGCCGCTAGCATCGCTCTCAGAACTTGCCGCCATTGTGTTTTCATTAGTGAATGTAATAATGTTTCTGTTGGTCAGGATATTCCACACACCTGTTGACCATGTGCATAAAATGAACTGCCACCTCTTTAAACACGTGACTGTAAAAATACAACATCCTTCAAAATACAATAATTAATGCAGACAACTGATTTTCAATTTCATTTTTATTTTTAGATTTCCAAATTAATTTCCAAATGTTCCAAATTAATTTCCAAATGTTCCAGATTCATTTCCAAATGTGTTTCCAAATTCATTTCCAAATGTGTTTCCAAATTTATTTTCAAATTTGTTTTCAAATTTGTTTTCAATTTGTATTGTTTTTTTTGTGGGAACCGGAACACCCGGAGGAAACCCACGACCCAGATCGAAGGGGTCACTGTCGACGTTTTTAGGAGAGTCTCCTCAGGGATTTGATCTTCCTCTGGGAGTTGGTGCATTATCGGTGGACTTCAGGGAGCGATTATTGCTGCTCCACTGGTTCATCCTCGCACTCCATTGGCTCTTCCTCGCACTTCTCCTCACACCTGGCTCTCACATCACCTGTGGTCTCTTGCTGCTTGACATTGATCTCCTTTGCCATCTTTTGACAAAGGGTGTCCAGCTCAGCCCTCAAGTTGTTGATCACGTGCGAGCCCACCAACACTGTGTCTGCGTGAGACTTGACTTCCTTTTCAAGCTCGTGCTGAAGAGTGTCGGCCTGCTGTCTGACAGCGATGACATCAGTTTGGTATCTTTGGCTGATCTCAAGCAGTAAGACGCTGATCTTCTCAAATTGGAGCTGAGCGTTGTAAGCCTGCTGTCTGACAGCGATGATGTCATTTTCATAACTTTGGCTGATCTCATGGTACGACACACACGTCTTCTGTAGTTCTTCTTGGAGAAGACGGTTCTTTTCTTTCTCCGCATGGAGCTCAGCTGGGAAATCCTCCTTCTGGCTGAGCAACTCCTCGTATTCCTTTTGAAGGTGTTTGTGTTGCTGGACTCCATATTCAAGCTCACGCAGAAGGTTGTCAACCTGGTGTCTGGCATTGATGACATCGGTTTCGTACCTTAAGGTGATCTCGTTGTGTGAAGCTTTCATCAACCCCAGTTCATCTTGGAGGAGCTTGATCCTGTCCTCGTCCACCTGCAGCTCAGCTCCGGACTTGTCTTTGTTGATTATATGGGAAACTTTGACTTCCTCACAATCTTCTTGAAGGTCTGTCTTCTTCTTTCTCTTTGCGTTGTTCCTTACCTGGTTGGCATCACCTGTTGGATCACTGTCCTTTTGAGGCTTGTTAATGTCCATTTCATTCAGCCTATTGTCTTTTCCCAACTGGTCTCTTGTCTGAGCCAACTCTCGGCGAAGTTGGACTGTCAGTTTCTTCTGACTGACGTATTTGGTTTTCTCTTCAACCAACTTGTTCTTTAGCTCTGCATTTCCTTGAGAAAGTGCTCGGCACCTGTTGGACAGCCTCTCGCGAGAACCGTCTCTGAGCCGCCGTTTAGAGGTCCTCTGGATACCTTTCGAGTTCCTCACAGACAGCATTTTTTTCGCTGGCATTTTCTCAGAGTAATGCTCAGTATTACACGTGTACTGATGTCACTTGATGAACAGATGTCGTCAGATAAACAATGTCGTCTGTATCAGTGATCTGCCTGTTGATTGTTCGCTTTGCTTTCCCTCTTTATCAGCAGTGATACCTGTTGAGACGACTGAACATATAAAGCGATGGGACAGTCTGAAGAAGAGCTGTCCCTTTTATACCCCTGCTGACATGCATCATGGAATCTTGGCTTTGATGACTGAAGGTTCCATTTGGCTTTGATTTGTTGCTTTTTCATCCAGACAGTTCCATTTCTTCTACCTTTGATTCTAAATGTTTACATTCAAAATCACATTCTGTGATTCACATCTAGACAAAATGGCTGCCCACTAAGTAGTGTGAATGCTGCAAGCACGAAATATTCAGATTTTTCTGCAAAGTTTTTCCATTCATCCTTGTGGGGAATTTTTCAAATTTCGTTCTGCTCCTTCTTCAGCATATTTTCAGCTAGAGAAACCGTCAGACTATCAAAATGTTCAGCTTTTTTTCTTCTTTTTAAAAAAAAAATATTTTTATTACATTTTCTCAAAACACAAAACACACAGAACTGCTCAGACACGACAGAAAAAGAAAAAAACAGCAGAGTGTGGGCATGTGGGTACAGCCCATGCTGCTGTCAGGGCGTGCCGCGTACCTGGTCCCATTGCCTGATTATTATGTCTCTTAACTGTCCGTGTTTCGGACAGTGCAGGAAGGGGTTAAATGTCATTTCCTGTGTCCAACATGTGGCGCTGTGACCATGACTGTACACTGGCCTATGTGTTCAGGGCTGGACTCTTATCAAACATGTGAAGTTTGGTCCAGATTGGAAAGAGGAAGTTTTTTTTATGTTTTTTGTGCATCTGGTCATGAGACGTATGCATACCGAATGTCATTCATGTCCATTCATGTAGGAGGCGGGGCTTGGATTTTTAATATTCCAGGGGGCGCTATAGAGTCCGATGGTAACACCTTTCATCAGCTATCGTCAGGAGGGCATTGGCAATAATTGTACCAAGTTTCATGTTAATCCGACCAACCGATGTGGAGATATAAAAAACTTAAAGAGCGCCACCTAGGGATAATCGAGCAAAGCAGAGCCTCAGGGGCTCATGGGGAAGTAGTACCCTGAGTTTCATGTCATTCGGACACACTAATGTGGAGATATGCAACACTTTGTGTTTTCAGCAAAATGTACAGGAAGTTGTTATTTCATAACTTGAGTATTGTTTGAAATATCACAATTCTTTTAATAACTTTTTGTCAGGAGGGTCCACAGATACGTTGTGCAAAGTTTCGTGCAAATCTGTGAAATCAGGAGGATTTAAAAAAAGTAGGTTTGCGACATTTCACCAATTTGCGGGAAAAAACAGTAGGCAGAAATGGGCGTGGCCTATATCAGGAGACTCAACACAATTCAGTGAACGCGTGGATATAAGTTTTTTAAATTTGCGATAAAGTATATGGGAGTTATAAGGAAAAACACACTTTCCTCGGTGGAAATTCACAATAGATTATAAAAAATGTTGGCAGGTGTGACCTATATTCCAAGTTTGGTGAGTTTTGTGGTATGTTCAGGCAGTGAAAAATGCGATCATTTGGGACAAAAAAGTCGTCACTACAAAAACATCAGGGCCAGTGGGCATATTTTCCATCCAGCCTCCTCCCTTTCAATCTTCCGCAGTAAGACAAGGCAGTATCCAGACGGCAATCAATACAGAGCACACAAACATAGCAAGGCTACAAGGTGTTTGTTAGATAGTGAGCACTTAAGACAAACAGTCACAAAGACAGGCTTAGCTGATCCGGTAAATCCACGTAGCAAGGAAGATGACAGCATGTGCCCGATATGCTGCAAGTACGGGTCCCAGACCTTATAGAAAGCATTTATTTTAGAGTGAAACATTCATGTGATGTATTCACTAGGAATGCATTCCCTAACTATGTTGTGCCATGATTTTCTTGATCCAGAAGAGCCGAATGTTCTTTCTAGCAGCAAAAGTCAGTATATTGATAAAATCTCCTGTGTCATCTGGGAGATCAAGTATAAGGCACATAGGGTCCATCCGCATTGAGACACCAAAGATAGCAGACAGTTCATTCACAACACCAGATCAATACCTTTGTAACTTCACATATGACCAGAGGCAGTGAACATAATTACCAGTCTCAAAATTACATTTCCAGCAAAGCGGGGAAATATTAGCGTCCATTTTGTTCTTGCAAACAGGTGTTAGAAGTGTGATGTACAATTCTAAACTGTATGGATTTGCTGCGGTTACACACAGAAATGTTCATAGCCTACGACCAGACTTCCTGCCAGTCAGCAGCATCTATAGCAATGCCTAGATCTTTCTCCCAAGCTTGCTTGGTGGTTTGTGAGGTTAAGAGGAGAACTGGAGTTCAGGGCTCTGTAAAAAACAGTAGTGTATTTCTTATCAATCTGTAGAGACGGGGCTCTCTCCGCACACAAAGTGGTGTTATTAGTCATTAAGGTGTATCTTTAACTATGAAATATCTAATTTGTAAATGTCTGTAGAAGTCACCTTGATTAAATGAGCCAAATTGCTGTTGTACACTCCTGACAAGATATAAATCTGGCCTTTAAACAGATCACCTATTTTCTTTAGCTATTGGGTGCCCCACACTTTAAAGCCCTGGTCCTCGCAGCCTGGCAGGAAGTCTGGGTAATCAAGAATGGGAGTGAGAGGAGATGATAACCGAGCCCGGCCTTCTATAGAGCTATTGGAACTCCAGGCTCTGATGGTGCTGAGAGTGAGGTTTTTAACAGATTCACAGCTATTCATAAACAATAGATTATAACCCTGAATCTGTTAAAAACCTCTGCACTCACCCTTTTACTCTCAGTTCCATCAGAGCCTGGAGAGCCAATCATCAGCTGGTCAGACTCAAAGCCGGTGTCATGTTTGAAGCAACAAAAGGAGAGGAAAAGTGAGCGTGTTGAACTCTCACCGGGAAAAGTGTGGGTGATTTAATACTTAATCAGACGCATCAAAGCATTACATCTCACACGAGTCACTACTGGTAGTTCTGTACGACTGCTCACTACAAATGACTGTCTTCTCTTGTCTTTGACTGATGTTTATTTCTAACATGTTTTCAGCTGAATATAAACTGTAAATGTAAAAAAGAAAATAACCATACAGTAGTTGGCAGTAGAGTTGTAAGTACCATACTTTCATTTTCCCAGATTAGTGTTTGTAGCTATTCAGGCTGAATACCTTTGTATCTTTAAATCTTTAAAGATCTCCCCTTTATGTGGAATATGGTCTCAGAAGAGTTGATAGAAGTGTTGTTATTGTAGGATCGGAAGCAGGGAAAAGGTCCAGTGTGATGAATTTAATCACCTGAAACTAAGAATTGTGTTGTCAATACAATCAAACGAGTGTTTCCATGTTTCTACGGTAGCCCAGAATGGACAAACCAAACACTGGCTCTGGAGGCGAGGGGTATTTTATTTGTTACCGGTTATCACTAGATGCCCATATATCCTACACTCTAGGGCTGCCCCCAAATAGTTGACCAAGCAACTCATTAGCCGACCAAAATTTCATTGGTTGTTTGGTCGCAAGAAAAAACAAACAAAAAAAACCAACAACATTTGGAGCCGTGTCTTTTCAAAATTAAGTCAAAATCTATGTGACTGGCGGTTGGCCTGTGTATAAAAGGCTGGAGGGCTTTTAATTTGAAGGGCCAGATACAGGAAGTCATGACAGTCACTCACTGTCAGTGTTTTTTTTTAACACGGCAGGTCCCTTCAACATCGCGGTTAGACAGTTAACAATTAATAGCAACCATGTCGGGAAAGACGTCTAAAATATGGGATCATTTTGAAAAGATGAAGGATGACCCCAAGAGGGTGACAGGCAAACTTTGCAAGAAAAACTTCGCCTATCACTCCTTACACGACGAACATGATGTACCACCTTAAACATGTAAGTAGCCTAGCTACCTGCCCATGGCGGCCCGAACGTTTGAAAGCAGAGATAAATACATTTTATTATTGTTATATGCGCTAGTATTAGACTATTCGTGTGTACTGGGGAAGCTAAATTATCCAGCTCACTGTGTTTTACTTATTGTGTAAATCTCTCTACAGGCGCATCCACTTTATATATATATATATATATATATATATATATATATATATATATATATATATATATATATATATATATATATATATACGTCAATTAGTCGACTAATCGCTCTACATGACGACCACTGGTTGACCAAGAAAATCCTTGGTCAAGGGCAGCCCTACTACACACTGTACCTTTAATATAAAAATTAATTACAACTCTGTATTAGAGTCACTTCTCTATATTCATGTTGCTGAAATTCACCTCAACACATCTCAGTGTCGACTACTTTGTGACTTCCTGAGCTAAAGTATCATAATGTCTGCTGTGGTGTTGGATTGCATTGAACAGGTGTTACTGTGTTTATCCCGTGTCACCTGCCATTGTGCCAACTTCCACTGACTGAATCCTCTCATTATGAAACATCCAATGCTGTCCAAGGACTGAGACATGTTGAGCATTTTAAATTTGTTCCCGTAATGTCAGTCATAGTTTCATGCAGTTGAGCATTTCTGTGCTCATGTTGAACACTTTCTTTTCAAGCACATGTGCTCTGAAATTAAATGTCGCAGCAGACTGGCTCGCTGGCCTTGATTTTGATTGTGCGACAGTGTGGGTTCATTGAAAGCATCAAGTGGAACAGATGTGAGTGTTTCCATTCAAGAAATGAGCCAAAGAAAAGCTTTTACACAGTTTCCCATTAAATGCACTAACTAAATATTTGATAGCTCTTTTGAATAACTGCATAACACACTCTACAGGCCTTGTGAGCTGCAATAGCTGCCAAATAAACTTGTTGTCGAGTGTTTAAAAACAGTTTGTACATGCTGAATTTGCCACACAATACGAAATAAACCATAAATTCCCGAATTAGGTCAAGGGGTTTTTGTGCGATGGTCTCAAAGACGAGGTCTTCTGCACACAGTGAGGAACAACACTGACAACAATCACATGCATAGAAGAGAAATTAGTTCAACAACTCCGGAGGACACATTTCCATCAACTGCAATAACAATTATTCACCTCTCATATAGCAGATGGCATCACCCATTCACATGAGAAAGCACACACGCTGTTTTATTCAATCTATATTTTTCACCCATAAAAAACATCTGGACTGAGGGTTGTGAGGGAGGAGTGGCTGGTACATGTTAACAAATGCAGATACACGAGTGAAATTGCTTAGATTACGCTGTTACACTCTTACTGGAGTATCAAAAATCAGTTAATTGATTTGTTTCTGGAGCTACAAGAGGCATTTTTATCGGGCTTTAGTACGGTCCTCAACAGGGAAACCAAAACTAAAATAAAACACCAACACCAACAAAACTCAACTGAACCTGAAGTGCTTACAAAAGGACAGTTGAGCCCCAAATTAAAAAACTATTTTGACGGCACTGGACAGCTCGGTTAGTTAGCTTGCCTCTCGACCCAAGCAGCGTCAGACCTGAGAATAATTAGACCCCATCCAAAGTGCTGTACATGTATATTTACACATTTTCCCCTTAGAAAGTGTTATGTAACTCACTATTAAAACACTTCTAAGGCTTAGACATGAAATTCTCCTGATTAAACAGGACAAAAGATGAATATCTGCGTTAGAAAGGTCAAAGCTATCAGCCCATACATAAAAACCTCACGAGAGAACTTAACTACAACTCCCAAATTGTTTCATCGTGCTGGTGAGCAAACTAAAAATAACATCTGCAGCTTAAATCAATTTACAGCTGTGATTGACGGCTCCAACTGGCTTCTTCTCCCAAGCAAAGACGACCGAGACTCATGGCTGTTGTAATATTCAGAGACATCCACCAAATAAAATATGAACTCTCAAAACAAAGTTGAAATCAGAAACAAGACATAACCATGTTTCTGTGTTTGGGAGCACAGAGGATCACTGGCCACAAAACCTGGAAGCTAGGCAACACAATTACTCCCACTCCGCCTCTCTATAGATATCAAACACCAAGAGTGGCAGAAACATAATGTGCTCATCAATCATCATCATGCACACTGGTATAAAAGACATACATAAAAGTTTGCAGCAGAAACTTCCAGGCCTTTCTCTCCTCATTAAGAAAACAAGGTTCATTGTTTATGACCTTTAAGCAATCAGGCCGGTGCAGCAAGCAAACCATAATGTCAGCACGTTGTCATCTGCAGTGGTTATGAAAGAAATGAATTCTGGAGGTGCAGAAGTGAACAATAGGAGACAATCATGGGCGAAAAAAAAACTTTTTTTACGACACAAACATTTCCTGATCAAAGCAGACAAATGAGGTCCTAATGAGACAATGAGTCCACCTCCTGGTCCTCTTTAGGCTGCTCAGTTCTGATAACACGTATAGTTTGCATTGCAGTGAATGTTGTTCTCCTATATATGAACCAAAAACAATCTCTCAGTCGACCATTATGGAGGTTTTTCCAGTGAGACATTTCTCAACAGGGTGAGCTCGCCTCGCAGAAATCACTGTTGCAACTACAACGTCACAATAACACCCAGATACGTCTGCAGGATACATGACCGGATTATCTATATTTCATACTCAGATAAACCTTAAAAGTCTTTGTGAAAACACAAGACTTGAGTTTCGCCTCACAGTGTGTCTAAAAACATCTGGCAGAGTTCACAACACGATGAATTCTTTATGACTAGAAATGATAGAGAAAGCAAATGCTTACAGGACCAACACAGCATCACGGTCAGTGCGTCACGGTGCTGCACAGATCCTGAACAGCAGCGTCTAAAAGCCACTGAACTGGTGAGCAGGAAGTCTTTTACTCTGTGTGCTGCTTGTATACAGACCACAGTAGATGCTGAATTACTTCCTATATAGTGACGAACACTTCCATTACACCAGATGCAGATTGTTCATGAATAAAGGACGTTGGTTGTTGGTACATTCATTGTTTTTCTTTCAACAAATACCACTAACTGTGCATGGTGGTATAACACATTACTACATAGCCTATTTAACCTAGCCGTTTTTAGACAGAGCACCAAGCCACCAATCTGCCCGTCCTTTTGGCGGCTCGGTCCGCAGTTTTAGACAGAGGGCGGCAAATTGGGGGTCTGTTGTGGTCCGCCAATTTTTCGCCTCGGAAGGCACACTAATTTCCGCCTCGACTGCTATCTAAAAACGAGGCGGCAATGTGCCGGCCTCTGCGTGAGGTGGGCGGAGGTGTACTGTTGTGCGACCCACAGCCGGGGAGTTTTAAAACCAGGAAACAGCTGATCACAGCAGTCAGACCATCACTTCATCCACGGACATTAAGATGAGCAACTGAACAGCGGCTGAGATCCAGGAGATGCTAGCGTCTCCTGGGTCTCTGTAGCTGTTTGGTTTTGTTAGCTTGTTGTTGTGTCGGAAAGCTAAGGACGGTCGCTACTTTCAAATTAAAAGCCCCCTGCTAAGAATCCAGTTCTAAACTCCAATGGGGTGCAATGTAAAGCTCTTATTTTGAAGACAGATTTATGTCACTGTTCACAGCCCAACTTCGAGCTTCACGTCACGTCACATGTTTACGCCTACCTCAGAGGCGGCTTTTGGAAAAGGAGGAATATTACGCCTCGGTTTTAGAAAGACAGGCCGGCACATTGCCGCCCTTACCTTGGAGCAAATGTGCCGCCTTTTCTATCTAAAAAGGGCGACTGATTCTCATCACTTCTTATCCAAGTGTATTTATGCTGAAAAGCACCAGTGGCTCCTCTTTTTGTCATTTACAGGGTATTTCTATATTTTCTTGTCTTTAAATTCAGTGAAAATACCAAAATACACAGCACACTACTAACCTTTGTGCCATGAAGCTCCATCGTTGCTAAAAAACAGACCACACACACATAGACATGCTCCTTCCTTACCGTGAACAAACTGTTTATTTTGACTCAATCCTTCACACACCGCCCTGTTACCTCTGTGCCCAGCGGTGCAGGAGGGAGGCCACAGGATCACTCAGCCACAAACTGTTCTGCCTGCTGGCGCCTGGCAGACGGCGCCGCAGCACCGGGCTCAGTGACAGCTTCATCCTAAAGGCAGCGAGCCTGCTCTCCAGTTCTCAAGCTAGGTCACTCTACTCGCACCGTACCGCACAAGGCTGCCACTTCACATTTTATACGAATGGAAAAGTGCATTAATTCACAGCTGAGCATATTCCCCAAGAAAAAGGCCCTTTTGAGTAACATATGCTCAAAGCCACAGTTCCCCGGCTGTTGTAGGAAATTAATTAGCCTTTTCTCTAGACTTGTTTTTATAGCTACCAAAACAAATCCACTGAAATTCACAGGAAGGACACAGTGACAGTAAAGCTAATCAGGCAATGATTTAGCCTTTTTTTTAGATAGGGAAAATGTATTGACTTCTTTTTGAATCCACATCGTCTCTGAATTCTGTTCAGCTTTCACTGTCTCAAGACCAGCTGTCCGGTCAGCAGTTCAGTTCTTGAGAAGCTGATAGATAAGTTGCTGCCAAACTGCCTATGAAAACAGTTTTTTTAACTAGTCTCCACAGAGCGTGCACAGGAAGAAAACAGTCTTTATCTAATCACTGATTGATTCGTTTTCTCTGGTTCACCAGTGCAACCAGAGGAAAAAACGGCTTTAGTCAAACCAGAAAGTTCATGGAGAAATTGGCTGTATTGATCAAATACCTTTTAAGGCCTCTAGCTCGTCATTTGACACCATTACTGATGTTATTAAGTTATGTATGTAGCGTCAGTTAAAACTGGTTTATGTTGTTTTGTTTATACTCATACTCTACTCATCCATCAACCCTCAACTTCTCCTCACACACTTTCTACTCATCAACAGACAATTTTTTTCTCTATGACATTTAGCAAAACTGTGTTGTAGCAACACACAAAACAAAATATTAGTCACACTTGATTTGGTGGGACAAGGCTGCCTGATCAATCACTACTGCTCATCTTGGAAAAAAGTGCTGGGGGTCGCAAAGTGACACGAGCGCGTCTCAGAGTTGTTGTCAATTCTTTTTTTCATTTGCAGTAACGAAAGTGTTTCTGTTCTCTGAGACGCCTGAGTGACAGATGTCAAAAACACTCAGTGTTTACGTTACCTTCCAGGCTAACCTCTGGCACATGGAACAACTTCTATAAATAAGTGCACTGAGTGATTACAAAGAATCACAAACGTATTATACCCATGAAACAACAGGGGTACATGGTTCATAATATTTGCTAATTTCATTCCCACGTTGTTGTTGAAGTACGTGATTGTGAACGGCTCCTGTTTAATTCTCAAAAATCAAACATTTCCTCTCAAGACTTGTACACCCATGTTGGATCGATGTTGGCTTTTACTCACTGACTCTGAACAGCCAGATATCTCCATGCTTTTCACGTTTTCATTTCAGCTCATGAACTGCAAACTTTCAGTATCAGCAGCCGCAAGGTAAACACCAGTGTCAGAATAAATGCGACCTGAATATTAAGAGGTTCTCACCTGCTTGACATCATATCCCAGGAGAACAAAGTTCAGATCTGGAGAAACTGCAAACTTTGAGGCCTTAAAAGTTGCCTGTGGGATAAATGAAAATGTCTTTTTTTTTACCACAGCAAACCAAAATTGTATTCTTACACTGAGATAGCCTTAAAAACAAGCATTGTCTCAAGGAAAAGCCAAAAGTATCCACACAAATTGAGATAAGTGTAAAAAGTGACAGTGCAACTTTGAGCTTAGTGGGAACAGATTCCTGCTGCAGGCAGAGTGGATTAACATGGTAACAACGAGGCATGATGTTCAGAAAAGAAAAAGAGATTTTAGCTTCTGTTATCTGCCAAGAATTATAGTGATAAAAATGTGTTTTGCATAAAAAAGCATATTTTTTATGCAATATTCTTTCATTTGAACCTTGTGTCATTTTGCTTAAATCGGCAATTTAATTTCTATTTTAAACTTCTCTCTGTACTTGGATGGAAATTAGTAAAATCATTCAAATACATTGGAGTAAACAGAAAGACAGTAGAGAGCACTTACAAAAGTTGTGTTTTTCAGCAAGAGGTCCGTCTCGTTGCTGGTTGTGTTGACTTTCAAAATGTCTCCGTCCCAGCTCCGATAGATTATTTCTTCATCTACGACAGAAACAGGCGTGAGTACAGCATGTAATTATAATCAAAATCAAATGTGTTTCTGGAGGCCCTCTTTAAACCCTGAAGCAATGACATCTGTTAAAACACTGTGAAATGTGAAAGCTGTTGAAAGCTTTGGAGACCTGATCTCAAATTTCAGAGTAAATGAGGTTGGAAATGGGATTTTCTGTTGACCATTACCAAAAGAACCCATTCTTCCTTTTCTAAACCAAAAAAATACACTAAGTTTGTTGCAGAACAGGGATTTATTGACAGGAGGGGGCCTTTCAGCTCGGTTAAATTTAAGATATACACCTCCTCATTAGAAAAACAGCCATATAGGACTGTGAAAACAGCTTTTAATTACTTAAATTATGTTGCATGTCAAGCGCAGACTTCTATGGATATAGTTCTTATTACTGCTTCAAAGGAGGAAGTGAGGACAGGTAGTGTAAAGATCAACTACACAGCAAAGATAAGGCTTAGGCAAGAAAATAACTTGGTTAGGTTCAGGAAAACACAGTGGTTTGTGTGAAAATAAAGACATTATGTACATAACTTCATCCAAAAAAACAACTTGGGAGCAGTTAAACAGGTCCAAAACAATTCCATATACAACAAGCAAGAAAGTGAATACCTAATGGATCGATGCAAGTGCCCCTGAGAAGAGTCTTTGACAAGAGAGAAGAAAACAACAACAACATAAACTCATTTAGGAGGATCTGTCTAAGACAACTCAGCTAAATGAGATTACACTTCAACATTAAACTGTGGAAACAGTGACAGGAGTGCCTGCAATACCTCCAATAACTCTAATCCCAAACCAACACAACAGCCCAGGGAGGACTGAATTCCATTAATGCATTTGACAGTTCTAAATCATTTCAAGGTCCCCATCTCATGTAAATGTCAATGAATAAGCTCTGAGGCATCAATCTCCGGCAAGAGGGCTATAGACTTGCAAACACTCAAAACACTTTTGAGCATAATGACGGGAAAATAAATATGAAAGACAGATGATTGCTTGTGTTCAACAGGCAGGAAAATCCTCAAAAGGCCTCTTGTCATTTAGAAACTCTTAGCAACAGTTTTAAAAAAAACACGGTCCTCTTTGCATATTTTATATGCCGTGCATGTTTCAAATCAATGGTTACTTCAAACCTTTTACAGCGAAAGTAATTGAAATCGGGGCCACTCTCGTCCTGAGTCGACAACAGTGCCATCAATAAAAGCTCAGAGGATGAAGATGACATCCAATCTCAGCTATGATTAAAAGTGTCCCAGCTATCCGTTGACTTGACACCGTTTCATAAGGCCAAGAATTAAAGGAAATCCCCCGTTACGCCACTGATGACACTGTAACCCAATTGATAGATTACACTACTCTAGTCTTTGACCTTAACACAAGTTTCACAATGTAGTGTCAGTAAAAGCACCACTGGTGATGTGACATTAGCCGTTTTTAGACAGAGCACCAAGCCGCCAATCTGCCCGTCCTTTTGGCGGCTCGGTCCGTGGTTTTAGACAGAGGGCGGCAAATTGGGGGTCTGTTGTGGTCCGCCAATTTTCATACTCGGAGGGTACACTTATTTCCGCCTCGCCTGCTAACCAAAAAATGAGGCAGCAATGTGCCGGGCCCTGCGTGAGGTGGGCGGAGGTGTCGATGACCTGCACTGTTGTGCGACCCACAGCCGGGGAGTTTTAAAACCAGGAAACAGCTGATCACAGCAGTCAGTCCATCACTTCATCCGCGGACGTCAAGATGAGCGACTGGACCGCCGCTGAGATCCAGGAGATGCTAGTGTCTCCTCGGTCTCTGTAGCTGTTTGGTTGTGTTAGCTTGTTGTTGTAGCGGCAAGCTAAGACCGGTCGCTACTTTCAAATTAAAAGCCCCCTGCTAAGAACCCAGTTCTAAACTCCAATGGGGTGCAATGTAAAGCTCTTATTTTGAAGACAAACTTGTTGTCAACTGTTCACGGCCGAACTTCGAGCTTCACGTCACGTCACATGTTTACGCCTACCTCAGAGGCGGCTTTTGGAAAAGGAGGAATATTACGCCTCCGTTTTAGAAAGACAGGCCGGCACATTGCCGCCTTTACCTTGGAGCAAATGTGCTGCCTTTTCTATCTAAAAAGTGTTATTCTTTATTCTGGATGCAAAGTGAGCATTTGAAACATGAAGCTCAGTTTATGGTCGCAGGGAAAACTACCCAGCCTGCGAAAAGAGTACAATGTGGAAAATCTTTTGTGGCAAATCCCTGATGATGTCATTAGCGTTATCTCAGTTGGAGTCTGCCAGCAGCAAATCCTGAAGGGAAAGCTTGTGTTTAACTGTGGCCATGGAAAGACACAAGCATTTACCGGGCAGGGAACAAGAGTGAGAGAGGCGAAGTCCCGCCACTTCCGGTGGACCACCATGGGACCCACAGGTCTTATTAACAGTGAGGACGCCGGGGACATGTCCCAACCACTTTCTGAAAGCGCTGACTTTATCCCCGTCTCCTCTTCAACTAACAAATGAGAACTCTTTGGTCTCCATCAGCACCTGCAGTCAAACCGACTGCTGCGATTCTGGAGAGAACAGGTGAGAATAAATTGTGCTGTAAGTAAGGGCTAATGGATTTTATTATTGACAACTCTGTATGAGGCCTGCACATCTGATGCTCCTTTATTTTTATTTTTTTCACTATCATTATCGACTCCGACCTCAAAAGATCCCATAATCACATTGCCTAAAATCACACATCTTGAATTTGAGCTCTTTTGTTCCCACCACTTTTCATTACAAAGTGACACCCATGATTGGACTTTATTTTAGACAAGTGTGTCTGATTGCGCATGGCAAAATCCTATTTTTGTGCCATACAAGACTCGAACTGGTAAAGTACTTAAATGTAAAATTTAAAAAAAAGATACAGGTGAAAAAAACAGCTATACACCTGCATTTTTTGGTCATTCCAATTTCACCTTTTCTGCAAATGTTTGCTTTTGTCTCCTTGCTACATACCATCATTATGCACACTGAAGTGACCCCAACAAACCCGTAACAGCTGCTCCACATTAAAAAGTCTGGGGCTGGCATTTATACACAAACTGAAGTCCGTGGAGAAGAGCGTCTGTGGTGATGAAGCAGGTGTTTAATTGGACTTTAAGAGCCTTTTAGGTCTCAGTTGCTCTGATGGTCTGATTTAATTTAAGCTACACTAATAAATCAACATTTTGTCAAAAGAAAAAAAATCCATTATGTAGCTGCTGTAAATCTACAATATAGTCACTTGCATAACAAGAAGCCAGTCGAGTAATTTGTTGTAGCAAGTGATCAATTTGAAACGCTTCAGATTATCAGATTTTGACAGAGGAGCTTCCATTTGTTTCCACATGATCCTTTTTGTTGTTGCAGCTCAACCTGATCAGGTAAATAAACATATATGTCAACTGTGAAAGGATATAAAACCATATTAACAGTTCTGCAGGGTTAGAGATCAGCAGACAGAAACAAAGGTAAAGCATGGGTTTATCATCAATTGTCTACATTAACTGTATTCTGCCTGTCATTTGTCGCAGCCACACTGAATGCTCAACCTGTCCGTCACTGTAATGTGGGTTGGTGCGATCAGAGAAGCTTTGTGAATGAGCATAAAGACGCACACAGCAAAAAAAACCAAGCGAATATGATACTTTAGTCTGGTTTATTGTGCACTCTGCTGGGTTCACTTGGGTGTACGCCATCTAGGCTAGTACATTTAGTCTTTTGGTCTTAAAGATGCATTATTCATTGTTTTATATTTACCATGGAGACAATGAGCATGTGTAATATAAAAGCTCCCCCGTAGGGACAATCCAGAATGACTCTACTCTATGGAGCGTTATGCATTTTAGCTTTTTACAGCTCACTGTTTTCTGGCTGGAAATCCTGCTCTCATCAACCCTGAATCCAGTCAGACCAAGTAGCTTTTAACGGCGAAAAGACAGTAGACTCCTTGCTGCGCACCAAACAGTCAGCACATGGCTGGTAAATAGCAAAAATAAGATACCTAGGGTGATGGTGGAGTCCAAAAACAGATCTCAAGTAGAGTGTCTATTCATCAACACAGCTTTATTGTTGCTCTGTGTCTGCTACACACAAAAAACAAACAATAATTACAGTTTTAAACAAATCCCACACTTACACTTCACCTGCTTAATAAGGCAAAAAGACACTTGCCGTTGTTGATAAGCTTATTGTCTGCTCTCTTATAAAATCATTATTCATTTACCAGAAGCAAATTGAATGGATTGCACTGAACCGTTCATCTAACACAGGAGATGTAGTTTTTGACAAAGCCGACCGCTTTGTGGTAAGATTATTGGAAGTCTTTGTGAGACAGGCAGAATTTGAGGTAGGCGGATTTACAAGGTTGCTCTTTCAAAAGTGGAAAACTGAGCGTGACAGAAGCCAACGACAGCAGTCCTGCGAGGAGAAGGAAGGCTTGGACAGCTTGGCAGCACTAATGCAAACAGCTGGACTTAAACCATTCACTAGGGAGATTTAAAAGAAGGGGACAATTCCATCACAAAAAGCGGTAATTGACGTGTTGTTCATGGTGTCTGCAGGGAAACAGTCTCTTGCATTCTTAAAAGACACAAAGCTAACAGATGGAGCCACAAACATCTCTCCAACCTCCCTGAAGGGTTTGATTTCCAATCATGACTCTGTGACTCAACATGGCAACACACTGATGGTATTGCTCTTTGCACTCATAGTTTTAAGATGCAGCATTGTGTTATACAGACAAATAAATCATTGTTTTATGAGTTAAACACACCAACAGTACACTTGATGCTGATGATATATGATAGACATGATATTTTTTCTACATTAAAATAGAATCTCATATGATGATTTTTCTGTTCGTTGTGGAGGAAGTGAAAAAAAGACCATCAAATAATATACTAAAGATAATTCAGACCAAGGTCTGTTTCATCCTGTAACATGCTCTCTTATGTTTGACTAGCTTGACTAGGCAGTTACAAATTGACTTTCAAAATCAAAGGTTAAAGAAACACTGACCTTTAAAGCTTAAATTGGGGAAGCCGAGTTAAAGGAACAATTCACCCAAACGTCATTATAAACTCAAGTGAAGTTTCATATTCCATAAAACATTTCTGGGCTTTCACAGCAAAATAGAGCTGCAGCATTCTCCTCAACAACTAATAGCAGCTTGGGACTTGTTTTTTTAAAAACATAAAAAAATAACAAGGGAAAAAAATGGTTCCATACAACTTGTCCAGGGCAGTCTTAGTCTGTGGATGTCCTGTTTTAAGTTTAAGAGAATGCTGCAACGCTATTTTGCTGTGAAGCCCCAGAAATGTTTTGTGGATTATGAAACTTTGGCCGTCTTTCCATCAGCATAGGGCTGAGTATATAAAGCCTGATTCATTTTTATTTATTTTTTTGCCCACCCAGCCCTGTCTCCTCAAATTCTGTAGCCACACACTGGGGATATGCTATGATTCTTGTTACTTTCACATAATGATTTCACATCAATCCTTCAATCTGCCAGACTGAATGTAAAGTTGAATATCCAAGCCAATATCTAAGGGTGTTGCACAAATGAAAATAATTGTTCAGGTGCAGGGAAATATGTCACAATGAGGGCTAAAAATAAGTCCAATATTAAAATGCAGTGAATATTGTGTTGTTTGTTTTGTGGACTTGTTTCTTGTTTCTACTATCTTCATTCACTCCTCATCACTGCTGCCTGAGGACGACCACAGAGCTCAAAATGTTTTGCTAATCTGTATGTCAGCTTGTCGCCGCTTACGTTCATTCTGTCAAATCTAAAGCAGCAGTGAAATAAAACACTCATTGTATCATGGGGGTTCCTCTGGCGAGCAAATCTGCTTCACAACTGCCTCTTTAACAGATCATTGAGGTAATCTTTACATACAGTATGGTCGACTGTTACAGAAACACTGGTCTGATAAGCAGAATATATGCTATATATGTCTTGTGCAGTAGGGAAGAAAAAAGAGCGATGGAAACAGATCAGCCAATTAAACTTCAGTAGCGTACAACAGTTGTTATCTGCAAATATCGGGGAAAATAATGAACCTTAAAATAAATGTTGTAACTGAATGTGTGTGAGATTTTGAAGAAATGCGCAACATAAACATGTTAATGTATACGTTAATTCAGGTGACAGACAACTTTTTCCAAATCCTTTGACATACTTACTATTGATCCACTTTGCATCAGGGTCATGTATTTGGAAGTCCTTTTGAAAGAGGTCATCCACCGTCAGCTGTGAACCGGTGGGCTTACCACCATCATCTACAGGGAGATAAAAAAAACACACACATTTAATATACCGTCAACAATTAATCAACCGTCAAAACAAAAAACATTAACTTGCATTAACTTCTTTTCTGAATATGTTAGTAATCTGTAAATACGGCTACAAAGGTTTAAGTACAATCACAGAGTAAATAAAAACCCACACAACTGTTAAATAACATGGTGATATAAGACAACTGAAGAATAAGTATCATTACTGCATCTTTATAAGGCATTTTTCATAAATGACTGGAAAACTGGAAGTTCAGTGACAATTTAAGCTGTAAATCCCCTCCAGATGTTGTCTTAAACTTCTTGTCTCACTTTTTATATCCTCATTATCATCTATTCTCTGCATGAACAACTGAAGTCTGGCTTGATTCACCCCAGACAGTGTCTGTGATTACCTGCTGTGTGCATCCAGTGTGCTCTGAATTAATACAAAAGCTAATTATGGCAGAACAAACTGAAGAGTTTGCAGCATACGTGCAAACTGTGAAACAGTACTGTGGACACGACTGAGGCTGAACACGGGAGCCTCACCTTTTGACAGCAGAACGATGGACAGTCCAATGAGTGAGAGCACCAACAGAATAACCAGCAGGGAGATGCCAATGCCCTTCCAGTTCCTATCTGGTCCAATAGGTCCAATGTCCTACACAACAAGAGAAAGAAATCATGTCAATAATAATGAATAATATAAATAATAATCTAAATATCAACACACAGTGATGCATCTTCCCCAACTGAGGTTTCTTTGAGCAAGACAAAAGCGACTCATGTAGGGGTTGAAAGCAGGTTGGGCAGATTTATTTAGTCGTATGAGTGATCGTTGAAGATTAATAAAAAGATTAATAAAAAATGCACAATGTCAGCTCATAGATCTGTGAATGAACCAGTGATTGTAAAGCATGTCCGAAGCAGCCGATCAATGGCCAGTGATGCCAATCAGTGGCAAGAAACTACAAGTCGGCCTAAACCAGAGTGGACAGTTCTGAATGCTGCCAAATCATCCAACTCCTCCTTAATGATCAATAGGAAATTCCAGAATCCTTTGATGTTAAAGGCTAAAACGAAGGTGATGTTTTGTTGACATTTCCTTCTGTGGCAAGAATGAATATAATACTTATCATTTATGTATACTCATTTGCGTTAAATCCCCTGAAATTAACAATAACAGTGTTTTCTTAATTCAGAATGAGCCTTTCAAGCTACAATACAGTCCTCAACTGAATCAGACATGTCGCCATGTTTCTACCGTAGCCCCAAAGGGACAAACTGAACACTGGATGTTGGAACGGGTTTCATGTTTCTCGCGGCCACCGTAGGAGAGTATGAGACATGGGGGGTGGTTAGTTGGTTGCTATTGCCAACCTCAACAACAGATGCCACTAAATGCTAACTACACACTCAACCTTTACTGCTATACTCAACACGTACATACATTTACCTGCACTACACACACAACAGCGCAGCTCTGTGGGCGCTAGCGAGCAAGCTAGCTAACATCGCCTAAATTAGCCATAACACAATGCCAGTTTAAATGCATATATCTTTCATAAAACTTAACAGTAACACAGTAAAGGCTATTCTTAAAATGTACTCACAAATTACCTTAAACAGGAGGAACAGTAGCTGGATAAGAAGGAGGTAAACATCAACCTCTCGGCTTCAGTTTGGCGCCTGCCCCCTACCGGAGCCCCGAGGCATTACCAACAGATCGACGAACAATCAAACCACACAGACATGGATCTGCTACATCATCTATCTGTTTTACTACCTGCGTATCACTGGCTTCACAGCCTTAACAGTAATCAGCTCTACTACACATTAACAACCAGACATACATCCACATGTCCTAAAAAGATATTAGTGTAATAAGGATGAATTAACTTAACTTTATAGAATTAAAAAATGTACCTGAAGATCAATTATTCATGTCTGCCTCATTCAGGTCATACCTCCAGCTGTTTTCTGTGTAAAGTCCCACTTTAAATCACTTATATGTGCACTGCATGTCTTTTTATTCATACTATAACATTATTTCTTAGTGTATTCATGTCTAGTATTGTGTGTTACTCTGCATTTTACTGTTTTGTTTTTTTTTTGCACTTCTGGTTTGATGCCATACTGCATTTTGTTGTCAGTGTAACTGCGATGTCAGCTATGTTAAATCTAGTCGAATGTAATCTATATAAAGAATATATATGACTTTACTTTCACAGACAAAGAAATGTATCTGATTCTTAACCTGGAACCTGCTGATATCTGAAACTGACTTCATATAAAAAAGGAGGGAAAAAACCTCATCTTGTTCTTGGTTCTACTTAATTGGTTTTCAACGTAATCCAATCAACCTGGATTACGTAGGAAAACCTGCTGTTCTTGGAACAAACCCTGAAGGTTGTGAAGTCGTAGCTGTTCTTACTGTGCCGAACTTGATGAAAGAACAGAACAATCCTCTGAAGACGAGGCCCATTTTTGGACGTATCTCAAACTCTTTATCTTCCCCGACATCAATTATGCAGCCTTATTTCATTTGCAGTGACAGAGCAGTGTTATAAATAAATCTATCATGCTTACAGCGCCCCGAGCTACTGAAATGCCGTCTGTGTATTTATGGATCTATTTGCTCTCCAAGTCTTTTAATTGGGAGGATGATTCAAAGATAAATATCCTGGAGCGGTGCCAGCTCCACCCTCCCCCCCTCCAGTTCTACTCCACATCTCCAGCCCTGCACCTCGTCCCTGCGGCGTCGCCAATATTAAAATTCTGGATGGCTCACAAGAGAAAAGTAATTTTCCACCGAGAAGACTTTTCCTCGGGTCTAGATTCAACATCATTTTCTTTGTGTTTTTATCTGTTTTGTTTAGCCTCATTAACTGGGGCGACCCTCATTACACGTCAGGGAACATTATTTGCTGTTGTGGTTTCTTCATCAGATGATACACTGAGCGTATAATATTTTTTTTATTTTCCTCCTAGTGTACATTTTCATGTGCAGGAGCTG
Organism: Sparus aurata; assembly: GCF_900880675.1. Classification (NCBI taxonomy): domain Eukaryota; kingdom Metazoa; phylum Chordata; class Actinopteri; order Spariformes; family Sparidae; genus Sparus; species Sparus aurata. Next base: position 32,108,169 of record NC_044195.1, on the reverse strand, counting down.
AGTAAACCTTTGCATCCCCTGCTGTGGAAATGCACTACGAAGAGTTGTTTAAACGAATTTTCCATGAGAGAAATCCATCAAACTCCTCTATCTAAAATACAGAAGGGCCATTAAACTCGTGCTGCTTTTTTAAGATGCAAAGTCTTGGTCACACTGTTCATCAGCACCATGCAAGAAGGCTTCGTGGTAACAAGGCAGCACAGCAGAAACCAAATACAAGTGATACTCACATCTGCTAACCTGTCAAGAGGGGCAAAGTGTTTCCTCACACATGCTGTTCCTGACATTTTCTCTGTGACATCTACGTGATTTTGTGTCTGCTTAGATGCTCTCAACTATCTGTGGCATTGTGAGAGGCGCTGCTGTGACGATACACAGCTGCAGATGCTGAACTGTACAGAAAACAGGTCGCGAAGTGTGTTGAAATGTGAAGTGTGTTGTGGAGCAGCTGATCTCCGGCATAATCTCCATCAGAACTGAAGTCTTCATCCCCAGTGTCAAGAAAAATAAATCAGCAGGAACGTGCGCAGGGTATGTTCTGGATATCACAGGGAAACATGAGGAAAACCCAACCAGCTGGCAGACGGACTGTTCGAAAGTGAATAAACTTCAAACAGGAGTGGTTTTTGTGCAACTTCACACTTTGGCACAGAAAAAACTGAGCACAAATAATAGCGGCTGATCATTGTTACATTGTTACTTTCTAAATATCGAGGTTGAAAGCTTGAAGGCTGCTGGCTTCAGCTCTCGATGGCGCTCATTGTGTTTGAAACCAGTTACTTGCTGACCGCAGGAACAATTCAGCATATGTGCAAAACACAAAGGAACATTTTTAAACAGACAGACACAGATAATTAATCATACCAATTTATGTTCCTAACGTTCAGAATATAGGATAATAAATCTACCACATAATTCAGTTGGATAAAAACAAGACGCCATCCACTTCTCTGTGTCAGAGTTACACAAAAAGGGACTCAGACACAGAAAGCTTTAATGAAGCTGAAAGTCCAAATATGAAATGGAAAAATCCCAAATGTAAGCATCAAAAGGCACACAATAAAACAAAGGAGTAATCCAAGAACAAAACAAAGTGTAAACCACAAAGTACAAACCAGAATAGCACAAGGACACAGGCAGCAAGCGCAGGTCAAACATGGCGGTAAGGAGACGAACACAGGCGAACCGAAGAACACTGAGGGGAAAAACGCAGGAGTGACTGAATTATGGAACACAGGTCGGCAGGAGAAAAGAGTCAGAAAACCAGAAGCTGACAGGACGTGGAAAGTGAAACATGACACGTGAGGATAAATAAAACAGAAAACAACTAAACCCAAAACCCAAATCATGACATATTGAACCTTTACAACACACTCTTGTGACTGTTATGGATCATTCAGCAAACTGAATTCCATAAATTCAACTGTGTGTCCAGTTATTGTCACGTTCTCCTGAATTCAAGTGTTTTTATTTGTAACTCCCAGCAAGCATTTTGAATGATGTAAAAACCAGAGATCTGATCACGCTGCATAACCAGTCCTGCTTCATAAAGAACATATTTTGCATTCCCTCCTTTTGCTGTCAGTCAATATTATCTTTTACATCTTTGTGCTAATGTGACAGTTTGAATTCGGGATTGTGCTCAGCCATCTCAGTGTTAAGAGTATTTATCACTGTCGTACTCCATCACCCAGGAGACAAGAAGGAACCCTCTCTGCGTCTCAGATGGAGAAAATACATTGTTTCCACCGTTACTGACTGGATGTTCTGACTTAATGGGGTTATTTGGGGCAAAACGGCACCTGAAAAATACAGTTTAAGTGGCAACGAGTTATTATGGAATCAGTATTTATCTGTGTTAATAGATGGCCAAACAAAATCCTCAGCTGCTTCTGTTATTTTGCATTATAAGGTCAGTCGCTGGATAGAATATTTTTAAAATGTTGATTTAATTGCACTTGGCTAGAGAAGCTACAATGCGGGGATGGTGCCAGGCTTGCAATGTCAAGTGCCCCGATTGTGGGAAAACAACAATGCACATGCCCAAAAGCTTCTGGCATTCAAAGCTTATGGTATAAATTTGATGCCAAGTGGGGCTCGCTGCCTGTCGACATTTGCTCATAGTTGGCAGAAGTTAGCGCGCCTTTGAAAGAAGAGAGCGACTGCAGTTATTAAATTCAGCAAATCTAAAGACTGCTTTTTGAGGGAAAAACCTAAGTTTAGGCGCCTGGTTGCCGGATATTGTTAGAAACTGAACTGCTGGTAAAAATAATCACAGAAACAACGTAAGAGTGGTTCTGAAGGAAATTGCTTGTTTGTCAGAGAATTGGTTTCCTTTGCTCCCTGTGTGTGTTACTATTCCAGTTCAGCATTCAACACAATCTCACTCATGAAACTGATTGCGAAGCTAAACACTCTGGGCTTGAGACCTCCTCACAAACGGACCCCCGACGGTTCAGATTGGCAGTCAGACCTCCACTCAGCGCCGGGGCCCCGCAGGGCTGTGTGCTCAGCCCCCTCCTGTTCACACTGTACACCCATGACTGCACTCCCAGACATCGAGGGAACTCATCAAGGATATTGTGAAGTATGCAGACGCGGGGGTGACTCCGCCATCATCAGCCGCGTTATAAACAACTATGGAACTCCATATCAGGAGGAAGAGCGGTGCACGGAGAGCAATCTACTGCTCAACATCGGCAAAACCAACGACCTGAGTGTTGACTTTCAAAAAAACTGAGGCAAAGACACACACCTCTGTCAACATCAGTGGAGCAGGTGAAGAGTTTTGGGTTCAACGTCACACTAAAGGCCCCCACACATCGCCCAGACGTCCAACTGCCTTATCCGACCACTCTCCGACCACTCTGTTGCCTCTCGTCTGACCCGTTCGGCAAAAAAAGTTGCAATTAAACACACCGCCTCGACGTGCTGCCAGCTCCACAGTAGCATGTACGTTCTGCGCTTGCGCGAGATGCAATAAGCGGCTGGCTCGAGTGTTTAAAGACGCTGGACTGGAGGTTTATGCACACCACTCTCTTTAAAACAAAACTTAACTATTTCATACAAAAACAGCTGCATACTAAACATGCAGCGAGGCATTACTAAACGAACACAGATTAATTCGGCCTAAACGGACGTAATAACAGCTAGTCTCATGCCAATACTCCAAAACATGAAAACAAGAAATGACGGAACGGAATGTGTAGAAAACCAATGCGCAGACAGTATTCCGCCCCTCCCACACACCGCGCTGATTCGCTAGCACACCGCCAATCAGAGTTTCCAACGGCTCAGACGGCCGGCTGATCAGAAAACTCCAAAAGCTTCCAACACAGCTGAACACACCTCGTCCGAGTCTCTCCAAACGCTTCAGGGGTCCAACGGTTGGGCCGGTGTGTTCCTGCACAGAAAAGGCTTTACTTACTAAGGAAAGGCCCTCAGACAACTGTTGCAGAGGAGCAATAGGAAGCATCCTGACTGGAATAATGACAAACAAGCATTGTTCGTGCACGGCCCAGAATAGGAAGGCTCTACAGCGGGCGAATAAAGCCGCCCTGCTGCTGTCTGGTTAAAAAAAAAAACAGAACAGATGGATTTTCATCATGAGCATCAGGTCAAAGAGTGAGTACGCAGCAAATCTTTCAAAAGGTTTGCACTTAAAAATCGGTTTGATTCAACAATAACCTTGCCTTTAACAAAAGCCAGGGAAAACATTTCTACAAGTGCCTCCACTCGTATGAAACACATTATGTTTGACTTAACAAAAAACCATTTGAAGATCTGGGAACATCCTTGAAATGTAACATCACTGCATAGAAAAACTCAACAACAGTCGGTTTCATAACGGAGCAGTCAGAGTGCTGCAGGAGTGGGAAAGCTTGAAAGTGCCTTGAAAGATTGATGGGTTAAAAGTCAGGGCATGAAGTTAATCCCTTTGTGACTTCTTCTCTGTGGGCTTCAAAACAAGTTATACTCTGTTCTGTATGTCTCCACTTCAGGGTTTAAGCGTCTACAGCTCTGCACCACATGCCTCACTTCCGATGGCAAGGCCGGGCCAAACCTATAAAGAGGGTTCAGTGAGCTGAAAGGCTTTTGAAAACAAGTCTATAACAATTTACTGTCTAATTTCAACGTGTAGGTTGATTTTGATACTGGCAGACAAAACCCACACAACTGCTTCCCTCCTTAAAGATGCACTGCGTCGTTATAGGGAAGACATTTTAATCCGGAGAGAAAGATCTTCACTGACTGATATTTTAGGAATTAAAGGGATATTCCGGTGTAAGTTTAATCCATGGTCTAAATCACCGTGAAACTGTGTTAGACTCCCTCTCGAGAGATCAAGTTAGCAGACCGCTAATTTACGGAGTTTTATCAACCTCAGAAACGACCGCACGACAACAATACACTGCAGTAAATGGATCCAAATATAAACCGCCACCAAAAAGCCACAAATAATGCTCAGAACAGCACCAAACTTCAGCAACAGTACAAATAGGGTCTCAGCACATAGTCCGGGGCATCTAACCTCCGCTAGCTTAGCTGGATTTCTACTGAAAAGCTGACTAAATTTACCACTCTTCTGCAGCAGCTTCCTGTTGACGGGAAGTCCCGACGAGTCGATTACCGAGTGCAGTAGAGTTCCGCGGCTCATGGATGAAAATGTATGATTATGACTCCATGGAAAAGCAATCAAGGTTCATATGTGTCTTACCTGCCAGTTTATAACAGTTATTATCGAGAGCGGACAGGGAAAAGAACGGAATTGAGCATTTCTAACCGCACTCGGTAATCGGCGCGTCGGGACTTCCCCGACCCGGAAGCTGATGGAGGAGAGTTGAACTCTGTTTTTAGCTTCACAATATATGACTATGTGCTGAGACCCTATTTGTACTGTTGCTGAAGTTTGGTGCTGTTCTGAGCATTATTTGTGGCTTTGTGGTGGCGGTTTATATTTGGATCCATTTACTGCAGTGTATTGTTGTCGTGCGGTCATTTCTGAGGTTGATAAAACTCCGTAAATTAGCGGTCTGCTACCTTGATCTCTCGAGAGGGAGTCTCACACAATTTCACGGTGATTTAGACCATGGATTAAATTTACACCAGAATATCCCTTTAACAAACTAATCTTAATGAACACAATTTGAGTTTGAACGTCTTCTCTAAAACTACATCACGCCCCTTTAAGTTTTTGAATCACAGTTGCTGTAATCGCGGGGCTTTTGTGGATGTCAGATGAATACTGTGCCTTACTTTTCTTCCAGGAAGCTGAAGAGGCCAAACTACAACACCTCATTCAGTATCTTTACTTCACGTCTCCTCAGCTTCAACCCTGCCGCTCTGCGTCTTAACGTGACTGTGATAACGTGTACCCTGTGATTCTCAGTCATCCCGTTAAGCAGGATCAAGATGTTCCGAGTTAAACCAGCTGGTCTGCAGCTGCCTTTGACTTCAGAGTGCTTCCATGTGTCTGTGTAGACTCTGCTGAATCTCCAAATCCTTCTCCAGGTGATGCAAACTCATGTCAAGCTGCACCGAAGACAGACTCAGCGTGAGACACATCGTTCTCGCCATCACTCCGACTCAATCCATGAAAATAAAGTTACACTCTGTAGCTCTGACAAGCGTAACACTGCAGCTATATAAACCTGTCACTGTTTGTGAAGAGCATGCACTTTATATCCAGTGTTTACTTTTCGTTCAATAACGCTGTAAATAAAGGTGACGCTGATGTATTCTGCCAACACGCGACCCGGATCCACTCAGCTTGATTTCCAATCTTGAGTGGTCTCGAATGCCCCCTTTTCAGAGTGGTGTTGGCCTCCCCCGATATTCAACTTATTCAACCTGACTGAATTTAGCGGGCTCATCTGTTGACAATGACAGGCTAAAGAAATGGAGCGCCTCGATTCAATATTTCACTGAACACTTTGGCGGACGGGAGCAACATTTACATGATGAATTGGCAGAGCGAAATATTCTAATAAATATCCCAAAGGCTGAATTTGAGAGATAATATATCACCTAGCTTTGAGCGTGAGCCGGGACCACTTGACATTTCTGTCATATAAAAGCAGGGAGGAAGGCCGTGCTTCAGCGGTTATTCAGGACACTGAATATTAAGAGAAAGCGCGAGTGGGAGATGTCGTTTGGTTGCATAAAAAGGTTTGCGAGGTTGGTCTATGGACGTGGTAATCTCTGCGAAGGAACCAAGGGAGATAAAGCAGTCAGGTGCAGATCGAGCGGCGATGGATCATTACTCATCTCAGACAGAAACAGGGTCATCTAATGCATGCAGGTATAAGAGCAACACGGTTTTAAATCCCGAGCTGTGTTATTAATTCCACAGATCTAAACAGTCTGTATAATATGATGTTAGCATCTGTTGTAGACCAGGAAGAAGTCGGCTGGTGTCCTAAAATGATTAAAAACACGTCGATGAGCCACATTTTCAGTGAGCGACGTCTCAACACAGCAGCAAATGTGTCAATCAATCCGCTGCTGCAAATACATGCTGGAAATTTTCTTTGCATTATTATTTTTCTACATGTTGTTAGCATTAAAAACATAATTTGGTAGTGAGGGAGGAATAGCGTTTCACTAGCATATTTTGGATCTGATATTGCATCGTGTGTGATCACTAATTAAACTAAGATCTTGTAAAATGGTGTCTAAAAGTGTATTAGGATCTCCGATTTGGTTTGTAATTACGTTATAATTTGGTATAATAGTGTCTAAGTATAGTAGAATATATTTTAAGTAATAAGACTTTATATGCGGTTTCTAATTACAGCATAATTTGGGTAGGCTCTATGGTGTCTAATTACAGTATAACTTTTCTTGTTAACTGTCTAATTAAGGTTACATTATTTCTAGTTGTCTAATTTGATACAAAGTAAAGCCTGTTACATCTTATCAATGTACTGTAGGAAATGTTCTTAGGAAACTAGTCTTATTTCAAAATTATAAATCTCAGGTGTAAGACTAAGGTCTCATGTTTGTGACATTAGTGTTAGCTGTCACTGAGTTTCACGGATTTGTTGTTTGGTCAATATAATGTCAGAAAATGGTGAAAAATGTTGATCAGTTTTACCCCATTTTCTCAAGATGTCGTCCTTAAATGTCTTGTTTTGTCCACAACTCAGTAATATTCGGTTTACTGTCATAGAGGAGGAAAGAAACCAGAGAATATTCACATTTAAGAAGCTGAAATCAAAGAATTCTGAAGTTGCTTTTCTTTAAAAATGAATCAAAGTAGTTGGGGACTGATTTAAAAGTTGACAGTTGTTGTTTCTGTGCAGCTCTGCAGTCTGCTGAGTGCAGAGTTTGTGATGGACTAAAATATGTTTTGGACAAAGTCATGCATAAAGAAAACCAAAGTCAACATTTTGTTGAGTTGAGCATCGTTGACCTCAGTGTTTCCAGCAGTTAGTCACAAACTTCTGGAATCATCTGAATCCTCGCGTGCAGAAGCTCTCAGCTCGCTAACATTTCCTGGTTCTCTTCGCTGCTGCTGCAGTTTATTTTTGAGGATTTTCATTGATTGATCGATGCCTGGATGAAGCAGGACCAAGTTTGGATCAGCAGTCGTTCCTTGAATGTCCTCGAGTGGCCATCTAGTTTAAAGGGATATTCCGGTGTAAATTTAATCCATGGTCTAAATCACCGTGAAACTGTGTTAGACTACCTCTCGAGAGATCAAGTTTGCAGACCGCTAGCTAACGTAGTTTTAGCATCCTCAGAAACGACCGCACGACAACAATACACTGCAGTAAATATGTCCGAATATAAAACCGCCACCAAAAGCCACAAATAATGCTCAGAACAGCACCAAACTTCAGCAACATTAGAAACAGGGTCCCAGCAAACATTTCGAGGCATCAAACATTTGATATAGTTGCTGTATTTGTCGGAATAGATAAACAAATCTCACCACCAGAGGAGCTTTCCTTGTTGTGGGGAAGCCCTGTGAGTCGATTACTGAGTGCAGTAGAGTCCTGCAGTAATGATCATCATTGAGATGCGGGACTCTACTGCACTCGGTATATTTGGATCCATTTACTGCAATGTATTGTTGTCGTGCGGTCGTTTCTGAGGATGCTAAAACTACGTTAGCTAGCGATCTGCTAACTCTATCTCTCGAGAGGGAGTCTAACACAGTTTCACGGTGTGTTAGACCATAGATTAAACTTACACCGGAATATCCCTTTAACTCCATCACATCACTAGAGTGTCTCGCAGATTTAGGAGGGTTGAATCATTTTGATTGCAACTGTAAATGGGAAGAAAAACTGTAGCTCTCATCAGGGGGTTAATATGTTTCTCGGTCCAGAGGTGAATATTTTCCCACCGCTGCTGTGCATGAACTGGTATCTAGATAAAAGAACAACTTCAGGTGTGAACCTTCAGACTTTTCTCTTAAATTATCCAAAACACGTTGTTGTAGTGCAAATCAAAATAAATATTAAAGTAACGCTGCGATCCAAGTTTTTTGCAGAGCCTTGATACCGAGTGCGAAGCCCAGAGGCGTGTTTCTTCAGTATAACATACCTGAGTGGAGATACAGCAGGCTGCATCGCATTAGCACTGGAGGCTGAAGTGCTGCCTGCTCTCTGTGTTTCTGAGTGTGTTATCGAGCAGGCGCAGGCTGCCTGTATCGTAGAGTGGTGTGTGTGTGTGTGTGTGTGTGTGTGTGTGTGTGTGTGTGTTCCATACAGGAAGTAGGGCAAGGAGTTGAAGTGCATGACAGCGACTTAAGACTGCAAACTGTTTCTTCCGCTCTTTATCTCGGTGTCCTGCTTCTCTCTCCTGCTGCTGCTTTAATTCCGGTAAATCTTAATTCATGCAGGTTTACAATGAAGATGCCAGAAACTCTGTGTGCATACTGCAGAGTTGTGGTGAAAACGAATAAAAGGTGCCATGTCGGTAGGTTACAGCTGGTATATTAAATCAACACCTTCCATTCTCGTCTGCTCATCTCATTTTCAGGTTGTATCATCGGGGTTCTGAACTTCTCAGCCCGTGAAAGGTATAAAAATCTCACTTAAATCTTGCAGATTTAATTAATTCTGACTTTTCTTTCAAATGTTGCTGAACCCAAATGGATGCAATAAGATTTGTTAAAATGACTCCGTAACCTCGGGCCACAGACGGGAATAATACATCGAGGTGCACCTGAAGACTTCGCTTTTATATCTTATTCAATTTATTGTTGAGTCTTTCAGCTCAGGTTTGAAGATGTTAAATGGTATTCAATGTGGTGAAGGGCACGTTAAACACATACATGTCAGAAAAAGTCTGACTTTTCATTGAGTCTGAATCAGGATTTCATAACCAAGACATGAAACTTGAAATACCGTATTGACCTGAATATAGGAAGAGGTTTTTCACTAGCCCTTTTTACACAGCGTGATCTGCATTATCTCCGGAGCGGTGGTTCGCCAATTCTCCACCAATGGTAATTCACACAGAAAGCCGGCGCTGCGGCTCCTAAAAAGGCGTGACGGTACATGTCATGTTGATGACGTCGGTGTTTCCCAGGTGTCCCCCGTCAATCTAAACCCGCTGTTATAATGTGTAGTGATTGAGATATTGACCCACCAAACATCCTGGAAAGTGACAAAGTTACTTTTTTCGCACTAAATGACATAATTAATAATCACCATCAGTTAACAGGACGCTGTCTGACTCTGTCACTCGCAGGGAAGCTGTTTTCTGGGGCAAAGTTCCCTGAAGTCTCGGTCGGGAGATCTGACGGTCGCAGTGATTTATTTTCATCACAAACGCTGTGATGCTGAATTAAAGTTTGTTATTGAGAAACGAAAAGAAGCCATGCCCATTACCAGAGCTATCATCCAGCTGAAAGTCTTTTTTTTGGTAAGATTAGTCTTGAAAAGAGGGGTCGTCCTATATTCGGGTCAATACAGTACTGTAAGTGAGTAAACATTTTAGGGAAGTCGGGAATGATTACATTATACTGAACGACACTAACGAGAGAACTTTTATTCTCTTAAATCCAATACAGTAAATTCACAGCTGTAGTTACCACTGTAATGAGTATCTTTACTGTCAAGACTTTAAGTAAGGTTTGTTGTTTGTTGTTCACTATACAGTTTGTAAAGCCCACAGAGACAGAGTGAATGTGATTTCAGCTATATAAATACAATTTCAGTTTTACTTGTAATGGTTTACTTTTACTGCGATGTATTGCTACTTTTACTTAAATATTCCATTTCGGCTGGTAGGGGTCTCTCTATCCAAACAAAACAGACGTTTAGTGTTGTATAGGAGAGGTTCAGAGCCGGATCTTCTGGAGGAATAAACACCCAGAGTCACGTCAGATTCTAAAGAGATGTTTTCCGATGGGAGGAGAGCTCAGAATTCACTTTTGAACTTTTGGGATTAAAAGGTGGATTTATCTTCAGTCCTGTTTATCATCCTGACTGCAGCAGTGATCTGTGGAAGCGACCTTCAATGTCGGGTGTTTATGTTCGGATTTTTTGGTGAGAGTTGACCTGAAATCATAAAAACGGACACACAACCTCGACGTGTGCTGTTGGCTTTCTTACAGCTGAAAGGAAAGTAATCTGGCCGGTTTTATTCACTTTCACAAGTCTCTTTGGATTTCCTACCTCGCTCTCTGACTCTCTCCCAGAAGTCATAGCGACATGCGAGCAAATAAAACGCACCGTTACGTTGAGTAAACTTGTGGATTTTTGTGGTTTGAACATTGTTGGAAACATTTGGGAAAATGTAGACAACTCCCAGAAATTTTGATCCCAGAAGTCTTACAATCCGCATGTTAAAGTAAATAATAATAACCACTTTGCTGTGTAGTAATCTGCTTCTGACTAGAGATATCATGGAAAAGGAAAATGTCTTCACCATAAAGACGTTTTTTTTTTTTCTCTCTTCTACCTGTATCAGTAACACATTAGTGCCTTTAACCTGTCACATTTCATGGATCCGAGTCGATGTCCAGTATTTAACGCCGAGCGCTGTCGGTGCGCTCCAGCTCTCACCGTGAACAATCCAGAATATTAAGGAAAGAAAAACTCTCGGCCACATTTAATGAATTCATCTGACGGGTTATAGCAAAGTGAGTTTTCACGCGCAGGCGGCTTCTCCAGACTCATTTGCAGAGGTGAGCCGAGCCAAATTGAGGTCAGGAAAAAGGTAGTGGTGTTATCAGCCAATCCATCTCCTTTCAATGAGCTTTTTTAATTAAAAGAAAAGGAAAGTCGGTTAAAGGTAGTCTTCCCATTCTGGATGCCGGCTGGAACAGGACAGGACGGCAATTTCAGTGAAAGGCGATCATTGATTTATCTGCAGTGTTGCAATTAGTACAATTTTCTTTATGAAAATAAGGTCAGACAGAATGTTTTATCAGTTTGATAGGCAGTTCAATTAAAGGATTCTTCAGCCTGTCATATAAAGATTTTCTTTTTACAGTAAATCCAAAAGTTTCTGCAACATTTAGGCTCCAAATTATTAAAGACTTCTGTCTGTTCTTGTAAACAAACAGAGTCGCGTCTGCATTTGTTTTCTCACTCCAAAAAAAAAAGGATTGTGTGAAGTCCTGCGGCCCAACGAATAATTTAAATGAAGACATTACGTATTTAACAAGTAATACTGTTGAAAAAATAATTTGAAAAAGATATCTAATGGAACAGAACAACAGCTTCTCTCCCTAATAAAACAAACTGTGCTGCATAACATCCAAACTTTAGAGAAAAGTCTGCAAACTGTTCTGTCTCTCAAACATTTAACCTTTGGCTCGTCGTCTTAAGCTTTCCTCTATTCTTTGACTGTCAGACGACGTGTTAATACTTTTCTGAGTGCAAGAAATTCAGTGGTGATTAACTCTCATGGAGTCTTTAATCAACACAAGGTCACAACTAAGCGGTTCGTTGTAAATATTACACGCGATTCATCGTAAAGGCGGATAATAAGAAGTGACTGTATCAGAGTTTTAATTAAGCTTCTCTCGTGTATCGAGCTCTTCTAACAACCTTCCTGTGGTGTTTGCTTACTACGTGAACACACTCCAGGTCAGGTACGAGGTGTCAGGTTCACGTCCTTGCTCCAGATGTTGGAGAGAATCTTTATTACCATCCAGACGTTAAGGCCTTGACTTTGGAAATGTCGCCGAGGGCAGACACTCAATTTATCAAGCCTGGCAACAACACAAGTGTCATTTCAACCTTGAGCAATGACCAGATAAACCAAGATTCTAGTCCTTGAAATCAGATATTTTTTGTGGACCTTCAGTTAAGATTTCTGTCTTTTTTCAAGGTGAAGAACAGAGGGACATTTTACCTGAAGTTGACCAACTACACTCGACTAACTAGACTAACTAGACGATGATAAATTCAAGAGCCTTTTCATTTGTAACAGGTTAATCCAAAATCAATATCACATTCTCCACGGACTCAGACGAACATGGACGTCTCTCCTCTGCACAAACAGCAGGAAAGAAGTGGGTGGTGGTTGTGTCTGTTATTAAAAGATATGAACGCCTGGAAGGAAAGACCTCTGTGCCATCTTCCATATGGAAATTTTAAAAATACAAGGTTGATTTTGTTGGACTTTACACGCAGGGCTCAGACTTTAGCCCTCAACGCTACACTTTGATAACAAAGCTTCTTTTTATTGGCCCCTTTCCTTTAATCCACAGGAGCAAAATCTGCGTGGCAGCGGCACAGATAAATGTTTAAGGTTCTCCCAATTGAAAGTTTGATTGCTACTTTTTTGGGGGACTAGGATACGAAGGGTTAAACCAATTATACAGTCAGATATGTAGAGACACGTTCGCACTCGCAACTTGTCAAATTCAGCAGCTCGATCGGCGGACTTAAGCTTCAAACTGTGACGCTCTTCTCTCACTCTGCTATCAGCTGATGCATGTGAAGAGCTCCTCGGACAAGTTAGTAATAATACTCAATGTCCAGTTAAACATTCAAACCAGAACTTGCTTCTTTTGGACCGTTACTAAAGCTTTGGTTAGGTTTAGGTGTCAGAACTACTTGGTTATGTTTAGACATCCAAACTATTTGGTAAGGTTTAAAGTGAAACTCTCTCCAAAATGCAACCTAGGGTGTTTTTGTGAATGTACCCGAGTCAAACCTTCGTATAAAAGCATAATTACGACAGAAGAGGCACTTTTAAGATTTACCATATTTTCGCACTCATTTTCAATGGGAGTGCTACGGGCACTTTTACGCTAGCATCAAAGTCTCTATTTTTAAAACAGTAAGAAGTCTCGACACATCATGAAACTTTGCTCGTAGTATCACCAGGGTCTCTACACATGAACACGAGCATTGAGAACATTGTTTGTGTACACAGAGTTTACTAAAAAGAAGGTTTTTGAACGACTCACGTTAGCAGTAGCTTGTTCCTTTAGCTGTCGTCATGGCAGCCGAGAAGTGTAGATCTCAGAATGTGACGTAACCTGGAGGACAGTTTAAGGTGGAACTACTGTCTTCCAGCAACAACACAACGCGAGATCTCACGTGACCTTTCCCGGCTTTTGATTTAGTATGGTTTCTTATATGAGGCTCCTTTTTCAACTTCAAAGCCTATACTGTTTATACTGGTGATACTATGCGTTCCACCTTAACTGTCCTCCATAAGTCGCACTCGGCTATCGATACTTCTGGCTGGCAGGACGGCGGCCTTCAGGGGTAACAACAGAATCAAAATTGGGGTTTTTGTTCTTAGAAACGACCTGGTTGACTAATCAACTAAAAATGATGCTGACTGGCTTCCTGTCAATCAAGTTTCAGCTCTAATTTTCATTTTTCTCCTTTTATTTTCTTACTGATGTTGTGTCCACTGTGTTTTTTTCTAATGCCTCTATTAATAATTCAGTACTGTATGTACTTTGTATTTTGCAAAGGATAAACTGGGGAAATGAGCAAAACTCATTACAGCAAAAGAACATGACATAAAGGAAGCAGCAGACTCATTACTATTCAATCTTTCTACATGGACATTTGGTATTAAAGATGTATTGATGTGGAGTTTGAGGACTCTCTTTATATAGTAAATATAGCAGCGAGTGGTTTCCATTCTTCCAGGAGAAACGTTAATACAGTTCCTGCTCAGCTCCTTGCTTAACATCACTAAACTAACAAGCAACCAGCTTCTTTCCGCAGCTTTAAATCCACCGACAACACTGTGGAGCCACTAAATTCCTGTCACACCAAACTATCATTCCACAAACATAATGAGGTAGTTACCATGTCGTCCACTGGTGTATGTATCTCCTGTCTCTCCTCACCATCTGCTGTCATCAGAGGCATTGTGTGAGGGTTGGACCTTTTTACAGAGCGGCACAGAGATAAGATAGGATGCTGTATCTGACACAGAGGGAAAGCGATGCGGCGCCACCTCGCCATGCAGCACATCTCATTACCCCGGCCACCCTGTCGACAGCGCGATCATAATTAATCTTCATTGAGCCACTGGGCCGTCTGGCTGACAGGCTAAATGATTAGGGCGGTCGAATGGGTGGATAACAATGTCCTCCAATGTGGCGTTAAAGTGGGATTCGATGGCGTTTAATAGCAGGTTGAGGAGACACAGCTAGTCGTGAGCTCCCAGCGACTGTTGACTCTCAAAGAGCGCAGCAGCAACAAGAAGCTGCAGTGACGTGCAGTAGATCAACATCACGGCAGAGCAATTTACTCACTCCTGCAGAGGTGTTGAGAAGATTTCATCTAAAAAACACACACACACACACACATGGCAGCCCGCTCGCTTGATTTAAATATCAAATAATTTATACCAGCCTCGGTCTCCACAGATCCACAGATTTGTTTACATCCTGACAGTAGCCAGAGGGTGATCAATTCACCAGATCGATTGTAACTCCTTTTGAGCTCATCAGTTTATTGCATTGCAAAACAGCCCAGAGGAAAAACAATTTATTCCAGCAGTAATGGCATGCATTTATGCGTATAATGTGATTTCTGCACAGCTCACAGCCAGTAAAGCTTTCAGACTGTTTGACAGACCCTCAGTGAGAGGTTTGAACCACAAGCTCCTTTCAGAGGGGCCAGACGGCGCGAACGTCTGTCTAGACCGCAAATCTGTGAAGGAAACAAACAGAAATAAAAAATAAAGAGTCTCTGCCGCCTTTATAGACTCTGAGTTAACACATCGTTCCGTCCCATTAATTGCAGCCGTTGCGCCGAGGCGTAATACTCACTCCCACAGTGGGCCGAAAATGGATGTCACAGAACACTATTTAACCTGGTTACAATGTAATCATCGTTATCATCGGCTTAGAACATCTGATGGCTGGCAGTTATTATATGAAGCGTATTCTGAGCCCTGATAGCTTTGAGCCAACAGCAAAACACCAAAGAGGCTTTTTTTAAATTTTTTATTATCAAGCCTTATTCATTCTTAAATATAGATTTTTTTCTTGTGAGTGAATTCCTGACTTTTTTGGGGAAACAGTATCCAAAATCAAAGTTCCAACCACATCTCGATTTTAAAAACCAGCACTTAGAACATGACAGGAGCAGGATGAACAGAGCGATGTGCAGCAGACTGGGGAGGTCCAGAGGGGGAATGATAATAATCCCACTGAGACCAGGACACACAGCTCAACTGTGCGACAAGACCTGCTGCAAATCTCTTCACACCTTCAGATCTTTGCTGCTACAATGTAAAAAAAGATCAATCTCCGCCTGAGTGGTGTAAGACATCATCGGGCAGCAGCTACGGGAAACATCTGCGAGGCGGCGAGGACGAGAGACTGAGTGAAGAATGGAAATGAAAACATCTGTTGTCTGTGGACGCCAGGTCAAAATCAGCTAACTGGGAAGGGGTTAAAGGGATATTCCGGTGTAAGTTTAATCCATGGTCTAACACACCGTGAAACTGTGTTAGACTCCTTCTTGAGAGATAAAGTTTGCAGACTGCTAGCTAACGTAGTTTTAGCATCCTCAAAAACGACCGCACGACAACAATACACTGCAGTAAATGGATCCAAACATAAACCGCCATCAAAAAGCCACAAATAATGCTCAGAACAGCACCAAACTTCAGCAACATTAGAAACAGGGTCCCAGCACATATTTCGAGGCATCAAACATTTGATATTGTTGCCGTATTTGTCAGAAAATATAAACAAAACTCACCAACCGAGAACCCTTCCTTGTTGTGGGGAAGCCCTGTGAGTCGATTACCGAGTGCAGTAGAGTCCCGCAGTAATGATCATCATTGAGCTGCGGAACTCTACTGCACTCGGTAATCGACTCGGTAATCGGCTCACTGTGGCTTTTTGATGGCGGTTTTATATTTGGACCCATGTACTGCAATGTATTGTTGTCGTGCGGTCGTTTCTGAGGATGCTAAAACTACGTTAGCTAGCGGTCTGCAAACGAGAGGGAGTCTAACACATTTTCACGGTGTGTTAGACCATGGATTAAACTTACACCGGAATATCCCTTTAAATTCATCAGACGAGGAAAATATTACACACACAAACACTTGTTTGATATTAAATGCAATGTATGTCACCTCTGCTTCGAGAGGTCTCAATCTAAACGACACACAGGAGGAAAATAACGTAACCACTGCCCATCGAAACCGATCTACGCAACACAGACGAGTCACTGACTTCCTTCCTCACTTTCTGACTCTCTCGGAGGTTAAAGTGACAGACGACCACATTAAAAGCTCCATTGCCTCGAATAAACTTGCAGATTCATCTGGGATCATGTAAATGAAGAACTCAGCCAGTTATGTAACAAAGATCAAGTCGTTTACAGGTATTTTAATGCAGAAATGTTATAAATCATAACTTTAAGCTTCATACTTTGATAATTACTGAAAATTACGTCTTCTATAACCTGAAAACATCAAGTTATGGTCACAGCGATGGTCATACTATGGAGCGTCTCTCCTGATTGGCTGCTGACATGTCTCTCAGCTGGAGATTCATTCTCATTGGACGACAGGAGAGAGGAGGTTTAACCCACGTTACTGTGTCGGTCTGAATCTGGTGATGACTTGATGTAATTAAGTTAAATTCAGAAGTCTGTCAGTGACATGTATGTAATTACAGGGCGGACTGGAGGAGGGCGACAGCTGAGTCACCTGCATCTGCCGACTGAAAGGGCTAAAAATGAGGTCTGACTCGGGGGCGCATCGGCTGATCATCGACATGTCGGGGGCAGAAGTAATTATGTCGTATTCGCTCTACAGATTCAAGAAGTGTGTCATGCTACAGAGTAACGTATGAGTGTGTGTGGAGCTCTACAGCGTGCACGTTTTCTGCTCACGTACCTTATTTTTTTAATAAATACTATGATGTGTTGTGTGCAGTCCTGATTTGATTCACAGCTCCAGGACTTCTATCAGGTCATGAACACAACTCAGACATGGCAGTGATGGTTTGTTTGCTCCTGGAGGAACTCATGGAAACCTTCTCCCAAAAGCTAATTCACACACTAACTATGTTTCTCTCCGATTTCATTTTAGTCACATTTGTACTTAAACCTCTCGGTGACGGATTCAACGAGACGCGGCGTTGTCACGTGGGAGAACAATTAGCCCGGAAGCATTAATACCCTTAAAAGCACATTAATTTCCTTTCCACGAGTAGAAACAATCATTTGAAGACGTGGAGAATCAGATCCAAAAGCTGCTCGACAAGCTTCATTAAACCCAAAGAGAAAGTGTTGGAGAGTCGGCGAGTTCCCAGAGACGCTATTAACCCAGAATTCATGCACAAACACGTTTTGTTATGTTGTCCCCGCTGACCAAACTTGAAAATTAAAAACAGACGACTCATTCAACCTGCAGCCGGCGGACTGAACTCATTAAGTATTCTGCAGGTCACTGGGTCATGAATCTTAAATGAATAAGTACTGCGATTGGGGAAAACCTGCTTAAAAGGCTGTTAAATAATTCTAATAAACGAGCATCCTGCAGCCAGGAGCGGGTCAGCGGAGTCAAGGTAAAGCTTTGTGTGGAGATCGCCAGTAATTAAGACTCATCTGCTCAGCATCCGTGTGAACAAATGCGGAGTAGTTGGATAATTTCAGACCGTGCGTGAAATGAAGAGATTAGAACTCGGTGATAATCTCCTGCCACTCACAAACAGGAAGGCTGTTCTCATCCCGTCAACACCTGCACATCTGTAATCAGTTTCACAGCGCTGCGTGTTCAGGCAAGTCAAATTAAGCACAATGTCCCCGTTCGTTTATCCGCTGAATGAGAGTTATGTCTCAATGAGTCTGTAATGTAGTGAGACATCATCAAACGCAAATATTTCTCTCCGGAAAACAAACGCAGCCTAATAAACCGTCACTCCAACGCCGTCCTGCTGCCGCCGCCGCCGCCGCTGCTGCTGCACGCTTATCATGTTATCACGGTGACAAATAACCTTCCACTGGTGCTTTCTACGTGTTAATCAGCTGTTACTCACGCAGCGCAATCAACAACACATCAATGAAACCCCGGAGTTATTTGTGTAAGTGGAACCAGGCAAACATCATTGTATTGAGTTATAGTAATCCATCATTCATTGAAAACATCATCAAGAGTTTCTGGGATAAGTGTTCGGTTTGGATTACGTTGCCTGCGTTGCCTCATTCTGCATCCTCCACCTGCCAAAATAGATTATCAAGTAAAACAACAACAAGAAATAAACCAGCTGAAAAGTGTGCAACCCACTGCAATCTGTGAGGAATCAGTCTGAGCATCTAGGAAGAGTCTCACCAACATACGATTTACGACTTCCGTTATCATCTTGAGAAAAAAGGAAAAGTCTAATTCAGTTTCTAACCAGTCTGAATGTAAAGACGTATGTGATGTGCTGCTTTCTACCGTTCCCCGTTGTTCTCGTGCATTCATGAAGACGAAAGTGAAACGCAGAAAGGCAAATTCAGCTCGTGAGAATGGGAAACAGTGACACAGCTATTTGTAAAACATGCGTATACAGGCTGATTTAGTCAAAAATGACCGTACTTGGTAAGCTGCAGGAAAACATCATGTTTCCCTTGAAATAACTGCGTCACCACTGACTACTTTCTTCTCATGAGACTCAGACTCCTTGTAAAAGCACCCAGCCATCCTCTTCTGGCTCTTTCTACTACTTTCATCTTGTGCTCGCATCGTTGTCGCCATTCTGCAATGAAATCGGCCTGAATTCAACAATATATTCAGGACTTCTGTCCAACAGTGTTGTTGATATGGAGACAGGGTTTCTGCTGGATGTGTTAATACACAACTATCAGCTAAAACAGCTGTATTAAATGATATTAAGACCATGTTGTGGTTGTAGCTTCTTCCACGTCTCCCACGCAGCCTAAAGTGTTGATCACCTGGAATTTATCATGTTAGCAAAAAAACCTTTTTCAACAACTTCCGTGTGCACAAATCTCGACATGCGCCAAAGTTAACCTCAGCTAAACTTTAAAATGCAAAGCTCCTCAGCGGTGTTCACTCGGGACTTAAATTATGGATGGACTTGCAAAAATCACTGACCATGTAATATTAAAGTCATCCGGCCTCCCCTCGAGAAACAAATCCCATCCAAATGGGGCTTCGGAGAGGTTTAAAACAGCAAGAAATCACAGCCCGAATGGAAAAAAAAACGTACATTACTTTGGACTTTTCATTAGCCGGCTGATGATTAAAGTGTGATCATCTTCTAATACTCGCTGCCGCGTGTGAAATCAAACCTCCGGCTTTCACGTGCGTTCCAGTCGGTCAAGAGCCGCTAATCCAAACTGAGCGGGCTGCAGAGTTCGAGCCAGCTATTCAGAGTTTGAATGAAACGGTCCTGAAGCTCAATAATTCATCATCGTCCGTAAAGTGGCAGCGGTGAGGAGAAATTCTGTCTGAGCAGCAACTTGTGACAGAACACAATTAGATCTGCTGTTAATGACTCTGCAGATAAGCACAGCTCTCGATCTGTGAGGCGTTTAATGCCCCTCGCGCTGGAGCTCATCCAGCTGACTGTATTTCAAAACACCAAATCGCTGCAGCTCGATCCAACAGGAAAATATCCACTGGTGACACGTTTGGTTATTTATGAGTAGACACACGGCAGATATTGTTTATCTTCCAGAGTGAAACCGATGCATTAAAAAAAAAAAAAGCCTCCTCCAGTTTACTGCGACCGACGCACTCGAGCTGTTAACAGACGTGATTTATATGTTTATGTTTAGTCAAAGAAACACTTTCATGGTGGCTGAAGATGGTAATGATGATAATGTCCCGACTAAATTGCATTTCACTAAACGTTTTCAGTGTTACTTGAGAGATGGTGTGAGTGGTGTGGGCACATATCTGAAGCTGACGTCAGCAAGGACTCATTCAGAAACTGGCATCTTGTTTTTATTTGCAGCGTCGGTCCGTTTGTCCGTCACTTTGGTTCAGACTGAAATATATCAACATAGACATCACAGTCACCAGAGGACGGATCCTGAACCGAACTGATGCTGGCAGGCTGTCCTCATCAGAAAAATGACCATAAAGGTCGACTTTGAAAGCAGCTTATTACAATCCAAATCAACGTGTCTTGTTAGGCAGCGACCTCTAGTGGCTGCAGTCGTTATTACAGCAGTTTGGAAGTTTGGAAGTTACTGGCAAACGACCTATTCAGTTGTTTAGGTGTCAGGATGTGTTGGAGGTTGGTGATCATTTGAAAACGACACAATGACTTTGATCAAAGTTTCTTACCATCAACCCAACGTTTACTTCCACCCGCCATGTTTCAGGTTTATATGATGTCACATTTTCTCCAACTATCTGATTTGTAGTTCCGACTTCAGAGGACGTTCACGTGATGATCCCGACGGCACATAAACACACAGTTAAT
Organism: Sparus aurata; assembly: GCF_900880675.1. Classification (NCBI taxonomy): domain Eukaryota; kingdom Metazoa; phylum Chordata; class Actinopteri; order Spariformes; family Sparidae; genus Sparus; species Sparus aurata. The sequence continues at coordinate 32,087,318 of NC_044195.1, read as the reverse complement.
CTTATTCGAAGATGTGACAAAACCCACCGTTCATCACCCATTGGACGACCACTTGAAGGCTCAAGTTTGTCATTTATGCAGTCACCACCCTGTTTTTTGGAGCCAGGAGTGACCCGGTCAGGACGATTGCCTGGGGCTGTAGAAGCAACTTGTCACTCACAAAGTAGTCACGCCTTAAGGCAAACTCTGCCTTATAGTCTAATTTACTCTGAGTGGGATCATAATTTACTAAAAACCAGCGATTTGAGACCAGAACTCATTAGGAAACTGTTTACCGAGGTCATAAATCAAGTGAGAAGTGGGGTCATTTTCTCATAAGCTCACATTAAGTTGCAATTATCTTTGGAACCAGTCGGGTCGCTTCCTGCTGGCCGTTAGAAAGAACGCAGGTTTAAAGCACGTCACGTTTCAGAGCACATTTCATACAGTCGGTGTTCAGAAGTCTGTTTCTGCCTGCGTTAGTTAAAACACTGAGCATCTTTGTCGTGGGTTTCCTTTATTAGCACATAAAACTTCACACTTAACTACAGCAGAGATAAAAACTTCCCTCCGTCACACTTCAGATATTTATAGTCGCCGCTCTGTGACTGACCATCTGTCATCGCAGATGTTCTTTGTGCCACATCAGTAAAGGAGAAAATGTACCGCAGTTACGTAACCTGCCGTAGCGCTCGCAGTCGACGAGTCAACAACCTTGTACCTTTCACTCACCGCACAAAATAGCTGATGGTGGATCTCTCTGCAGAACGCTGCGACGCTGAACCGTCTGTTTCTCTCCGTGTGACATTATCTTTCCCACATTTTCGCCACTGGCCACAAAGACTTCTTCCTCATCATCATCTTTGTGTTTCCTCAAATGAGTGTCTCATGTTTTACCTCGACAGGAAGAAGTTCATCAGAATTAATAGACTGCTGAGGAACATTAAAGTCCGCCGTGACAAAAACAGCCATTTGCTTTGTTTCGCATCAGCATTTTAAACTGACTGAATTAGATCGGCGGCCCTCAATTTGTTCATGTTCTGTCATTTACACAGCGCATTGTGTTCGACGACACGAACGAGGGGAAAACTAATTTGCGTGTGCGCTCGCTTTCCATTTGCAGAACTGCTTACTGGGAAATCTTTTAATGACTCGCGGACAACACAGGAAACTGTTAAAACCTTCAGGAGGCCATAAAAACATGCGGGTACGAACACAACCGCCTGTTTTTGACGCCTTAAGAGCGTCGACAATCTAGCTGTTGGTCCTGAGCTTTATGCTTTGTCGTGTGATTCTGGTAAAAGAGCGCAAGAAGAACATTTATTTGGTGCTTAGGAATGCATTTCACTTCATGCCATGATTTATCTCTTTGGAAAGGTCTATCGCAGACTGGGTGCAACAATTAGGTGTGTAGGAGGAAGTGTTTAGAGCACAGATTACTGCTGAAACCTCCTTATTCTTTCCAGGCATTAGTAGACCCCTGAATTATCTAGAGTGTGACTAGAAATGCTTAAAAGGGGGCAAAGCAGGGGACACAGACGCAGGAAGGCTGGTAATGAACCTGTGAGTGAGGCCAGGTGAGTTATGCATGAAAAAAAAAGTTTGTTACGCTTGAAGCCAACAACTTTTTGTTCAACGGGGAGAAAGAATAACTACGAGTAACTGCCTGAGAATGTTGTGACTGATTTGTAAGCGAACAGTCATCTTTGATCAAAATATGGGGGTAAAAAAGTAATAAGAAATATAAGTAATATATTAGCAGTAATGGAGTAACGTAACTCATTTCTGATACCCTGAACTAAGACACATTGTGTAACCGACAACCAGTTTCAGATTGTTTAAAGAGTTACGGTAGAAATGTTTTAACTTCTGTCAGTCGTTCAGAAACTGTAAGAACTGACAAATAATTCATTCATCAGACTGAAAAAAAGGTGGTGACTCCACTTTCTTTCCTTTGGTTCAGCTGGGTCCACTGATCAAAAGAATCAGAATGGCTCTACCATTAGATTAATCCAAATTGTGAATATTGTCCTGTGAAGTCCGACGCTCGCTGTCTGTAAACCTCGTTCATCAAACAAAAACACAACTTTTTTCTGACAGGAGACATATTTCTGTTTCTTCCTGCCCACTGATGTTGGGTATGATTGTTTTCTTAACGTTGCTGCCTAAAACATAAAAGTGTCTCCAACTTTTCAATGTTTAGTTCTCAAACAGTGAACATTGGTTCTGGTAGTTAGCACAGTTTCAATTTCTGCCATTTTGTAAACCAGGGTTCGTACACACTTTTCAAGGTCAAATTCAAGCACTTTTCAAGCACTTTTAAGGGTCATTTACAAAATTTTCCAGTACCTTATCGCTGGGGTAAAATACATATCTACAGGAATATATACTCATGATTTTTTTTTTTTTACTTTTTATCACAATTGCGTACATTGTATTATGCTGTTAACTTCTAAAATGATGTTTCATGATAGCAAAAACTTTAGAAATTAAAGGAGAACACAAAGTTTTATCCAAAAAAAGGGAAGCCACTTGGTGTTCTTCAGGTACACTTGCACCGAGACAAAGAGAGACCTGAGAGCACCCTGTAATTTTTTTTTTTAAATAAACTTTTATAAGCTGTTCGCTTACTCATCAAAGTTTATTAATATTGAACGTGTCATCAGTCCAAATTGCATCAAATTCACCTTCTCCTCAGCCATCCTTCTCTATTACTACCAGGCTGCATGTGTGACGATACACACACACACTGATTTTATTTCTCCTTGTCATAAGAAAACTACCCAGTCTGATCCCAAGACACAGAGTTATAATGTCAAGCACTTTCAAGCACTTAAACTAAAATCCAAGCACTTTTCAGACCTTGAAAACACAACATAGAAATTCAAGCACTTTCCAGGATTTCAAGCACCCGTACGAACCCTGGTAAACGCAGCTGAACGTAGAACAGAAGGAAATCAGTGGTAAACAAAAATACGTTTTGTATGCTCGCAAAAGGTTTTATAGTTAACAAATATCAGATTAATCTGAGGCTATAAGAGCAAAAACAATAAGAACCTCGTCGTCCTTTTGAAGTTATTTTGCTATCTATTTTTTTGCAGGATTTTTCAGTCACAAAGACCAATCTCGACCTTTTTTGGAATAAATCTATCAATGCAGACGCGGAAAATTACTCTTTTAAAGCAATTTTGTCTTATTTCCATTAATATCACCAACATTAAAAGCTTTGAATCAGGACCTGCAGGATTGAGCTTGTCATCAGTCTGTGACGCTGACGGTTAGCAGCCGAAGCAGCCGAGCGCACAGTTAACTCATAATTGGGGTCTTCAGCCCCCAATCATATCAATCCCGCGCTATGTTCCTAATGTGGTGGAGGGAAGAGAGAAGAGGTCAACTCATACAGCTTCTTTTTAAATTTGAGGCAATTAATGGCTGTGACCATAGCAACAAATATTTTAAATTCACAAAACGGCCTCCAGATCCAGGCAGTGCGGTCTCTGGCACGTCGTCCGACTGTGGCCCGCTGAACACGACTCAACTGTTTGATGATAACCGCGGTGGTATTAATGTTTAAAGCAGTTAGCGGGTCTTTAATCCTAGCAGGCGATCGTTATATAACAGGTGCTGCTACTTAATGGAATAAAGGTAACAAACTGTTCCTCGCCGGCTGACCTCAAATGGTTTCCATCGCTGTCAGAGGAGCACCTGTGGCGTCAGACGGATCCATCACAGAGCTGCAGGAACAGATGGGCTCCGCTGCATCGTTAGCGTCCGCAATCCACCGGGAACGTCCGCGGCATCATCACACCACTGTCTGATTCACATCCCGCCATGAATATTCATGATTCATCCACAATGTGATGAAAGCTAAGGCCAAAGATCCGTCGAGCATATGTGGCTGGATGTGGATCAAATTATCCCCCTCGCCCTCATTTGTCACGGGGTGTATTTTGGGCACATGACCGCGACGGTGCGGGTAAGACGCATCTGCAAGGTGATGCAGATTTAAATGATTTTTATTCCACGGCGATATTCCATTCTGAGCAGTGATGTGCACAAGGGGGGGGGCAGGGGGGGCAGTCGCCCCTCCTCGTGGCCCAATTGTTGACAAACGTGCGCTAAAGTGCCCTCCTGGGAGCCAAAACGCGCGCTAAAGTGCCCTCCTGGGAGCCAAAATGTGCGCTAAAGTGCCCTCTTGGGAGCCAAAAAAGCGTGCCAAAGTGCCCTCTTGGTTGGCAAAACACACTAAACTGCCCCCTTGGCTGGTTAAAACATGATAAACTGCCCTCTTGGGAGCCAAAACACGTGCTAAAGTGCCCTCTTGGGAGCCAAAACACGCGCTTAAGTGCCCTCTTGGGAGACAAAACGCGCACTAAAGTGTCCTTCTTTTCGCCCCTGCCCTTCAAAAAGTCTGTGCACGCCACTGATTCCGAGACGTCTCCCACTGTCATCTCAGCTGGTGGGACTCTGTCGGCCAGCAAACTATCAGCCTGGAGAGGACGACAAGGGGGAGATGGACTCCTCTATTAACCGACTTGTCACTCATCATCTCTTGACCCGCCCTCAGCACGCGGAGGGGAACACGGTGCTCGGACTGTTTTGGTAGTCTGCGCCTTCCTTATTTTGTTTGCTGTCGCACATTTTAATCTGCGCCGCTGATTGCTTTTTCGCCTGCATTGGCTGACAGCCCTACAGAGCCTAATCACAGGGCCAAGAGTTTTATGTCACTGCTGCCCAAACATAATCAACTGGACAGATTATGCTAATGCGCTCACATCCAAAGAGCAGCGTAAGCCTCAGTTCTCAGATAGCAGCACAATCCCAGTCAAAGGCATGTGACAAAAAAAGTCCTTTTTTTCTCTCCCAGGGATTTGTTATTTCAACTCCGTGGTTTTAAAAGTACAGTGTGAGTGTTTAGTTATTCTATTTCCTCTCCCTTCATTCACTGCTGATCCAACAGGAGGTCACAAGCTGGCACATTACAGCGCTGCTTTGTAAATGTCAGACTCCAGGAAGTCTTTTCTCCACAACATCTTTGTAAATGGATTACAGGCACTGCTCCTCTTCTGTTTCTCTATTGTCTTGCATGATACGCGGCCGCCTGCCGTGGAGTTAAACACACGTAAAAACCGCCTCAGGCATACATGTTTCAGCACTTACTGAGGGGGCAGCGGCTTACCGTGAAGCGAGGAATCTCTTTCTGTCTGTCTGTAGGTCCCTCGCCTCTCTCCAGAACTGTTCATCCGATCAGCTTCATCCCTGGTGGTGTCGGCCAACTCACCAGGATATAATGTCAGCAGTTAATGTTTCTGCAAACCACAGATATGTCCACGACTGCTGAATGCTTGAATCCCAACAGTGGATACCTTTAGGGACACCTGAAATGTTTCCATCTGTTTTTCTGATGTCAATCCATGATCGTGGTGACTAAAGCAGGTATTTAAAGCCAAACCACGATGTTCTCCTAAATAGAAAATTCAACCAAAACAAACACAAATTTTAGTGGTTTTGCAGAAACTATTTAGCTAACACTGAATCTGGTAATTGGGTTAGGTGTGTTGATGAGGACCGAGGTATGTTAAAGAGCAACTAAACCCCCAAACCACTTTTTTCTGCTGAAAACCAATGTATTTGGGTATGAAGTAGTGTTGCTGAGTGATTCTGGTCCAACTCTTGACATTTTAGTCGAAGTATTTCAATTTGGCGTATTTTGTAGTAAAAATGCAAGTGTGACTGCCCTCTATGGGTTGAAACCCGGTTATTACAATCAAATTTTCCTATTGGCTGAGATGGAGGCAGATGACGTTTTGGAGGCAGCTTTCGTCACGGTCCACCACGGTTAGCTCCGCCCCCTCCTATAAAAACTAGCACCTGCTGATCTGGAATCTGTGGCGAGTAGGCTGGATTGAGAGAATTGCGAATAGAGAGGCATAGTGATTATTGAGTAGGTAGTGTAGTGTGGTGACGGTTAGGGGGGAGGGGGGAGGGGGGAATCGGAGAGTACTCCTGGAGCCCCGCCCATCATCAAGGCATTTTTTGAATTTCCAGCTTAGAGCACGTCATCCAAAACTGAGGGGTTTAGTTGCTCTTTAAATCGGGTTGTGTGTGATTTCCTTCTCTTATTTCTGCAACATGCATACACTACAAGATATATCATCCCAAATTAGCGAGTTGCAACAACTTGCTGTAGTAACACGTTGCAGTAAATTAGTCTGGATGAAGGTGAGATTTTAAGTTTTATGTCAGAAGTAGTACGCTAGCTAGCATAAGAATGTTTAGCATTGCTTGGCAGCACCGTCAGATGCTCTAGTTTCTTTATGTTGCACCTTCACTTCGGTTTAAGTTGAATTTCCCATTTTTCTCTCGTCACAACACTGTGCTGATGCTCTGGTTAGGTTTAGACACAACAAACACTTTGCTAGGATTAGGAAAACATTGGAGATGGTCCGAATTGGCAGCATTGTTGACATGTGATAACGCCAACATCCCCTTCACATCCTGATGTGAAAGTCAGGTAATAATCATATAATGTACACGTGATACGCCACGTTTGGTACAAATATAAACCTTGGCCGTATCATGTTTAGCGTCCCCGATGAGTCTGTGAGATGAAGACCGGATCTGCAAGCACCTGTAATAAGTTTTGAACAGGCACTGCAGCGGTTCACATCAGTCAAGCAACAAGCAGAGAACCTGCAAAACTGTTAAAACCTCTGACAAGGGAAAACTAAATAAATATTTTGGCTTTGTAAGATTTTCCATTTACAATTTCTCCACTTTGCAATAGAATAAAGTCCTTGACCATGAAATTGTATCTATGTGAAGATTTCCTATGCCAAGCGGCGCATTTCCATTAAAATGCCAGAGCTTCACAGAAAATAGTGTGAACTTCTGCATACTTGGCTGCCTTGTTGTGTGAAGGCTACGCTGAACATAACTCCCCGTCTCATGGAGTCGTTGGCAGCCGATTCGCAGTGATACAAGAGCTTTAGAATGTTTTCTGTTGACTGTTTCATGGTCATCTAACTGTTATCAGAGTTCCTTTACGGTGTCGTTGCTTGAGAGCAGACAGCTTTTTAAAAAAGACATCCCGCCCATTGATCTGACTCAAAAACCACTTTGTGAGCTGACGTACGGAATGAATGCAGTGTGAGCCTTGAGCAGTTTCATTCTAACATTCCTCGCAGTTTCCTTTATTCCCTTTAGTGCATTCGTGATTTAAGTTTGAGACGAAGGGCAACAAGCCATTAGAGAAACGGCAAAGTCGTTAGGTGATGGAAAACAACCCCGTGAAACTAGAAACTATGTCTCAAGTAGAGGAGGAGAATTATGACTCTCAAGCTGATAGTTGTGTGAAGCAGTATACGCACGCACAATCTGAGTTCTTTACCCACCACTGGCCATTAATGATGATTTAAGTAGCCAAAGAGTGTCAGCCTTGTTTACAGACAGTTGTATTTCGTGTCAGTAAGTGTGGACGTACTTCTAGTGTTCAACGGCAGGAAGAACGTATCTTCTCGGATGTGTAGAAACATCACCGCTAACATGAAAGAGAAGCTAATTTTCTCCCCTTATTTAATAGGAGCGTACCAATGTTCCCACAGCCCTGTAGTCCAACATTTAAAGGCATAGTTCCTGTTTTTTGAAGTGGGGTCATATAAAGTACATACCTATAGCCGATCTGTTTCCTACCGTAATCCCTACGCAGGGATACGCAGGGATACGGAGGGATACGGAGGTTCTACGGTCTGTTAAGTTTCGTTTTTATCGAAAGTAAACCTGTCGTCCAGCAGCTGGGCCTCGCTCTGTATTTCGCCGCTCGCAGACCACCTGTTGCCCGGTTGTGCTAATTCGTAGGGATACGGAGGTTCTACGGTTGAGAAAATGTAGTGCCAAAAGAAAGGGTGAAATTCACAAATTCTCTTTTTCTCTGGACCCCGTTCACTGCAGCACAAAGCTGAGCGTCTGGGCTGGAGCGGCTCTCTACTTCTCCAAACTGAGGCTGCGCTGATCGGTGATTACGGTAGGAAACAGATCGACTATAGGTATGTACTTTATATGACCCCACTTCAAAAAACCCGAACTATCCCTTTAAGATTTTTTTTACAAAATAAGGACCTTTGTTCCCACATTTCCTTAGTGTTTCCTTAACCCTAACCATTAAATTTAAGGGGAAATGTAGGAACAAAAGACCTCATTTTGAAAATGTCCTTGAAATATGGGAACAAAGGGCTGACCCCTTTTTTAATAGGTGCAATATGTAAGAATTGAACACCTGTTGAGTTTCTGCTAATTGCTGCCACGTGTCGCCGTGAGCCCAGTTAACCATGCAGCTAGCGGTCGTATTAGCTTGACTGTAGCTCCAGGTGTGTTGGCGTTGATCAGCTCTTGAGGCAAAAACCCGGCTAGCGTGCTAACTTTAACAGGTATCTCGATATTCATTGATAACACAGGTTAATTTTGAATGTTTTACACTAAAATGCGTAGGTTGTTTTGGAAGGCCCTTGTGTTTTATCACTTGGTCTTGAGAACTTGTTTCACTACCTTTTCTTTCAATTCCAAGACTCTCAGAAACCAATTTCACACCACAGCCAACCCGAACACCTTCCCCGCCATCCCACCGTCAGAAGCTCTACTTTCTCTCTATATGTCCAACTGGATCAGTACAGCCAACTGCTATTTCCTCTACAAACCCTGACAACTGATGCCAGTTGCCCAAAGTGGCTGAATCCAAGTCTCAATATTCATTAGACTTTTAGTCTAAAGTTATTTGGGCTCTGGGCTTCAGCCTGTTTGGAATTCTGCTCCTGTACTGACCGGCTGGCTTTGATGTATCCGCACAATTTCATGGCTTGCAAAGATCCATTTTACTCCCTCAAACTTTCTAATTGTGTTTTAGCTCCTGTTCTTCTTTCTGTCGAAGAGCTCCGACTAAAATTGCACCAACATTCTGACGCGAAGGCCAAGTAATTAATATTGCCCGGCGGTCAGTCAGGTTTGGACTTCGAGCGAGCCAAGGACGTCCAGTATATAACAATCCTGGGTTAGTGATTTCATTTTCAATAGATTTATTTTGCTATAAACGTAATGCTCAAGCTGGGTTTTTACCTCTGACAATCAAAAAACATACATGTCCTTGTGCATCATCTTTGTGGATTTAAAATGCATTATATCGTGTCCCCTGATCAAGTGGTCCTCTAATGCACTCGCTCTTGGGTAAAGTTTCTTTCCCTGCACTAAGCTACATATCCAAAAGCCTTATTTAAATGAGTACTGAGGCTGTGTCCGCACAGACAGAACAGTAGGCAGCACAGAGACCTCGAGGAGGTTGGAAAAATGAGCCGCGTGGCCTTGCTACTCCTGCTCATTAGAAACATGAAGGAAAGAGGTGGGACAATACACCGCCAGCACTCAGCTATGCGCCTCTCGCTCCCCCTTCAAACAGCAAATGTGCACATAGACTTCGGCTACGGGATGAATAATAGATCCCAACATCAAAGTGGGGACTCTCTCGGCAGTTTTCAATGCCCAGGGCTTGACGAGACCAGTCCTCCGAATTTCTGCCTCTCAGCCACAGCTCAGCCGATGCTCTCAGCGCTGTCCGGCCCCCGAGACGACTTGTGTGTGAGTCTGCATGAATGTTTCATAAGGAACAGACGTATGCGGCATGCATATGAATATTGGCTCGGGCTGCAATATTCACATCGCATGAATTATATTTACCTGACAGGCAGATGACTGACCTCTAAAGGACATCAGCCAGGTCCTCGCCAAACAAGTCGTGTCTGAAACTCTCCTTTTTCCGATGCGTTTTTGGATATTACTCATGTCTGATGCAGTACTGATACTTTCACATTTTCTGAAATCAGTCGCAGGTTCTGATTGTTTTGAAGTTAATCCAAGCTCCTGATCTGAACACACTGATTTCCCCGATGATGGTGACATAACTCACATAAAGCTGCTCCAATCAAATTCTGAAATTGACAGTGAATGAAATGATTGTGTGGAGGGAAAAACGGTTGCTTGTAGTAACAAACAAACTGAGAATTATCATCTGAATCCCCTTAACGTTACGTTTTTGCGTCTTTCAGCTCATTGTTTTGGTTCATCACACTCCAGTAGGTGCTTGTTGCTCACCTTGATAGGCAGCTGGTTAAAAAATTCACTCTGTGCGCTTGTTGCTGACTTGTGTTTCAAACCAATCAGCGTCTTCTGAGAAACTACTGGCAGACGTGATGTTGGTGTTAGACGATGCTGCTCTAGGATCAGTCACATCAGGAGAGTATATCCCACTAAAATAAGAACAAAGAACAGCACTGAAAGCTTATCTTGATGGAAATTATGTTTTGTTAGCTGGCAACCAGAACCTCTGACTCTCATCTCTTCCCGAACTCGACGTGTTGAAATAATTCTACAGAAATAAACTCTGCGGAGATGTGGGCTAATTCAACGTGAGATCATGGAGGTGCGACGTGACAAAAACAAGACGACTGTCTTTGAGTTTACATCGTTTCTACGATCGATGTCTTCATCTGATTCCAGAGAAAGAAGCTCACTTTTAACAGTCACAGCACTCAATCATAAATAATGCATCACCTTTCAACTCCTCTCCGCTTTGAGTTCATTTGGTTGCAAACTTAAGAGTGTTTTTAAAGTTGTGAGAGCAGACTGAGAACAAATTCACAATTAATGTGATTTACTCTGTAGATATTTTTCTTTCTCCTGTCGTCTCATTTGCTCAGTTTTCCCTCCGTGCTGTGGCTCAGCTGCGTTCTATTTGCGATGCAAAATAAACTACAGTTGATTAAATATATTCTGATGAATTATAAAAGTTCTTATAGCAGCCATGTTAGCGAACATTTGCCTCAACTTAAATATCCAGCAGGACTTCTCTGTTTTTCTCCACCCGTCAGATGCAGTATTCATTGTTGTTTCAGTCGCGCTTCGGTCCGCCGACTCCGGGGCACAAAACCGACTCTTTTCATCACTCATTTGTTTACTTTGGCTCTCTGCTATTTCATACCGAGCGATGCAAGATGCAGTGTGTTTGGTTTATGTGAGCGTGTGCTGCTGTTCATACTGTTAGAGGAGTGGGTGGATGGAGTCAATGAGAGCCTCTGGGACTCAATCATACTGACCAGCAAACCAAAACAATGAGCTGAGAGCAGCTTAAAGCCGAGGCGAGCTGCAGAGCTCGATGCTGATTCCCAGTGGGACCTGCAGGACTCTCAATTTACTGTGCTGGAAGTCATTTAATTCAGCAACATCCGATATATAATATATCGCTTAATGGGGATTTATCAGTAAAGGTTAAGGTGTCATAAGATAGTCGAACCACAGGAAGCAAGTTTTCTAATAAGGTCCACTGACCGTCATTCAAAACCAACAAAACTAACCAATTAGAAGCTGACAGGAGACACGCGTGAGCCGAAGTCAGAGTCCGAGAAAACAACTTCAGAGTGGCAAAAAAAGAAAAAGAAAGATGGACCCAAGAATAGAAATCTCGTTACAGCAAAGTGGCTGAGTTCGTCTGAGCTGTAATGATGAAACTCATCACTGACACTCAGGTTTGACTGTTAGTGAAGTGATAAAGAGCTGTAAACGATGCGTGGAAGAAATTATCCATGTGTAAATGAAAGCAAAATCCTTTCTTCACATGGTTTATATTAACGACACTATGATTTATTTATATACAGTGTATTACAAATTGATGCAAAGGTTTCATTATATCAGGGACCACATCCATCCATCCATCTACAGCACTTATTTCCTCAAGTGACATAAAAAAATATGATGTGCTACGTTAAAGATTAAGATTGTAAACACAACCGTGTCTGCCTCTGCTTCTCATTAACGTGTGCACCTCCAGACTGACCGGGTTGTCAGTTGTCTTCCTTCCTGTTGTGCTACTTTTGCTCCCTTTTACAATCTGGTTCCAAAAAAGTCAGGACGCTGTTGAAAACAGTTGAAAGACGATATATGTAGTGTTTCACCTCACGGGGATTTCAATTAAAGGGATATTCCGGTGTAAGTTTAATCCATGGTCTAACACACTGTGAAACTGTGTTAGACTCCCTCTCGAGAGATCAAGTTAGCAGACCGCTAATTTACGGAGTTTTATCAACCTCAGAAACGACCGCACGACAACAATACACTGCAGTAAATGGATCCAAATATAAACCGCCACCAAAAAGCCACAAATAATGCTCAGAACAGCACCAAACTTCAGCAACAGTACAAATAGGGTCTCAGCACATAGTCCTGGGGCATCTAACCTCTGCTAGCTTAGCTAGGGATTCTATTAGTGAATGCTAAAAACAGATTTCAACTCTCCTCCATCAGCTTCTGGGTCGGGGAAGTCCCGACGCGACGATTACCAAGTGCGGTTAGAAAATCTCAATTCCGTTCTTTTCCCTGTCCGCTCTCCATAATAACTGTTATAAACTGGCAGGTAAGACACATATGAACTTTGATTGCTTTTCCATGGAGTCATAATCATACATTTTCATCCATGAGCCGCGGAACTCTACTGCACTCGGTAATCGACTCGTCGGGACTTCCCGTCAACAGGAAGCTGCTGCAGAAGAGTGGTAAATTTAGTCAGCTTTTCAGTAGAAATCCAGCTAAGCTAGCGGAGGTTAGATGCCCCGGACTATGTGCTGAGACCCTATTTGTACTGTTGCTGAAGTTTGGTGCTGTTCTGAGCATTATTTGTGGCTTTTTGGTGGCGGTTTTTATTTGGATCCATTTACTGCAGTGTATTGTTGTCGTGCGGTCGTTTCTGAGGTTGATAAAACTCCGTGAATTAGCGGTCTGCTAACTTGATCTCTCGAGAGGGAGTCTGACACAGTTTCACAGTGATTTAGACCATGGATTAAACTTACACCGGAATATCCCTTTAACTTACTTACAGTACCGACAGGAACATAACACGGCGTAAGTTACAACATAGTTTTCCAGCAAAGGTTGTTCACTGTTATGGTGTAATGGTCATGCTGTTTTTGGGGATGATGATAAATGTTGTGTCAGTAATCTCTGGCAGCTGGCCTTGTTTTGTCATTCAGGTATGAGGAAATGCTGCAACACTTTGTGAAACACATGACTGTATAAAAGATATTACAGGAACATTTTGTAATATTGCCACAGATTGCATTCTGTTCTTATTTACCTTTTACACAGTATCTAAACAGTTTTTGGAGACAGGGTTGTAGTACGAAGGACGTAATGACTTCTCCTCACTGTACGACTTTTATTCTGAAGGGGTTGGTCACCGACAGCAGTTTTAGCTCAGATAAATACAGTGAAGGCGACCTGCTCTGTTGCTCTGTGTCCCCCCGTGTTGTCCTGAAATACAATGTTATCCCGAGCCGCTCTGAAACAGTGGAAAACCTCTGCTGGCAAATGTGAATTTCAAATCAGACATGCTGCACAGTTCTGCAGCAGCCCCCCTGCTGTTAGAATAACTGAACAGGCCGGAGACAGTGGTAGCTGTGTAACACATACTGTATGTCTGCTGTGGCTTCAGTGCGTGGACACCGTGAAGAAAAAGGGAAAAGCTCAGGCCATCTGAGTGTTTGAAACGAAGGCTGTTTTTTCCTTAAATGTCAGAGAAAGCACATCCTTACCGTGTGTCCTGTGCAGTTTGAACAGAACACAAAGGTTTCTGTCTAACACCGCTCGGCCTCTCAGGTGAATAAGACAGAGGAGGAAGTGACTACCAAGCAGAAACCTTGACTGCAAGAAAACATAAATTTCCATAGATATGAGATAAAGCCCTTGTGGTGCCTTTTGATACTTCACAGAACATTTCTTTGCCCATTTGGTTTCGATAAGGTTAAAGACGGTCTACCAGATGGAGTAGAAGCTCCTGTTTAATGTGTGTTTTCCAGCTGGGATTCAATTATTTGCAGCAGCTGACCGACCTCGCATGCAAGCTGGAAATAAATGTGTTGGGGATCATCCAGATGAGACTGGAATAATAGACTGGCGAAAGAAAAGGCGCAAAATAATCATCCAGCAGACAGATGTAAACAACTGGCCACTGTGCCGCTCCTCTGAGGAGCTGTGCAGCTTTCAATCACAGGATGAAAGAGGAGCCCCGGCCCCGGCGGTCCACCTGAAGGAGCATTTGATTACAGATTGTTTGGTGGAGTCCTTTCCCTCTAAGTTAAAGCAGGGAGAAGACGTGCTGTCGGTGCAACGAGGCTGTGTGCTGGGATGTAATGAGATTGAATGGATTAGGATGAGAACCCGTGGCATTTTATTTTGACCTTTCGCTGGATTTTCATCAACGACCTACTTAACCGGGATCTACTGAGGTTACGTATGAAGCTGCAAGAAGTCACAACAGCAAATATCCTGGAAGCTTCAGAAGGTTTTAGTTGTGTTGCAGGTGTTTCGGCGAGACGGCATTAATCAGTGCCGACAAGATCCGTGTGTCCCAAAGTGATGCTACGCGCCATTTTGACCCCAACATCTGTTTCTATTTTCATACCTCTGCAATGAAAGCGTTATATGGACAAGGAACGGTTGATTCATGAAGTTGAAATGAGGAGTTATCAATCCAATACTGCCTCCTTGTACAATGTAGGAACCTGAATAAGGTGCCAGGAGATAAACCAGGGAGCTGAACGTCCATCTTTGCTCACTGATGGCTACTTGGTGGCCACATGTGTGTTCTCTGTATTGCACAGCTGACAGGTACATGGTTTGTTTCAATCATGCAGTAAAAACGAGATGTAAAAAGCTCATTGCCTGCTCAGGATCCAACCGTAAACAAAGTTAGTGATTAGAGTTGGTGGAGACCAAAACAGAGCTAAAAGCAGAGTGACAACTGGACTTTCAATCCATCAGATGGTGAGAAACATGTAGTAAGTCCTCTGAATTAAACAAAATATGTTTGTTGATGTGCTCCAGAGTGACACATCGAAGCTTCTGGTCTGATCTGATCATTTGTGTTGAAGTAAAACAATTTGCAAAGCCCCTGTCAGTCATTTGTTTCAAAGGGATATTCCGGTGTAAATTTAATCCATGCTAGCGGAGGTTAGATGCCCCGGACTATGTGCTGAGACCCTATTTGTACTGTTGCTGAAGTTTGGTGCTGTTCTGAGCATTATTTGTGGCTTTTTGGTGGCGGTTTATATTTGGATCCATTTACTGCAGTGTATTGTTGTCGTGCGGTCGTTTCTGAGGTTGATAAAACTCCGTAAATTAGCGGTCTGCTAACTTGATCTCTCGAGAGGGAGTCTAACACAGTTTCACAGACCATGGATTAAACTTACATCGGAATATCCCTTTAAAGAATTTAGTCCTAGACAGAAGTAAAAAAGCAAGCTTTGCTGAAATGACTTATTTTATTATCTGTAGCTAGCTAGCTACCTAATAATGCTAACATTAGATCCTACTGTCTCCTGGTGAAATGTATATTTGCAAAGGAAATATTTACGTCACGTTTGGTCTGAACAAGGCATAAAGATCCAGGAGCAGCTCCACATCACCAACACTCAACATCTCTCATTTGTAGCACAATACATCAGCAGAGCAGGAGTGTAAAACACAGTCAGTGTCATCATCCTGGCTCGGTGGGAGGCTCCACACACTCTAGACATGGATGGCCAGACATGTCTGAGGAGTGCAGTAAATAGATGAATAAATGGAGCATGCACAAGCCTCCGAGTGTCAGAGATGTGCTCAGAAACACACCAGTCCGTGAAAGGCTTGACGGTTGGAAAGCTGCAAGACATCCCATGGTATACCCTTCCTCTGCAAACAGTACCCAACTTCTTCTAGTAGTGAACTTTTCATTAAAGATGTCTTGGAGGGGGGTTATACATCAAAATGTCTCCTTCAGGACGGCGTGAACACACGGTGGGGCAGCGCCTGGGTTATTACATGGATGCAGCAGGAAGCCAATCTTTTTTCAGCCAATGGAAAAGAAGAATTTGTCAGTGCTCTGTACATGTATGTCTCTGTTTGTGTCTGATCTCTCTGTTCATCAGCTTTTTGTATGTGGGAAAAAGATGATGATTGAGGCGAACATGGTAATATAATAATAACAGTGTAGCTCCAAAATTAATAATTTCCAATCATATAATGTGAAACATGTGACTGGTAACCGACCCAAAGAGTTTCTGTGATGGTTTGCGTTTCTGGTTTAGTCATTTCCTGTTTTATTTTGTAGCTGATGCCCTCATGTGTCATGTTGTACTTTCCACTTCCTGTCTTTGTCTTTTTAATTTACCTGCACTTTGGATATTTGGGAAATCCAGCTTTGTTTATAAAGCTCAATGCTCTTCAAATCAAGACAGCATACTTTAAATCGAGGTTGGAAGCTGGTAATGAACGACAGAAGTCATAATTTTTGTTTGACATTGTTACTTACATGTCAACACATGTCATTCTAGCAGAGGTTTATGGTCTTAGAGTGAATGCTAACACTGCTTTGTGTCATCTGGATGTGTAATTAAGTTACTTTTTGCAAACACAATCACAAAATCAACTTTATATTCTTGTGGTTTGTCAGTTTTATGGATACACCTGGCTTAAAAATGTAAATACCTCCTCATTATGTTCTTCATCTTGTCCATTCTAAATTAAACATTTAAGCGGTTTGATATGAGGATAAATGGACTGAGTTTAATAGCAAATGTCACCACTGGCTGTCACACGTGACTCAGCTAAGCCCATGAATGACAGCAGAACTACAGTCCATCATGTCAACTGTGACACATCAGGTCAAGAACATAAACTTTAACATTAAATTAATAAATAAGACTGTCCCTCACTGTCCCTGTTCTCACCTCCTGACTACTGGAAGTCCAAAATTCACTTGTTTTCTTTCACCGGTAGCTACGCTTCACCAACTCCTGAGGAAAATATTGAACTCCCTTTGGCTTTTAAATGTTCAGCTCTCTCCACCAGCCGTTTGTTTACTCTGGCTCTCCTCCTTTCTATGCAGTATTGTATAATCTGTATGTGCGAGCTTGTGATCTGGGAAGTCAGTGACAGCTGCTGGGACTCAACCACCAACACGGACCAGTGAACCAAAACTATGAGCTGAAAGTGTCTGAAAGATCGAGCGGAGGTGATTGATACTATTGATACTTTACTGTTGGTCACATGCTGTTTTGTTTCACTCCTCTGGGCTGATATATACAGTCCATATATTTCCATCACACTCTAAAGACTGATGTTGCTCAAAAACCTAATATGTAATTAAGGTTTCTTACAGCAAATCTATAGTCCCCATTACTATTAATCAGGATTTCCCTAATTGTCCAGACTGAGACAATTACCATAAATTAATAAGCTCCGTGCCCAATGCTCTCCGTTGGGGTCCTGTTCCTGCCCAATAAGGATTTGACTTTACATAAAAAGGGATGCACAAGACAAAAGCAGAGGGATGTTTCTACAATTCCTGGATGTCTTTTCACAGCTATAAACACCGTCGGTGGACTCGTGTCTGTTCTAATCCTGCCACGGCTGAAGCAGAAAAACAAACAAAAGCCTCGTTGAGTCATCCTCTGCCTGCCTGCAAACAGCGGCTCCCCTCTAGTTTGGTATTCCTATCAGATTCTCGCAGTAATATGATATGCATGAGGCCGGTGTGATCGAGCTGGAGAACTCCCAGCTCCCCGGGGTTGGGAGGGGCGGGTTTGGATGAATTTATAGATAGGCTATCTCCTGAATGCAGCCTTTGATATCTGTGCCAATGAATTTAAGCTCTCCAGAAAGAGATATGAGGGAAGCGGGGGGAGAGCGAGGGGCAATCTGGGCCCAAGTGCACAAACTCATTCTTCCAACTGACAAGCCGCTGATATCCTTTTCTAAGCATGGCATGCTTCATGTGTGAGCTGATCGCTGCTAAAGTCTGGAAGTGTCTGTCTCAGTCACCAGGATACGATCTGTTGCACAAAACACTTGACTGTTCAACAAAACGTGTCACATCATGTTCACGTTACATGTTTATGACCTAACATTTTCATGTCTGCAGGTGGAGGGGATGCTTACAGGTGACAAGGGTGGCAAGCCAGAGAAGCACAGCGGTTAAACATTTGTACGTGTGATACCAGGTTTGTACAACAAAACAATATTTTTGACAGGAAGTCGTGAAAGAAAGTCTCCAGCCATGTTTGTGACGACAAAGCAACGCGTCCTAACGAGACCTCGGGACACATCCGGCTGTTTTTGTGGTTACGAGATCTGACGCATCTCGAGCCATGTTTAGGAAGACAGAACCTGGTGTTTTTGACGAGACCTCGGGACATCTTCTGGTGTGTTTGTGGCAAGAAAACCCTGTGCTTTTAAACGAGACCTCGAGACATATCCGGCCATGTGTGCGCCAACAAAACCAGTTGATTTTAACAAGATCTCCGGACATCTCCAACCTTCTTTGTGGCAACAAAACCGAGTGATTTAACAAGACCTTGGACAGTTTCTAGCTGTCTTTGTGGCAACAGAACTGGGCGTTTCTAATGAGACCTCACAACATTTAGAGCCATCTTTGTTGTGACAAACAGGATCTTTTCAATGGGACCTCGGGGCGTCTCCAGCTGTGTTTGTGCCAACAAAACCAAGTGTTCTAACGAGACCTCAGGATTTTTTCCAGTTGTGTTTTTGGTGACCAAAACATGATCTTCTCCCAACCTTAATGACGGGGTTTTTGTACCTTGACCTACCAGAGCATAGACACAAACAAGATAAAATGAAAAACTGAACGTAAAGAAACATTTAGTCGCAGAAATCAAGAGGTGAGAAGATCAACGTTTGATAACCTAGTTAAAGTTTCAATCTCAGCCGGACAGAGAAACACTGTATGAGTATCGTCTGTTCTGAAACTAGACCGAGAAAGACATCGTGACAGAAGTGGCAGTCGACTTTTTACATCATGAAAATGAAATTAGCTCCATGTCCCTGAAGAAAACAGACGAGAGCTCATACGGTATGTTAATATTTTCACATGTGCCTTTTTATAGCTCCTCTACACAAACTTCTGCAGCAAGTCTCACATGCACAGGAAAAAACTCAGTTCCAATGATTTATTCTCCTCATTAATTGCACTGATTTGCACTTCACTAATGCACCCAGCAGCTTTTGCTCAGTGTGACACTGCCCCCTACTGGTTACAACACGTCATTACAACAATCCCTCCTGCAGATCTAAATCACAGCGAGCAATTTCTGTCTCTGCGGCTGCAGTAAGCTTGACAGTGTGATTTATAAGGCGTGCCTCCGGGTATGACAGCTACATACATTCAGGGATAGTTCACGTATTTGAGCGGGGAGGATGTAAATCCATCACGGCTGCAGTGAGTGCAGGTGAAGTGTTTGTCATAATCGGAAGGGTCTCAGTATTTAAACAAACGTTCCTCGTGTGATATCATCGGGCGTGAAATCAATCATCATACTGGAGGGAGAGCAGCGGCAAACATTTGAATTACAAGCAGTTTATGTTTTATAGATAACTCTTTCATTAAAGCCAGAGCGGCAGAGCATTAAAACACATGTGATGATGTTAAAATACTGTAATTAATTAAACAAATAATAAATTAAACACATTTTAAATTAGAATGTGAAATAAAATAGAAGCAAAAGTTAAGATATGGTGTTCAAATATTACTTTTGTAAAATGGAAAGTCATCTGTATGATAAGTAGGCTACTTGAGCAAAAGTTCTAAAGTTTCTCATTATTAATGTACTGTAGGATTAAAAAGTACAGGTAAAGGTACATTTTTCATATATTTAACTGTATGTATGTGTTGTATATGAGTGGACCGATTGTCAGATATGATATTCAGCATTTTTCTGATTTTAAGAGTCGCTGTTTTTATCAGATTGCCAATAAAAAAATGTATTAATAATGTGTTTCTTGACATGGAGTCTGCAAGTAATGAGTAACAAAAGTTATCAATTAAATGTAGGAGAGTACAAAAGTACAATATCTGCCTCCAAAATGAAGTTAAGTAGGAGTAAAGTTGCAGAAAATGGAAATACTCTAGTAAAGAACAAGTACCTCGACAGATTACTTGAGTCACTACTTGCTGATGAAGATCATGTGATATGTTAAAAAGCTCCAGAACAGCAGTGACATGGATCCTGAAGTGAGAGTGTGTTTCTGAGTGCTGTTTTCAAGGGTTAACCACAAAAAACAAACAGAACCAGTTCAGCCAGAGAGACTTCAGCTCGGCCGTGAGATCAGCGGACGACGACAAACTGAGAAAATAGACTCAATTCAGCCGTCACCAGGTAGAGACAGAGCGACACCGCAGAGGAAATAAACATAATAACTACGTTCCTCACCAAAATAAAACTCATATCCTCTAATAGTCACACACACGGTGACAAAACTCAATATTTCCTTTCGGGTAAAAAATGCAAAATACAGTAAATCAGATCACTTTTTGCTTTGAGGGAAAACATATGAAAGTGTACCGAGCTCCCACAAAACGTAACACTTCTTTTATTATTTTTCATCCCACTTGTTAAAGTTTATCTTGAAGTTTATCTTAAAGTTTATCCTCACACTACATACCAGTTTATATTTTAAGGTTTTCTTCTAAAAAAAAATGTTGCATATATATATTTTTTTAATTGTAATGATTCAGTGACCTGCTTTAATCTGCAACACTGAACTTAATCGCCACGATTCATGTTGTTAATGTACATTTCTACAAACCATCTGTATGTTAAAACTTCTTCTTGATCCAACTGTAAGTTCCTGACAACACTGTGTTCAGGTCTTGTTAGGGTTCAGATGAGATTTTGGCCTAAATTGCTGGTCACCACGAAAACAGCTGGAGACGTCCAGACTTCCCGACAAAAATATGTTTTTTCTCGCCCCAAAGATGGCGGGAAATTGTCCGGAGTTCTCGTTCAAAACAAACGGTTGAATTGGCTGAATACATCGTGAGGTTTCGTTCAAAATGGGAGTTTTGGCGCTTACAAACATTGAAACACAGTCTCAAACTGCAGCCTCTGTCTCTGACTCCACCTTCCCCTCCACCTACTGACGTGAAAGTCAGCTCATACTCATGTAAACATTAAGTAGAAATGTCAATATGGTGCGAATGACGCGTACAAATCTGAACATATCTGTTCTTTTTTCAGGACATTAACTCCCAACACTCCGTCCTGGTGACTGAGCTGAACTACGACCACGTCAACAAAGCAGATTAGAATTCTCCAACACATGCAGCGGCAGTGTTTCTGCTTATTATTCAAATGCATACATCTTTACATGCATTAGCATTAAATATGCATGTATTAAAGAGACAGACGTGTGTGTTCTCTGACTTAATACTTGGGACTGCAGAAAGGCTTATTTCCCTTGTCACTGTTAATGATTTAAAACCTGCTAATGCATTGAGTGCAACACAAACAGAACCGCTGGGCTAACAGGAAACCCCCCCCCCACACCACCGTCCGTCCGTCCGTCCGTCCTGCAGCACAGCTCCCATCACACCAGCGATCACACCAGATCTATTAAGTGGTCGTGACTGCACACGCCCCGAGGCCCGGCTTTTATGTGACACTCAACAAATGACATCATAGATCCTTCAGGTGTACAATGAACCCCTCCATCATTAAATTGTGTGATTTATAAATGTCTGAATCTCAGCTCGGTTTAATGGCTTTCTCCCGGTGCACCCGTATAATGAAACTCACGCTTCCTCTCTGTTTTAATGCGTTCAGGAAGTTTCAAGGAGCTTAAAAAAGGAGCATGAGGATAAAGTCACAGTGTGCCGTCTGAAACTTCTGCATAGAGATTTTAGATTTTGGCGAAGAAAGTTTGGTGAAAGTAAACTGATTCTGATGCTGCGGGGGGAAAACCAAGTTTCAACTTCTGCCTCGGGGGTTCATTCGACAGGGGAGGCATATTAATGTTGGTGAGGTTTCTGCTGCTCAACAGAAGCATCGCACGTGATCTAAGTAATGTTTATACACCAACACACACACCTCTAGAACTCATGCATTCGTCCACCCAGCATAAAGATGAGCGTATGAGAGGACAAACTGCTGCATCCTGACTCAGAAACGATATTCTAAGCCTGGGTCTATCTTCAGCTGACTCGGATGATGAAGCCCCTCTTTTCACTCACAGATTGTTTACCCAACGTTAACCTTCGCTCAGGGATGTATGACGGCACCAGCTCCGGGTTAACTGTCAGTTTGAACACACAGCTCGTGTTTATATTCTATAGTTTGTTGACTTTGGTCCCGTTACACATCGGCACCTTTTAGCTCCCCGTGCTGAGTTCATTCTCAGGGGATAACCCCACAAACTCCACTCAGAATGTGCCGAGACGGTGCCAGTGTGAAACCTCAGTTTGAGGCTAACGGCTTTCCGAAGCCTCCGGCTGTGGTGGCAGCGTGCAACTCTACCTCCAACCCAAAGAAAAGGGGAGCAATTTTCCATTTAACCAAAATAAGAAGAAGCTACTGTGCACGGCTGATAACCAGGGAGAAGCCAGAAGGGAAGACGAGGAGGAGGTCTGACTTCAGAAAATGTTTCCTCGAAGAGCGTCACAATGATAATAAGTTGTAGGGCTGACCTGAAAGCGTTGTCATGGTAATTGACATCCAAATTAGAGCTCAAAGGTTTTAGCGTCTGCTTGTCGTTTGAAGAGGAAGCTGCATCGTCTGCGGTGAAAAGGAGGCGAAAGTCTGACGAGGAGCAAAGAAATGGAGCTCCTCCTCGCGATGGGAGCTCGACGCTGACGTCTCCTCTCGTCGGCCATCGGTAAATAATGACAGGTAGGTTTGAGGATCAGCAGGACAGGCCCGGTAAGTGAGATGTGATGGCAGATAATGTGCTACAAGGTTTAAAGTTTTGTTTGCTAGTTCGCTAACTAATCTTGAAGTAATGCTCATTTGGCAATTTAGCCAATCAATCAGCCGATACGTGCACGAAGAAGGCGCCCCGCTCCATCAGCTTCATCAGCTTCATCAGCATGCCTGTCCGACTCCATCAATCCATTTTTCAATTACATGGATTCACTTCATTCAGAGCAACTCCACAGCTGCTTTTATTGCTATCTAAGGCGCTGAAGGGCATTCTGGGAATTGTGGGAATCCACTGAATGCACACCGAGTTCATAAAATATAGAAATATCCACGATGTTAGATAAAACCATGTTATTCTCTCTTTGTGATGAGGATTCTTTCAGAGGATGGACCACATGCAGATAACTTCCACACGTGCTGTCACGTTCCAATATTGCCACAATTTCTCCAGCGCTGCGTCCTTCTTGTTGTTTTATAAGAGAGAGAGTGAGTGAGATGGCAAAAGACGGCTGAACTTCATTTACATTCTGTATATATTTCCCCACATATACACATTTACAGAGACAGAGAAACACAACCCCCCCCTGTGGATTTAATCCTGGAGCACGCTCTCTTCTTCAAAGCCAATTCATCTTCATGCATGTCTGCATCCTATGGAGCTTCTCTTTAGGAGGATTAGCATAATGAGGCAGCGCTGCAGCACATTAAACAGCCTCTTGTGCAGCTCTTTCTTCACCTACGTGTCACTTCTTGCCTTTCGCTCACAGAGAGGATGACCGCCGCCGCCGCCACGCTCTGCAGGACGTCCACTGGCAGCAGCAGATAGCACGCACAAGGTGTGGTGTTTTTTTTTATTGTGACATCGGGTGTGCACATCATGCCTGTAAACTAAAGTGTAATCAGATACAGATACAGAGAAGCAGCGTGGATTAGGAGTGTGTAAGTGGAGGTGCAATGAAGGACAAAATGGTAGATAATAAATGGAGAACGCGGACGGTGTGTGTGAGCGGTGCAGAGCTGCTAACGGAGGCTTAACGTAATCAATATTGTTTATGAGAAGGTGTGTGTTTGTGTGTGTGTGTGGGAAAGATAAGGGCTTAAGCACAGCACTGAATATCAGCAGGAAGCTGCAGTCACCTGAAGGTGAACAACATCGGTGGAAAAAGTAATTTTGGCCAGGACCTGCTTAAGATTGACAGTCGACTGCTCTCCACCTATGAACAGACACTCAGAGGTAGACTGAAAAACACAACCTGTGATCTACAACGACCTGCAATTATGAGTTAATTATGAACAATAGGTGTTTGTGAGGACTTTACAGATCGAGTCTTAATCCTCCTGAACCGCCCGCGGACCCAAAAGGGGACGATAACGTGAGCTAGCATGCTGCTGTTGACAGAGACTTCACATCTCACCTCCAGTTCTCACTGAAGGATAGAAAACCTCCCTGACTGCGTCTCCCCACTCGTCCAGACTTATTAAACCTCATTGCAGCGCATTAATACAGCGAGTTGTTGCACCACGCTAATCTCCGTTTGTTTACGTCTGCTTCCCCATGAGGTCACGTGAGAGGGATCACGTCAGTCTTTAAAGCCACGAAGCCAGGGCGCTAAAAAGCCGTTTGTTCAAGATCTTTTTTAATTACTGAACTAACTTGTAGTAAATTCAGACAGACTGATTTCTTGCTTCATAGTTAGATGTTTATATGCTTAAGCGACAGCATTATCATTATGTTTTATGTTTTATGGTTATTATAACGTTTTTAAAGCACAAAAATTAGTGACAGGCAAAGAATAAAATACTGATATTATGTTAATAATAGATAATAAAATATAAATATATCCGGCGGCTCTTAAATCGTTTCTGTTTCTTTCTGGCTTTATTACAGTAGGTGGTGGTAAAGCGCTTTAACACTGCTTATCATCCACCATATATCAGAAGAAGAAGCTGCAGTAACATTAAACTGTTTGTTAGCTGTGTGCAACATGGATCCGCTGTGTGTAATTTCTCTCTCTATATATCGTGATAATATCGTTGTCGTAAATTCTTCTGGCCACAATATTCGTCCAGAGCAGATCTGATATTGTGACAGTGTTGCTGTAGATGAGTTAAACATTCATCTTGACGTGAGTTTGCATCGAAACATAGAGATTCATCACGTTTATACAGCTCATCATCGGCTGTTTTCATATCGTGTACAGTTTACAGAATCTTTTGTGATAGAATAGAAAAGCGAGTTATTAAATTTGTTTCCTTCTATTTTTTTCCGTTTTGTCCTTCTGCTGTTCTCAGATGTTTTTTTTTCCTTTCAGGTGGAAGAACATTTAGTGTGTTCGCTCCCGAGAGTGGCACTAAAAATACATTTTATAAAACGCCACCAGGAGAGAAGAGAAGAGACTGAGGCTAATCTTTTTCATAGTCTCTCTTCCAGTTTTTTTTTGTTTTTTTTTCCCATTTGTTTTCAGGGTTTGTTTTGTGTTTATAGCACATTTCACAGTCATCTTCTCCAACAGCCCCTCCCTTTTTCCAAGTTGCCATGGAACCCATCCACACGTTCTCCCCGTCGGCTGAAAACAAAACACGCCGGTTCTGGAAAAAAAAACCTTTCATGGGCTCACAATCGCTATTAAGAGTAGCGACGAGGCGCCTTCCGTTCCGGTGGCTGACTTATTCAAATCGCTCCCACTGCCAAACAACTGGAACGATAAGAAAAGCATCCGCATCTTATTAGGTGTTAATCATAATTGACAGGTATCCAAAAACAGATTCCGTGCACGCGGGTTTATGTGTGCAACGTGCACAAACATCCGCGTCTCCTACGGTTTGTTGTGAGATCATGCTCAACCAGCCGGAAAGGAAGTGAAACAGGAGAGAGTATAATCTGAAGACAGGAGGAGGAGCGCTGCAGCTGTGTGGAGCGTTCGATTTGCACCAGCGGACAAGAAATTACAAGTTTTTGTTTGCAAAGAAAAGTAATAATTATTAATATTGAAGCTGGTGTGCAGAGTTTTCCATTGAACGAAAGAGGATGTTGGAAATATTTGGAAATATTCACCACAGTTGAACCTGCAGACTACTTTGGTAATGCCCCTGAACGCAACTGGACAGACGTACAAACCAACCAGATCAACAAGGTGTGTGACAAAAATCATATTCGAAGTTCGTTTGTTTATTAATATTGATATTCGAATATATTCAAATTTTTATTCATAATATTTTGACCTTTAAATGCCTTCAGTAAGACCTATATTGGTATCAAACTTAATTTGTATATGTTCTGTCCACCAGAGGGCAGTGTATCAGTCAATGTCAATAGGTAGGCAATGATGTTTTCAGAAGAAAAACACTGTTTTTTTTATTTTTGTTAAAAGTCAGTCCCTCCTCCTCCTCCAGCTTGCCAGGATGCAGTGTTTACCGGTGGGCTCTCAAGTTGCTGGTTGTCGCGTGGTATGTGAGTTTGGTCCTACATATTTTACATATTTTACATATCACCTTAGTCGTGATTTTTCCCTGTTCCTTTGGGAACTCAAAGTAGCACCACATGTTGCTTTTCGGATGGTCTGGAGTGTAGATTTCGGCCATTGTTCTGGTATACAAAATAGGCGCTAACCAAGACGCTAACGTCACCTACAGGAGCCCAGATGACCAATAATAGCCTCGCTAATGAGCTCGCGATTCACAACTTCACCAGTCGCGAAAAAGCCTCGGAATCTGAATTGAAAACAACGTTTACAAGCAAACACATTTACAAAAAATAATGCCCATAACAGGTTCGAATATTAAGGGCTGCCTAATATTCGTTCGAAATATCGTTTGTAGCAAGACTGCAGCGGGTGTCTCCAAGGCGTTTACGTTGTTTTTACGAGTCAGAATCACGTCCTGTGTTTCTCCTCTGTTGGACATTGGCAGAAGGTGCTGAAGTATAATTGTTTCTGACTCTCTTGCACCTCACCTGGTGAGAACCATCTCAGTGCCGTTCTATAGGATCTGGTTTCACACCCTCTTGAAAGCCTGTTCTGTATTAATGCGTTGAAACTAGGAGGTGCGGCGGAGAGAACGGCCCTTTAGAGCTGCACTCCCTCTGATTTCAATGCTAAAATTATACAGTTGAAAAGTAATTTTCATTTGCTGCCAATCCAGCGGTTTAGGCACCATCTGGCACTCCTAATGAGCTCATGATGACTCATTACCTGCTTTTGTTACGCTCTTGAATGGCTCTGAGATGGAGGAGATCATATCACATCATTTACAGTTGAAGTCTGAGTCGGTTTTGGCACAACCGGGTCTTGCAGAGTATAAAGCGTCTACTTTACAAACACAAAGTCACAAAGGAGTGTGTAGAAATAAAACAAAAAGAACTCGTGTTGCTCTCAAAGAGTGAAATGGACCTTTAACTGCACTGCAGAGCAAAAACATCTTGGTGTATCGTTTGTGAGTTGGATTTAGTCACGACAGAAAGCAGTTGCTCGTGATGCACAATTCATTGTAAACACAAAATGCAGTTTTTAAATCCAAACGCACATGAGCCCTGTGTGAAAAAGTGTTTGCCCGCCCCCCGCTGAAACACAACTTAACTGTGGTTTATCACAGCTGAGTTCAGTTTCTCTTGCCACACCTGTTCTCAATCAAGAAATCACTTAAACAGGACCTGCCTGACAAAGTGAATTAGACTAAAAGATCCTCAAAAGCGAGACATCGTGCTGTGATCCAAAGAAATTTACAAATGAGAAAGAAAGTGACTGAGATCTATCAGTCTGGAAAAGGTTATAAAGCCATCCACAAATGGTGAAAACATGAAATAGGGGCCCAGCAGTTTTTCACACCACTGTACATGTCACATAATTACTGGAAAATCGGATGAATTATGGGTTTTTGACACCCCTCCAGCACTTCAAGAGGGATGGAGTCCAGAGTTTTGGGTTCAGATATGAGATTTAAAGGAGAACTTTGGCCGTTTTTAACCCATCTCCCTGTTGATCGAGGTCAGTTTTTGCACTCGTTAACCTCTATCAACAGGGAGATGAGTTAAAAACGGCCGAATTTCTCCTTTAATATATTATTGTCACACTTCTTATTTGTGTGTTATTATCCATGTTATCTCTGCTCTCTGTTTTAGTGGCCGGTCTGTCTGCACATGTGTGTTAGTGCATGTTACAAGCTGCTAGACGTGAGTTTTCTTCTCCTCGACACGCAAGTAACTTGATGAGTACGTAATGTTACATGTTCAGAGTCGGCGTGATAGTTTTTTTAGCTGTTTAACTGATTTTTTTCTGCTAGATGTCACTGAATGTCGTATATATCACCTTTAAAGTCTGACAGGTCTGAGACAGAAAACATGGTAACAGCAGGGCGAAGTTAAAATAAATGACATTATCCAACAAACCCTAAAAAAAGAGTGAGTCATGACAATGAGAAACAAACATGAACAAGTAAGTGGAAGTCAGGAGGAGAAGAACGGAAGAATTTTCTCTTTTTTCTGTAACATTTTATGGACAAAAATGCTCCGGGCCTCTAAAGTGGTGCCAGGATAAAATCTATGTTTGAACTGGTGTGGTTTTCTGGTCAACAGAGGGCATAATGCTGCCGTGGAAGGAAGCATCCTTTCAGAGTAAAAGACTGTACGCTCTTCTTTTCATCTGTGCACTTCTGAGGCTTCAGCCGAGTCAGTCTGCGGATGTGTTTGTGGACGGAATTGAGATTTCAGCTGTCACATTATTCAGATTTGGCTTTCAAACTTTAAGATAAACTGCGCTTCATTCTCGCCGTCTGAATCTCTCCGCATCAACAATTTGAGGAGTCAGCTCTTTCCACCAAAACTCTGCAGAGAAAACAGCTCAGAGAGCGTGAATGGATTGTTTTATAAGTCGCGCGGTGGAAGACGGTACACGAACGCTGGACTGGGACTTTGTTTTTTTGATCGATCTGAAGTTGAATAAGAGATGAAGGGATTTGATTAGGAAACATTAAGAGCTGAACATGATGAATGAGGAACACGCTTGCTATATATTTTTTTTTTACTGCATGTGACTTTGTTAGAGAGGATGGAGGCGGCTGTGTACTGCAGCTCAGATCCACGCAGACGCTCGGATGCACTGTTTGCATTTCCTCAACCCTGAATATGATTCCTTGATCAAGATCTAATGGGAGGTGCACGTCAAGTCTATAAATACAAACCCAGCTCATTACAGTTCATACTCTTTCCCTGACAAATCATTCAGCGGCTCACGACACTCCTCCTGACCCAGATTCACACTCACTCCCCGATAGGTGATGCTTCTGCCTGACTAATAACGCTGTTTGTCCACCCAGAGGCGGCGCGGAGCGAGAGGGGGAAGCCCCTCATACGTCAGGACTGAGATCTACGTTCTCTGAAGCTCCGAGGCCTCGCATCCCCAGAGTCTGATCCCCGTCCCCTGGGTGAGATCTGGAGTCTCCTCCCCTCCCTCCTCCAGATACCACTCTGAGTTTGGATGAGATGTACTGTGAGCAGACACCGCTCTCTTCTGTTTTGATCGTCGTGTTGCGCTTTCCATTTTTGACAAGTTCCCTTTTTTAATACGTCTCTGTTTTCTCGCTTAACTCTCAAAACGTCTCACTGCTTTTATTTGCCTCTTTTTAAGTATTAATAAGCATGTTTGTCCTCCAGCTTTTTCAGGGCTCATTAATAACAACTATTTACGGAGGAAGATGCAAAATAACAACAAAGACTAGAGTCGGGATTAAAGCCAGCCTTGAGCCTCCCCGAGCCCGAACAGAGGGTACAGGAGAACCCTCAGCTTTACAAAGGAATAAAGAAGGACATCACTTATTGATCATCACACCTGCAGGTTTCGCTCTTCAGGATTCGTCTCGCTCACGTAACTCAATCGTTTTGCGCAGCGTCTCTCTGCAGACACGTACACAGACGTTACCCGACCCGACTCCAAGTTATGGAATAAAGAGAAAAAACTAATTACACGTTGAACCCGCACAGCACCGAATTTAATGACAGCTGAGAATAATTAATCTGTGTTTGGGGGGGGAATCTGTTGGTGTGACCCAGTTTTCAAGAAGCTTTCTGTTTCTCAAGGCCGTGTTTGTGCGAACAATGCAGCAACCGCTGAAAAATTCATTCTAACGGGGCCTTCGATTAACGCCGGTGCTCCGCAGAGTCCGTCAGCTTCCACCAAACTGAAGGGAAGCGAGAAGGGACAGTTAACTCGCTCGTAAGTAAAGATGAAAGAGGTCTCGTTCTTTTCACTCCCACAAATGTGAGGGTTATTACGAGCGAGGGGAATATTCTTCTACCTCTAATACTTTCACCTAATTTCGTGAAAAAAGATTACAGGCCTGGAACATTTTTTGAATAAGAAGGCAAATAAATTTGAAGTATTTGTGGAGAGAAAAGTCCTGCAATCAGAAGAGAAAGAGAGGGCAAGGTAATTAAATTGAGAGGTTTGACGCGAGCTCTCCTTCAGAGCGACCTCACTTTCAACTAATCAAAGAGAGATGGTTTGAAAAATGATTCATTTTGTCTGAAGACAGCGTGAATAAAAGCAGAAGTTTAAAAGGTTTGGGCGTATTTTGTTCAGCTCTACATGAAAACCACAAAGCAGTCAGCAGAATAGCTTTTGAAAATGTACACGACTGCAAACCAAGGTTGTGTTGAAACTTTCTCTTTCTTTAGGTTCATTTTTCACGTTTATAGTGTGAAAACTTTAGTGCTCTGGTTAGGTTAAGGCATTAAAAACACTTGGTTTGGGTTAGAAAAGGATCATTATTGGGCTGAAACCGGAGATGTCCTGACTTCTCGATGAAGAACAGATCTTTTTAAAACTATGAAGTCAGAATATATCCTCCTGTTTCTGATTTACAGATGTTGAAACACAGTCCTGAACTGCTGTCACTGGCTTGAACATGATGTGATTGACATTTTAGTCTGATAACGGGGCTGGAGAACCATCAGGAGGAGGCGGAAGAGTTGGGAAACAACAACCAGGTCTGCCAGCTGATTACTCAATGGTTTCAGTGGCCCGTACAGTAGGATTAAATCTAAATGTTATCACAAAGAACAAAGAATGAAGAGGAATTATTGCCCCAAACTCTGAAAACAAAAAGAATCCCATTCCCATCTATTCTTTTGTACCCTTAAAACGTCCTGTAATGCAGATTTCATAGATTATCGTGTTGCATAATGTCCAAGCGAAATGCTCAAACCCAAAACAGCATTATGTAAGAGCGCTTTGCATCATGCTGCGAAATCAACCGACATCTTTAAGACGCTAATGAGTTTTGAATCAATCCGCGCTTAGCCGGCACATCTGGTATATATTGTAAACGCGGCTATAAATACTCAAAGTCACACAAAAACGTTGAACTGGCAGATAAACCTCCGTCATAACTATTGTATTAGGTCTCTATATCTCTGCTGGAGGGAGGAACGACCTTTTTCTGTCCACCAAGTCGCTCCAGAATCTCCCCTCGCTGCTCAGTTGGGTTGAGATCTGGCGCCTTTGAAGGCTACGAAGAGATAAATCTATTTCATCTGCCGGCAGGGTGACGGTGACAGCAACCTTTAAAACTGAAGAGTCGCCTGAATTCTCCCGGTGAATCAGGCGTCAACCGGCCTGATTAAGAAACGTGTGCTGTACATCCTGCTGCTATCACGCAGGTGACAGGCCGCCCGGCGCGTGGGCGACGGCACCCGAGCATAAGATTCACATCATCTCTGTCCTCATCAAACATTCAGCGTGTGCCCGACACGGAAACATCTTCATCTCTGATGTTCCTCAGTTTCCCTCCACATCACAACT
Source organism: Sparus aurata (assembly GCF_900880675.1). Taxonomy (NCBI): domain Eukaryota; kingdom Metazoa; phylum Chordata; class Actinopteri; order Spariformes; family Sparidae; genus Sparus; species Sparus aurata. The sequence continues at coordinate 32,055,766 of NC_044195.1, read as the reverse complement.
CTGGTCGGACTCAATTCACAGTGAAAAGCTCGACATACTGTATATTGAAATAAAACATATATTCCAGGCAGCCATAGTCGTGTATGAAAGGTTAAAGAATTCATTTCTACTCAACAATACCCTGCGACCGGAGGCTCGTCGCCTCGCTGCTCTCCGTCCTGCAGACCCGGACATGAAAAGATTCCCTGTCAGGTTTCCAGCTCTCATCACAAATTTGTTGAAAAGGGACAAAAAACATACAGCAAAGACACAAAGAAAGGTTTCAAACGAAGGAGGAGAAGAGCGCCGTCTGTTTTAAGACTGAAAAAGAAACTGGAGTCGGTTGGTTGCACGTTATTTTTCCTTCTCTCGTCTCAACAAACACGTATTATCTTCCCGCATGAACTCTCTTTACATCTACGTAATGACTTGGTGGCTTGTACGTAACCTGAACGGCTCAGATCTTCACTTACTCTTTTCTCAGAGAGTAGAAACCGTTTTTCGGTCCATTTCAACATGAACTCTTCCCTCGTCATTCATCAGTGAATCTTCCAAACGGTGTCTCTGTTGCCCGATGAGGAGCTCAGCCGGTGATTGACGGGGAGAGGTGCTGGCCCCTGTTGAATGGCTGCCTGATTGCTGAGTTTGGCTCGCAGGATTTCCAGAGGGGCCAATCGCAAAGCGCCCAATTTGGGTTGCACGCCTCGCTGAGTGTTTCCAAAGAGCAGAGGGAATGGATGGACGTGGACGCCCGGCAGCTTTAAGCCTTTTAAAATAAATTTGTTTAATTCAGTCACCTCCGAGAAAAATCTAAAAGAAGAGGAAAGGATCCCGCGGAATAACACTGACCAACGTAAATATGATCTGTATTTTCTGCTCACTGCTCTCATGACATCGTTTACTGGCAGTCACCAACTAGATCAACAGAACAAAATCTTGTGCAATGTACGTTTCTGCGACCTGACATTTGGTTCAGTGTGGTCATCTTCTGGTGAGGCAAAACCAACAAACAAAACTGGAAAGTATTCACACGTTTCTTCAAAAGAAACAGAACAAAAAGAGAGAAAATATTAGACTTCTATTCGCCAGAGATGCAAACATATCTCAAAAGTCATGATAATGTTGCTCTGTAACAGCTGGCTGCACAAATTAGCGGCTCAAAGTCAAACATGCCAACTTAGAGAGACGACAATATGTTGGTGTTGTGTTAGCGTCTGTCCCTGAAGTCGTCAGCTTTAAAGGTTTGGGGAATTCTTAGTTTTTCATTTTATCATGACTAGCATTTTTCTGAGCACCGGAAGTTTTACCCATAATCACTTCTCCCATGACCTCCTCAGGAAACCTGTGGACAACATGAAGTATTCCGGAACTGGTATCATTAAAGTGCACTTTACAATCAAAGGTCATTCCAGCCAACCCCCCAATATTACACAGCGTGCACTGGAATCATCTGGCTGCCATGTAATCAACATGCACTGAGAATAAAAGACTCCACACCTGCACTCCAGACACTGACGCTCAATCCGCCTCCTTTACCACCGAGAGCTGCTGGGAAACTGCCACCGCCATCGTCTCCCTTCAGAGCAGGACTCGGATTATCTCTCCAGCTGTTTCACCGGTTTCATCGTCACGGACACCAAAAGACCCGAGCAAAACTAAAAACAAACAATCTGCTTTGAAACTTCCCTCAAAAGTGCTTGATGAACGTCAGAATATGAATTACGAAAACGTGTTTTCAGAGTGAGTCGCCTTCTGCTTCTTACATAACAACGAAAGGTAAAACTGATGCTCAGGTGCAGGTGACGGCTCCTCGCTGACGTCCTGTTTCTGCTGTTTGTTTTTCCAATTACAATGTCCCAATGAAATCTAAGAAGCTTACATACATCAAACTGCGGATGCAGATGCAGCTGGCAGCGGTTAAGTAAGAGTTGAACCAGTTTCAAGGATTGTTTTTCAAATGACTTCATCGCGTGGAGGACGGCCAGCTCCGTACAAAGAGCTGACAGCTGGATTCATCCTCCTGTCTGGAGGCAGCGCGCCGCGTCTCTGCCTTCTTTCAGAGCCGATTCGAATCCTGTTGTGGACTCTCTGACATCCGCCTAGAACCATACATATATTTACATGAAGGAACACCTCGTCAAAGCGCTTGTCATACGCTATAAAGCGCTCGCACAATTATAGTCCTCTGCTGTCTCCAAAGGTTGGCACTTTTCTTGTGAAAACGACACAAAGCTCCCAGTCTGATTGGATTTTAATTCAACCATTTTCAAATCTGCGATGCCCCAAATTTCCCAGAATCCCTTAGAAAAACATTTGTCTGTCAGCACATTCGTGCTTGTTTGACGCTTCTGTGAGCTTTCAAGAGTTTTCGCAGTCGACTGAATGTCTAAACACCCTCGGAGAACTTGTAACGGTGTCAGACTTTTGGTGAAAGGTTCTTGTTCAGTCACATTTCCCCTGAAACACTCTCAGCGGGGAGGAAGGCGCCGAGAGCCCGGCTGTTTTTCCCATCTGTCCCCGCGGTGGGAGCTCCCCGCGGTGCCCGGGTTCCTCTCCGGTGAGCCCTAATGTGCCGAGAGGATTTCCTTTAAATTACACCCTGGGCGCTCCCTGAAGACGCCATTGTTAGCCTGCGTGGATCTGTGTGCCTCGTTGCTCCGAGCGAGGGGACCATAATGCTGCTGCACTTCGGCTGAGCTCATCATTTATACTTAAAACATCTGATGCCGTCCCGCGCTGGAGAGAGAGACGATGCAGAATCGTGCTGCGTTCATGTTTTGACGTGTTTTGAGATGCTCACAGCTGCTGCTCGCCTGCTGACGGACCGTCTTTGTCAACCTGCTGATCTTCGAGTTAACGACTTAATGGGACAGTGTGTAAAGATTTAAGTAATTTATTAACTCAGATCAGCGTCTTCATTCATAAGTAAGTCCTCATTAGTGTACAGTTACCTCTGCCAACAATCTGACTTATCCTCCTGAGTGAAGAATTACCTATCTGAATATACATAGCACGGCAAGCTCTATGGAGGCCGCCATGTCTTTCCGGTTTTAAAAAAACTACGGACTGCCGAGAGGGACACAAAGCACTACGTGGTACTACGTAGTGAGGCTAAACGCGTTTTCGCTCAGAGCTAGCTTGACTGCGGAACCGAGAGGGAACCTCAAGTTTTATAGCCTTAATAACTAACTACATCTTTACCTCATTACTTGAATCAGTAGAAATACTCGACGCTGTTGGGAAAGAGTCCATATTTTGAAAATGAGTTTCTTGTCCGTCAGGGCCACCGTAGCTTCCAGAACGTCTTCAGAACGGGAGGGGTGAGCAAAGGAGTGTTGCAATGTAGAACCTCACAGCTAGATGGCGCTAAATACTCGATATATTACACACTGTCCCTTTATTGGATTTGCTGGTTCGACAGCTGGTTATCCAGACAGAAGTGGGCGGGTCCGTCTCAACCGGCAAAACTCTCACATGCACTGCTTTGGATGTAAAAAGGCCGGGCTCACAGAACTAGAACTGTGGATTTGGAAAAGATATCATTTTAGATTAAGTGTAAACTGTACGGGATACAAAAACCTCGTAGCGAGCAGGATAGATGTGTCTTTTTCAATATCAAATCAACGTATATGCACATTCAAACACATTGTTGTCAGACTTCAGCATTATTACCAATAGTTTTGTGTCACTGCCTGTGAAACATATTTACAATTTATCTCAAAACTGACACAATGAGACGATGATGAGCGAGAAGCGAGGCCAATTAGCCAGACAGTCCTCTAATTAAGCTGTATACTTTTGAAGTTAGCTGATTTTGGAGCCTCAGTGGCCGACGGAGGAACTGCATTGTACTTCCACATTGGCTTCAGTTCTCAGATCTGAAGATTGCTGCTTGTTTGAGCCTCTAGAGCCTCTTTTTTCTGTTGCTTGTGAGCGACGGCTGATTTCAGTGTAGACACAAGTAAAGACCCTCAACAGCTGCTCCGACAGACCGCTTATTGATGTCGTTACACTTGGGAGGTGTAGAGATTATCTGCATAACCACCACTGGAGTTTACAATCTAAACAACCAGGTTTCATTCTGTCCTGAATGCTTTTCTGAGGCACATGAAGTGACTGAGTGTAAACGGATCTCGGGTTAGATTTCCCCCTTTTTTTTATTTGCCTTATCTTGACGGCACAGTTTACAGAGATAAGACGGAACAACGCGGTGCCAAAACGTACGCAAAGCTTCGAGCCAAATCTTAACCAATCGCGCTGTGAGCACGAGCCAAACACCCGCTGCTCCAGAACTCCTCGTGTGCCTTTCATCTGCTGCTGTTCCCCGCAGCAGATGCGGTCCGGCCCCGCAGAACTGTTATATCCCAGTGACATATTGCTTTTGATAACAGCATCCCGACTGGGGGATCCAAAGAAAGTAAGATAATGGCAAAGATAATAGCTGTGTAAAGCCGTGTGATCCGACTGTGGCTACGCTTACAAAGAGAGTCGCGGTACGCAGGGATGAATGTTTAAGAAGCTCGCTCTCGGCTGCGAGTTTTGCCTCGAGTGCTCGGATAGTCCGCTGGGAGAATATCAGTCTGTACAGCAGCGATCCACAGGATTACTTTGTCTCTGCTTACACCAGTCTGCTTTCTTGGCTTACAACAAATCTACATGTTGGTGAGAGGCTTGTTTGTCTGAGGAACGTAATCCTTTCAAATCGAGCGTCTTGGTAGAGATAAGCAAACCGACTACCGGAAAACATGAGTGATCAGTGGCAGATTTTTATAGAAAATTACCCCAAACTGAAGACTTGATGATAAAAGAGAAAAACACGAGATATAACAGTCGAGATATCCAAAATACAAAGCAACAAAAAAGGGCAGGTTCAGGAAAGAGTAACACCAGAATTGAAGACAAACAATCCTGTCAGAAAGTGGAATTACATTACAACAATTTTCACATCTTCAAATCTGAAACAAAATAAAGAACTTATTTCTGTAAAAACAAATTCATGAACAGGTCTGACGCTGTGTTGATAATACACAGAAGGTTCAGGTTGGCCGTTAAGAAAATCGTTGCTTTTAGAAGACAAATTATGGCGTTCACATCCACACTTTTATGGATAAGACGGGCAAGGAAACTAATAACTGGATCGCCGCCAGCAATGCATGCGCATTTATTTCTCTGTCAAAGCCCAAAGGGAGGGGTAAATGTCACGACTGTCCTCATATTCCATTTTCTGCAGCTGGTTTTAACGGCGACAGAGGGGCTGCGTGTAATGAGACAAGCTGAGTGTAGCATATAGCCGAGATGATTGAAATGAGCGTATGTTCCTCGGAGAGAAGCGATCGTTTCGCAGCATTAGCGCTGCTCCAGAGACGGCAGTGTCAGTCCGTCAGTCCATTAACCTGTCAGACCGACGCGTCAGTGCGATGTGAGTGATGTTGCAGCATCAGTTAGATGTGTTTCTGTTATATTTAGAGCGTGCGGACGCTGATCGCACCGAGCCGCTGACTTTACAAGGAAGTGCAACAAACAGGAAACACTATTATTCATCACAGGAGACTTTGAGCCAATCGAATAACCTCAACTGCAAAACACGCTTCATATTCACACACTGCACAAGCTAAACGTGACCAGAAACTGAGCATCAGTCATGTGAAGTCGGACGATCTCCAGCCGGGTTATTGATGACAGCCAGCTATAATCTTCTAGGCGGGCAGTCCATCTTCAGCTGTTTCATTGGCGACTGAAACCAGGTGTTTTTCACGGGAAGGCAAACGTTTGCAGCTGTTATTGTGGCACCCAAAGGCGGCTATCTCTCCCAGGAAGTCCGGTCGTCTACAGCCGAGTTATTGGCAACAACAACTGTCCATGTTTCACGGAAAATCCGACCTCCAGGTGTTTTTGTGGAGACCGAACAGGCATCCTAACTTATCTAAGGTGGCTCTGGGCGGCAGCAGGTTTGTCCGACTTGGCTTGCAGACAGGAAGGTTGCTGGTTCAAGACCACCTCCGCTGCCGAGGTGTCATCACACAGGTCAGCCTCCTCACTCTGACCTCACCTCACAAAATGTAGTATTCTGAGAAAGAGTTTAATAAAGCGTGTCTTCTTCTGGACACTGTCTCTAGACCGCGGTCATAAAGAAAAGATTAAAGATTATCCTCAAACTGAAAACACTGTTCTCTCATTCTCTCATTCTGACTGTGTTATTTTATTTTTTTTATCTCTGACTTGCGTAAGAACTCCCTAATAAGGATCATGCCGTTTTTATTTTCCCGTCCATACTTTCATGTATTCTTTAAGCCTGTAATCACGGTTCTCTCCAAAAAAAGTCAATCAGACGGCTGCAGCTGAGGGAAACGTTATAGCCGAGTTTCTCGAGTCTTTGCTCTGAGTTCTCACTGCTGGATTACAGAGCGCTGCACATGGTTTACGGTCACACTGCATTTCTGCTACGTCAGGACTCGTCCAGCCCTCTCGGGTCCTCGCAGACAGGCCTGCTTTCTGTCCCCGGAGACAAAAACTAAAGAGAGAAGTGGAGTTCAGTTTCAGTGCACCACATATCAGGAGGAAAACTCGAGGTGTGCTCCAGTTCTCCGTGTGTTTCAGAGAGAGGCAGGGAAAGAGTTTCATGTTTGCATTCTTGTTTTCATTTTATTCTCACTGACTGAATCATTCAAACTTCTTTTCTTTTCTGTCTTATTTAATTCTGTCTCTCTTTGTATCGCCTCGTTCTTCTTTTGCATCTCGTCTGAATGCTGTTTCATGTCACATTGAGGTCGAAACAAACTTCACATGTATGTTTCTAACCATCGCTGATGCTTCTATCTGCCAAGTTTTTGAATCTCATGTGTCTTCACTGGCTCAGAAAGAAGACGCTGAGGTTAAAGAAACATGGTCCTCGCATAAAACTGACGTGCGATGGTGCTTATAGTTTTGGCTCGGAGTTCTTTTTGAAACAGGAAACGGTGAGTTTCTCTTGACTATACTCTTTGTGTCTGTAAGATGCAGGTGAATAAAAATGCGGCAGTGCAATCCAACAGCCCTAAAATCAGCTGGAGGACACATCTCACTTTGAGTCATTTGGAGGAGTCGTGAGGAGCTTTGCTGGGTGCAGGCAGAATGGAGAGAAGTTTAACAATTGGACGTCATCAACTCTCTGCAGGGAGGCAGATGCACTGCTTATACATCTATCTCTGTATCTTTAAACATGTTCACATGTGTCAAAGCGTTTTTAACATTTCTATAATGTGTGTGACACGATTCTGGCAGAAAAAAACTAGATTGACCACATTCAGCTCTTCTGAATGGCACCTGTTCCTTCTCTCTCATTACAAAGAAAAATCCAGAATAAATGAATATGCGATTTGAGTTCCTGCTGGGCACAATGTGTCCCGCTCTCAGTGTGTGTGAGCGCTGGAGGCTTCTAGTTTCTATATCACACTCGTTTTTTGCAGGATCGGCTCACTAAACATTTGTGGCGTCACAATCGTGCTGCTTTAAAAAATCCGATTTGTTTTTTCAGCGAGCGCAGTGAAGCTCAGACATTCAACCGGAGGAGCAGGAAGACAAACACAGAGCTCCCGCCCTCGCACCCATTATCTGATTGTCTAGATTCAAAATCCTGCTCGACCAGTTATCAACAGAGATGTGCACCTGCTCCAGGTTGACTTCACACTGTGTGTGTTTGCTTTGTGTCTTTGTCCTTACAGCCGCTGACTGTGTGACAAACACTGCTGCGTCTCCATCAGTGAGGTCCAGTGTCTCTGAACTGACAAACAGCTGATCCAGCAGTTCAGTCCAGCAGATGACTGTTAAATCACTTTCTCTGCTGAGAGACATCATGTTTTATTCTTCCCTGCGTGCATCTATAGGTCTGCTTTTAGTCGGTTTCATCCGTTTCACTTAAAGAGAGACAAAATGCGTGCGTTCAGCATCCAGGCTGGATATTAAATGTTAATATTTGACCTGCCACATCTGTCCATATATTCAAAGTCCCATAAATCATTTAAATCGAGTGGATGCCAGAGAGAGAGAGAGAGAGAGGAGGGGGAGGGGGAGGGAGCGTCCTCGCTGTTTGTCCCTCCTGTTAAATCATTTATCGAACATCGTGGCTGCTGAAGGAAACACAATCACACAAACACATCAGATGTTCACACACACGGTTTCAACACACACGTCCCTTAAATCTCTCACAACTTCCTCCACGTGGTTCCAGCCTCTCCCCGCTGCAGACAACTTTTACTCTCACTTCTGAAACTTTCCTCAGACGTTTCAAGCAAACACACAAACACCTCCAGTCTCAAACCAAGAGGCAGCGGACAGCCTTCTCTCTTACCTTCCCATCGGCCGAGTAGCGCCGGCTGTGCTGCGCCGCTCCTGCGCTCTGGTTCATGTTTCAGCACCGTGGAGAGCTCCGCGCTCAGCCCCGGGTACAGAGAGCAGGTCCGTCCGCGGATCGATCAGCTGCAGCGGAGTGATCACACGCACCAGCCGCTGAAGGGGGGGGAAGCCTCTGGAACTAGTTAACTGGTTCGTTTGGAGCCGTTTACTGGTCCGTCGTCCGTCTCTGAGACACGCGCGGGTTCTCAGCCAATGACGCGTCGCGCGTAAAGACCGGTGAGCCAGCTGTGAGCGCGCGGGAGAGAGAGAGGGAGGAAGAGAGAGAAAGAGAGAGAGAGAGGGAGAGAGAGAGAGAGGCGTTCATTCATCCGAGAGCGAGTTAGCCCTCATCACCCGAGAGGACGAACAGACTGTTTATAATCCGGTCCAAAAAAAAAAAAAAAATGTTTCCAGTCGGTGAGGAGAGTTTCTGGAGCACGAATTAACTTTTGTTTTATCATCGCAGGAGGACGGAATTACATAACCCGATGAAACTGATGCCTGATGCATTTTAAAAGCAGCATGTTGGTGGAGAGGCTTACAGGCACGGATCTGTGCTGGCTTTGCTTTTCACAGGAAACTTGACGGTTACTGAGAGAAATCTACGTTTTGAATAAAGCCTTAAAAAAACATGTAAACATCGAATCAGCTGGAGCAGATGATGATGATGTCATCGGCACCATCTGCTCACTGTCTCTGCTAACTTAAAGCAACATGATGTAACTTTTTCACCTTTTTTCATGTTGATGGTTCAGCGTCTTGTGACAGGCTGAACACTGCTGTGTCTCAGTTCAGGGTCTGCATCCTCTGAAGGACTCGGCCTTTGTGGTCTTTGAAGGCGAGTCCTTCAGAGAGACCTTGTTAACCTCGTCAGCCGTTGTTAAATGTGACGGTCTAGCCGTTGGAGCATTTCCTGGTTGCGTCACCAGATGTTTTACCCTTACGTCACCATTTCTGCCACCCAGGCCCGCGAAAGCGACGATCTACGCCACGCGATGTCGCCATCTTCTCTCTGGCTTTCTTCTTTTTCGGGCGTGCAAAGAATCTTGGGATATGTGAGGCCACGAAGGATCGTAGCGGTGCATCCTCCAAAAACAGGAAAAAAAAGGAGGAGCATCTGGAGGAGCCTTTGGATTGGCGAGTGGCGTTGTGACGTGATTGGCCTTCAAAAGCTCCTCTGAAGGATGCAGACCCTGAGTTGAGACACAGCACGTGTCACTTGTGAGAGGGTCGGATCACAGACACGTTTACTTCAACACATAACATTGTGACGACGTGACTTTTGTTTGTAGTCAGCGCCAAATCGCACACAGTGTAACGTTCTGCATAATGAAGTTTAGCGTCCGTTCCTGCAGGACTTAGAAGTCGTTCAGTCCGTTTGAATACATCTCCGTCCTCATTCACATCCCTCTCACTCGATTGCTGCCACACACCGATGCTGCTAGTTCAGAGTCCTATCAGGGCTCGAGGTTAAAACAATTAAAACAAATGCATTGTCTTGTTCAGAGCTTCCTGTTTTGGCTTGGCATGAGGTTGGGTCAATTCAGGGAGCGCCTCAAGAGTGGAGCCGAACATAACTGTGTTTCCATTTGTTGCAGTAACTTGTTAATCCTCTGACGAGAGTGTTCCGGACTGAAGTGTTCGTTTAACCAGGAAAAGGCCTTGTTTAGAATAATCTATATAATAATAATAATATCTCCTTCAAGAGCGATCTGGTCGAGATGTTTGCAAAAACATTGTTTCAGCAATAACAGTCCGGTCACCACGATGTAGTGTTAGCAGTTAATGTCTCTGCAAACCACACGTACGTCCGAGGTTGACATCGGTTTTTTCAGCATTTGTGAGCGTCAAAGAGGAATTTTATAGGAAACGTTGGACAATTTCCAGCTGTGTGTGAGCCGACCAAAGCACATGATGTTTTCCAAACCGTAAACTGACAAGATAAAAGACTGGAAATGTAACTTTACCCACAGTTTTCTATACTGATGTTCCCATGAACTCTCTCTTTCTACTCAGATTATGAACCGACTGACTCAAAGTCAAAAATCCCCACTGAGCTGCGTGATGTTATAAAAACGTGAAATGTGTTTATTTCCTCTGACTAAGCCCCTCTGCCCTGTTTCACAGCAATCTATCAGAGTAAATTGAATTCAGCTATTTGCCAGCCTGGGTGTTATAAATCCGGTATACAGCGATATTTCTTGTGGTAGCAGAGAAGGAAGGTCATGGTGATTAGACTCAGTGTGAAGCCTCTTCATTAAATGTACAACCATGATCACAGGAGCGAGGACGGGCTCCCTCTGGAGCCAAGGCACTGATGGTGGTGGTGTAAAGCCTGCAGGGTGGAGGAACCTCTGAGGACATCCTGAAAGTCATGACATGGAGGATGTTGGGTTTGTGCACCAGTAGGTCAGAGAAGAATCGAACAACGGAGAGAAAATGTGCAGTTCTAACCTTTGTTCTGGCGATTTGTTTTTCTTATAACAAACCAGAAATGGACACCTCAGTCACCAGGATACAGTCTACAAGAATACACATCACCTGACTTTCATATCAGGAGGTGAAGGCGATAAAAGCTGCCAAACCAGTGACCATAGTTTGAGACGGCGGTTTAACTTTTGTAACTGTGAAACTCCTGAACATTTCTGAAGAGTGAGCGCGGCTTTTCAACACTTGCAAGCTCGATTCCGCTGATTTTCTTAAGCAGACGTATCGACAATTTACAGAATTTTGGGGGGGGCAACAAAAACAGTTAATTCAACTTAAAACATTTTCTTTTCATAACTTCAACCAAGTGGTTGTTGTTCCTAAAACTAACCAGAGTATCATCAGCACGTCGTTCTCACGAGATAAAGTCATAAACTGAACCGAAAGAAACATAAAGTCGCTTCTCAGAGAAACATTTCAACACATCTGTGAGTGTCAGATGGTTTGAAATTGATCCATGAGTTGCATCTCATTTTAACTGTGCACATCTAACAGTTATTCATTAGCAGAGACACATCTGGCCGCTGACGCTGGAGTTAAGACTTACTGCTGCTCTGAGCGCTGCTCCGTCTTCAGAGGTCAACAGCAATTTCCTCTTTGTTTTCCGGCTCAGATTAGAGGAGCCTAGCGGTTGGCATTTATTGTGAAAGGTCTTGGCCACTCTGTTCACCCTGTTACCTAAAGCAGTCTTGTGCTATTATTATTACAGGGGGGACAGAAAAGTCCAAATAAATTTTCAGGACGCGGAGCCTCAGTATCGGTGTTCCATGCATGAAGGCCGCGCGCCGTGTTTGACTGCTGATGACGATTGAGGATAATTAACTTGAAGCGTGCTCTGAAGACTTGTGCAGTTTAAAGGAGATAAGACGGGTGTCACACAGTTACACCCTCTGTTCGGTTACACAGCGACGGCACAGTGGCAGTCAGCTGTAAACTATCCAACAGAATGGAGCCAGCGTTTTCTCAGCATCAATAAGTAAAGGCCTCCTCTTCTGTTAAGCTTATCACAGAGCACTTTGAAGGCCGCCGCTCGCCTCAACTTGAAAGCATGGATCCAGTTTTAGAGAGGAGGAGACGCGACCTTTTGATGCGTGAAAGGTCGAGGTGTGTGATAGGAAATGTGTCACTGTCCAGCAGTCCGACAACAAAATGTCACTGAGGGGAAGTAACAGCGGCGACACGGAACAAGGACGAGCTGGTGGGAGCTCGAGGTTTTGAGCGCAGGATTACAACGCCGTGCACGAAATCTTTAAGGAGATTAAGAAAAAAAAGAAAACTGTAAGATAGTAAACGAGAATGTAGACGACTCAGACGTCGGACTGTGTGATTGTTTCATGATTGGTAAGATATACTCATCATGTTTATGAGACACCAGTGGCGTGCACAGACGTTTTAAAGAGCAGGGGTGAAAATAAGGGCACTTTAGCGCACGTATTGGCTCCCAAGAGGGCACTTTAGCCTGGGTTTTTGCCACCCGAGCGGGCACTTTAGCGCGTGTTTTGTCTCCCAAGAGGGCACTTTAGCGCGTGGTTTTGCCACCCAAGAGGGCACTTTAGCGCACGTTTTGGCTCACAAGAGGGCACTTTAGCGTGTGTTTTTGCCACCTAAAAGGGCACTTTAGCATGCGTTTTGGCTCCCAAGAGGGCAGTTTATCATGTTTTAACCAGCCAAGGGGGCAGTTTAGTGTGTTTTGCCAACCAAGAGGGCACTTTAGCATGCGTTTTTCAACAATTGGGCCATGAGGGGCATTGCATTATGGGTGATGCAGGCGACATGATATTTAAAAAAGGAAGAAGAATGCCGTCCAGCTGTCCATAACGAGTCAAACATAGGAGTGCAGAGGTAGATCAATGGACTGCTTTTCAAATCCTGGCAACTACATTACCCACAATGCAACTTGGTTGGCTCCAGCATTAGCGCTCCCTCAGTGGAATGCAGTGTTTTTTATTGTTATGAATTACACCTGAGCTTTCTCTGAGTCCAACATGTCTGCTGTGAAAATGGTCCTTTAATCTCCCAGCATTCATAGCTGTCTGGAATCACTTTCTCATCACTCTCTGTATAATACACGTAGTTTACTGCTGATTATGAAGTAAAGTAGTGAAATTTCAGAAAGGTATGAATAATGGCCCTGTTGCATCACTGACAGCCTGCAGGACTGTAGTGTACGTGCCATGGATACGACTGTTTTGGGACAACTTTGCACATTTTATGGAGATAAATGTCAAACCTCAGCCAAACAAACCTCATGTGGAAAACTAAGACAATGCAAGTGTCTGTTTCCGGAAGGTTACAGTCTCAGCTTCATGTGTATATGTAAGATTTTTTCCACTCAGGTGCTTCAACTGCACAACAAAATGCAAATAAACTGCATGACGACGTTCACACCAGAACAGGTGGATGACATCACAAATTGCTTTGTTCTCTTCAGTCAGCCATGACAGTGTGACGGGACCCTGAAACTGAACCAGCTAAATATAATCACGCCATCATTCATGTCACTGATTCACTGATTCATGTGAAATTATTCTCTGTAAAAAATAAAAAGTAAATAGATGCTCCTCCGTCACAGATCTGTTCAACCTTTCTAACCACTACTCTTAAATGTTTTTGGGCTTTTTCCTGCGACTCCTGATTTTTTAACTTTTGCCTTCGAGCTTGTTTTGATTACCTACAACTGACTTCTTCCTGCTTGTTTGACAGAATGAAAAGCTTTGCTCTCAGCGCGCCTGACTCATCTCTGAGTCATGCTTCTGAGTCCACACCTGAGTGTAGTGAGCCATTACTGTAGTACTCCAATTCACAGTGAGTGTTTTTATTTTCTTTGACTTCTCTTTCACTTGCAAAGCAGCTCTTACAGGTGGACTCACGCTGCTTTTAAAAGAAAAGTACAAAAGTGAATGAACCTTTGTGAAACTTTTCATTTAAAATGGGATGCAAAGATCAGCAGGACTGAGTGAGACGGATCCAAACCCGTGGGCGTTGTGACTTGGACTTGTGTCAGTCTCCTCACAGAAACACATCTCGAAGGCAGAGCGTGGACGCAGAATGAGATTTCAGATTCTGCACGGGACTAAAATTACCACCACTCTGTGTTCACACTGCTCCGCAGAGCGCTCGGATGTGTTTGATGTGGAGACTTGCAGCAAATCGCGTTTTCCTCCATCCTCCCATACGACCATCGTGGCACTTCTCCTTCAATCTTCTTCCGCTTTTTCAGGAAATCCGCCGCGCTGTTACATGAAATCTGTTCGAGGAGCTGGGCTGCTGTGGTGGATATGCTTACAGACGAAGCTCAGTGTCCTACAGTACTCTGCGATTCTGTGCATTCAGTCCCGCCACGCTGCCTTTGCCCACATGGGTGCCAAGTGTACTAATCCCTCTGACTCTTTCGTAATCTGTGGCCTGAGGATAATGTGCCTTCTGTTACGTAACAACGATTTTTTTTTTTCTCTCTTCTTCGAATCCCTTTCTTATTTCAGTCACTTGTGGCCGCTCTATTTTTGCTCCCTTTGATTGAGGTATTTTAATACGCCGGGCACAATCTGTTTTTCTCTCTCTAATTTATATTTGATCATTTTTTTCAGACACCGAACAGAATCTAAATTTATATTCAGGAAGCGGCGCGCAGGTTCACTAAATGGCCGCTGTGATGACGAGCACGACGCTCCAGCACGGCACAACTTTGACTTTGTCCTCTCAGAAATTCCTTTGAATCTGTCTCATGTATTCCTGGCTGCACATTCACACGCAGCACGTGCTTTCTTTCCTGGTATGATGATCGATTCCTCTTTGATCTACATGACAGAAATGATTCCCTGCTGATGCAGCCCAGAGGCCTCGTGGAGGAGCGAGTTCACCGGGCCGTGGTGGGAGAGCGAGTGCTGCGTCAGGCCGAACTCACCTCCTGATGTCACAATCTGTCCGTCAGACTGCAGCCTGAGTGCAGAGTGATGTGCTGCCTCTACTTGCCTTCAATCAGCTTTCGGGGAGGGGGGGGGGGAGAATAGAAAAGCGAGCTGCATCTCTCCTTCAATTCTCCTTCAATCATCACTCATCTTTTCATCTATTCCCACAGAGAGTCTGCATGTTTATTCGTATGTTCTGCACCTGTCACTCTTTTTTTCAAAAAATTCTCGGCATTTTCGATCCCTCGCTGAGGAAATGCAATTTCCACACACACACGTCTGATGTGTTACACTCCGGCAAGCCAGCTCCACAGCCGCTCGCAATCATTAAATAAATCTCCACCTCCACTACCCACAATGCCAGACGGCGTTATCTGTGCCCGGCGGTTTCATTAGCAGTGACCACGTCCACTGATGTGTTTCCTTTCTGCGTCTCATACAGAGGAGGGACATTAGTGAGAGATGGATGCAACTGTTTCCCCCGAACGGATAAGATGGACAAAGTGCTCGTCGTCTTCCTTTGATGGATTCCCAGAACTGTCAGAGCTCCTGGTGGAAGTTAATCATCAGACTTATTTATTCCTTTTGAAGGAGGTTGTTATTTCCTCCAACAGAAAAGTATCACTGCAGTAACTGTCCAAATCATTAGCGTCTATTTTTAGATGAATCAGGTCGTTAGTAACAATAACACAGCGATGATAGCGTCAGTTTTTCCTCGATCTAATTGATCGTTTTCTGAGATACTGCAGGTTTATTCTTGAAGTTATTCTTCCCATTTCCAGATGAGTAATAGCAGAGCGACTGCAGCTCCACGGAAAGGGAGGAGACAGGATTGATTTATGGACGTCTCTTTCTCCAGCGGACATAACACATCTGAGGAGACAGTAAAATACAGGCTCGACATCCTGAGGCCTAAATCATATTCATGAGAAAACACTGATTTATGTCTCAAATGCATGAGCGCCGTGTACTTCCTCCAGATAGAAAGATGATTAAGTCATCTCCTCAAAACCTACGACCTGAGAAAAAGTGTAGCCCACGTGTCAGGTTGACATTTACACAAAACGTGTCGTAACACGCTCGCGCTACATGTATGTGAGCTCACACTGTTTTCTGTTATGTTGTGACCTTCAGGGACGCCGTATTTTTTAGTGCTAGAAGGAAGATTTTCAAAAAATGCAGCCTGTGCTTTCTTTGAATTCGCTGTACGATAATGAACACAGCAGCTGGGTTTTATTTCCTTTCCAGCGTATTGATCTGTTGACCTTTCAGCAGTCCCAGATTGAGACTTGCTGATATCACCGTGACATCAGAGGGAAGCGCGGCAGGTTATAGGGAGGCGGTCATGACGGGTCAACCGAAACCAGAGACTCTAATCCGTCCTGTGTCGGGGGAAAGAATCCGTTTTTGGTTTAATATCAGTGAAACATGCTGAGTCTCATGCTTCAAGTCTCCAGCGACCACAGCATGAAACCACTGGATATTCTTTAACACGGGACTGTGGCATTTCAACATTTGTAAGTGTGAAACCACTGGATACTGTTAAGGAACCCTGAGGACAACTTCCTCACAAAATACAGGTGTTTTCAATGAGATGTTGTGACATTTGCATCCTGCTTCTTGGCATCAGAACCAGGCATTTTAAGCTAAAACATTATTTTTTCCTAAACCAAACCAAACCAAAAAAACTAAACCTAAAGTATTGTACAGTTGGAACATATCCAGGCAGTGGCGTGCACAGACTTTTTGAAGGGCAGGGGCGAAAAGAAGGGCACTTTAGGGCGCATTTTGGCTCCCAAGAGGGCACTTCAGCGCGCATTTTGGCTCCCAAGAGGGCACTTTAGCGTGCATTTTGGCTCCCAAGAGGGCAGTTTATCATGTTTTAACCAGCCAAGGGGGCAGTTTAGTGTATTTTGCCAACCAAGAGGGCACTTTAGCACACGTTTTGGTTCCCAGGAGGGCACTTTAGCGCGCGTTTTTCAAGAACTGGGCCACGAGGGGGCCTTGTGCACATCACTGTATCTGGGTTTGAAGAAACGTCCATTGCCAACATTTACCCAATTCTAGAGATTGTGTTGCATCTGGATGGGTTGATCCTCAAACTGCATTAAAAGAAATCTGCATCAGTCGCTGCTCTCGACCTCAAAAACTAAAAGTAACCGCCACCAGAAGGCTCCTCCTCCTCCTCGCTGCACACAATCAGCTCTTAAACAGAATCGTACATCATCATCCACTTGTGAGCATTTACTTTGGCGTAAAGAGGACGTGTGGGACCGTTCACCGCTCTGCTCGCGGTGAATTAGATGGGTCGACCTTCCTGCCTCCGTTCTGATGAGCTCTTCTGCTTCTCTTAAAGTGGAAGCTGATCTAATCAAAACGTCGTCCATGCAGCACCACGATCTGATTCGCTTCTTTTTTTACCTTTCTCACATTACCATTCTGTTTCAACACGCAACCCTTCAAGCCTGTTTCCAAGCTCGCTCTCTGGGGGTTCTTCCCTTCACCTTTTCATATGTCGCCCCATTAATTATGAATGAGGCAGAGGTCTCTGAGGAGAAGCGGAGGAGTGGGGATGGTATAGGACCGAGGGGAGGAGGAAACTGCGGGGTTGTGCACCTCCTTGAAGAGGAAATGGAGTGGAGGTCCTGCAGCGCTGCACGTCCAAGAGCTCAGTGTGATAAACATCAGGCAGTCTCTCTGTGGTGCAACCAGGCTTTCTCATGGAGCTCCCAGTAAAATGTCAATTCTGACTTATTACATAAAACTACGGGCTGGTCCAGATCTGCAGGGGCGCTGAGAGGATGTTAGAACGGAACAGAAAACTAATCTTGGACATAAAATAAAACCCTGACGGAAAATTATTAATCTTATGTCGACCTTTAAGAAAACAAAACAAGACTGCTAAAACCTTTAACTGCATTATTTGTTTACTATTTTATTTTTTGTTATGTTATTGTTTTTTCTTTGCGTATCTATGATCCATAAATTTGACATTAGAGATTTATTAAAGTCCGCAGAGAAGTTAATTTACTGAACAATGGAAGTGGCTGTGTGAGTATATCATAATATTCATGATTACTGTGATATTGAAAAATGAAACATTGATGTCACGATAATACAGTTGTGGTTACAAACTCTCCACGTACCCAAAAAAAGAGGAAAGAAAGCTCAGTAAACAGTCTTTAACTGTGATGTACTGTAACATAATTGTGACCTCTCATTTTAAATGTAAGTGAAGTCGAAGCCTCAGATTCAACCTTGAACTTCCCCCTCGCAGCGAGCAACGAGGTCACATCTCCTCTTTTCTGTGGATCCTCTGCTGCACGGAGGACCGACGCCGTGACACACTTCACTGTGCGTCGGTACGGCTGACAGGAAATGATTAATGCACCGGTCTATTTAAGACTCTTTGTAATTACAGAGAGAATAGAAGGAGAGAAACTGAACCCACAGAGGGAATAACCCTCGCAGTAAGACGTCTGTGATGAATCGAGGAGTGAGATGTATCACAGAGAAACGTTATAATATTTTAATGATGTTTGACCTCGTGGTTGAGAAACGTCTGTATTATATGTTCAGCTATGGCAACAGTACAACCGCAGTGATTATATGGGAATAAAAGAACCACGCTGGGAGTTCATGGTAATACGTTTAATTTAGTGGTTTTCATTTCATATTGATAACGCTTATTAAAGCACAATGGCTCCTCTCAAGATCCCATTCTCAATGAAACGACTATGAAATGACATTCACAACTGTCACGTTGTAACAGCATTCTTTAGTTTGAGGTTCAGACTTCTCTCGTTTTAAAGGGATATTCCGGTGTAAGTTTAATCCATGGTCTAAATCACCGTGAAACTGTGTTAGACTCCCTCTCGAGAGATCAAGTTAGCAGACTGTTAATTTACGGAGTTTTATCAACCTCAGAAACGACCGCACGACAACAATACACTGCAGTAAATGGATCCAAATATAAACCGCCACCAAAAAGCCACAAATAATGCTCAGAACACCGCCAAACTTCAGCAACAGAACAAATAGGGTCTCAGCACATAGTCCGGGGCATCTAACCTCCGCTAGCTTAGCTGGATTTCTATTGTGAAGCTAAAAACAGATTTCAACTCTCCTCCATCAGCTTCCGGGTCATGAAGTCCCGACAAGTCGATTACAGAGTGTGGTTAGAAATGCTCAATTCCGTTCTTTTCCCTGTCCGCTCTCGATAATAACTGTTATAAACTGGCAGGTGAGACACATATGAACTTTGATTGCTTTTCCATGGAATCATAATCATACATTTTCATCCATGAGCCGCGGAACTCTACTGCACTCGGTAATCGACTCGTCGGGACTTCCCGTCAACAGGAAGCTGCTGCAGAAGAGTGGTAAATTTAGTCAGCTTTTCAGTAGAAATCCAGCTAAGCTAGCGGAGGTTAGATGCCCCGGACTATGTGCTGAGACCCTATTTGTACTGTTGCTGAAGTTTGGTGCTGTTCTGAGCATTATTTGTGGCTTTTTGGTGGCGGTTTATATTTGGATCCATTTACTGCAGTGTATTGTTGTCGTGCGGTCGTTTCTGAGGTTGATAAAACTCCGTAAATTAGCGGTCTGCTAACTTGATCTCTCGAGAGGGAGTCTAACACAGTTTCACGGTGTGTTAGACCGTGGATTAAATTTACACCGGAATATCACTTTAATGACGCTGGCCTTTTAGACAAGATGAAAACACATTTACCCTCCTTACAGTGAGCAGTGGTG
Source organism: Sparus aurata (assembly GCF_900880675.1). Lineage (NCBI taxonomy): Eukaryota > Metazoa > Chordata > Actinopteri > Spariformes > Sparidae > Sparus > Sparus aurata. The sequence continues at coordinate 32,036,267 of NC_044195.1, read as the reverse complement.
TCCACAAATCAAATCATCGATACATTTCACTTTTTGACTGTCTGTGAGATACATTTCTGACTACATTTGTCTGTCACGGTCGAAGTGATGCTGGATGATACCAGAGCGTCACAAAACAAGAAGTTACAGCAAAAGAGAAAGTACATTTGTTTGTGTGTGTGTGTGTGAAACCGTCACAAGGCCTCTGAGCAGCCTCCATTTTATTACACCCCTGTTTTTTCGAGCTGTGTTGTGTTTTTCTTTACTTTTGTGACCGCATTTTCAGCTGAAGGTCCGTTTTTTATGATAATCATCGTCATACGTTGCAAGAAACCTTCACCTGCAGACACCTGGACTTTTCTCGTGGTGGGATATTGTTTGCAGATGATGAAACGTCAGTAAAACATTATAATGTTAAATTGATGCAATAAACTAAAGACACCTGCAGAATAACAAGCACATTAAAGCAAAACTTTAATATCTTCTTAATGAAACAATAATATCACCACCAAGCCGCGAGTTAAAAGGAAGAATTAACGACCACATTTTAATTGTTTTATTTCAGCCCAGCAGCAGGTTCTGTTTGGAGATCACGGATCACATGACGGGCCGGTCCGGTGCAGAACCAAAGAGAGAGGCATCAACGGTAAAACTTGTCCCCGAGAGGCAATCTGGCTTACGGACAGCAGTCAGTGATAATACATGAAGAAGAAAACTGCAGCGAGTAAAACTGTCAATCAATAGAAAAATCAAAGAAGAAGAAGACGGAGGAGGAGGAGGAGGAGGAGGAGAAGATGAAGATGAAAGAAGAATAAGAAGACGAGATGTAGGAGACGATGAAGGAGGAGGAGGAGAAGATGAAGAAGGAGATGAAAGAAAAAGAAGATGAGATGTAGGAGACCATGAAGGAGGAGAAGAAGAAACAGATGAAAGAGAGGAAGATTAGAAGGAGGAGAAAGGAAAAGAAGGAGGAGGAGAAGAAGAAGAAACAGATGAAAGAGAAGAAGAAGATGAAAGAGAGGAAGATGAGAAGGAGGAGAAAGAAAAAGAAGAAGGAGGAGGAGAAGAAGAAGAAACAGATGAAAGAGAAGAAGATGATGAAAGAGAAGAAGATGATGAAAGAAAAGAGGACGAGAAGGAGGAGAAAGAAGATGAAGGAGGAGAAGAAGAAGAAACAGATGAAAGAGAAGAAGAAGGTGATGAAAGAGAAGAAGACGAGATGTAGGAGAAGATGAAGGAGGAGGAGGAGGAAGAAAAAGATGAAAGAGAGGAAGAAGAAGATGATGATGAAAGACAAGAAGACGGGATGTAGGAGACGATGAAGGAGGAGGAGGAAAAAGCAAAAGATGGAGGAAGAAGAAGAAGAAGAAGAAAAAGAAGACACAGCAGCTACAGACCAACTTGAAGAAAAAGCTCTCCGTACGTTCAGAGGAAAAAATAGATGAAAAATATCCAAACATAAAAAAGAACATGATATCTTAGAAAAGACGACCGTCAGGAATATCAGCCACAACTGAGTCTCATCACACAACATCCTGTTAGTCAAAGAAACACAGAACAGTCTCCCACTGAGCACACAACACAACCAGTAGTCGCGTTTTTGTGAAAACTAGATTTAGTCTGTGAGGAGACCCTGAGGAAGAGCAGAGTGAGGTGAGAAGCACTCACACAAACTCTCTGGTCTCTATTTGCCTAAAAATAACGTATAATAAAAGTGTTCACATGTGACAGCAGCCTGCGTGGAGCGATGATCACAATTAAAAGCTGAACCACTGAACTACATGTTCTGTGCTGTAACGGCCCCCTGGAGGCCTCGGCATCCTGCTCTCTGCGAGCAGATACAGTTTAATCAAGCAGGGCCGTTAATTGTAATGATTGTTTCAGCGCAGAGAGGATCTTAAAACTGGCCGACATGTTGGCGAAGCGTGCGGCGCGAACCGCAGCAGGTCACCGACTGAGCTCCTGACCGGCGGCCATTTTTATATCATACGTCATGATTAACCCCGGGGAGTGAACGCTGGACGCATCGTGTTCACGCTGCAGGAGTGAGCAGCAGCTATAACGCCGTATTGAGCGCTGAATAGGTGCCGTGTCAGCAGATCGCAGACGGACTTCAAAATAATCAATTATCAGTCCAGTTTGACACACGACGCTCGAGTAGAACCGAAGCTAATGGAGAGTGGAGTCTGATTTTATGTCCATCCAATACCATTACAATATACTGCTCCGTTCAGCCGGCTGAGGAGCCGATATATCATCTGTTCAGTTCAATTTTCCCTCAATAAACAGAACCTCTATCGCTAATTGATTAGCGTCGGGCCTGCGATAGATGGAGTATAAAGATGTCAGCGGCTGGTTTGACACTCTTCATTACACAGAAGTTGTTCCACCACGACATGCTGAGCCGGAGCAGTGAAGAGACGCTGACACACCAGTGATTCGACGTTTGGCTCGGTGTTGTTTGTGTGTGTTTTTTTTTAACAATTTCTACTTTTTTATCGGCCATATGTGAGCAGATTGTGACGTGACGTGAAAGATAAGACTCACTCTCTCACTCTCTCACCAGTGATGTGACGTTTGGCTCGGTGTTGTTTGTGTTTTTCTGCCAGATGAAGGTTGTAACGTGCATTTGTGCCCCATTTAAAGTGGCTCATTTAAACAATTTCTAGAAATATTAATGTATGAATCACTTTTTTATCACATTGTGACGTGAAGTGAAAGATTAAACCCTCCCCCTCTCTCTCAGTTGCCTGTGGACGATTTGTTTAACCGTTGAGAACAACTCGGGTGGATTTTCCAAGTGGCGACTTCTCCAAAATAAATCCTGAATCCGCTGAGTTATTCGTGGAAATATTCCAGCTCTACACGCCTCGTCTCAATGCCTCTCTTGGCTCCTCTAACGGAGAGCAACAGCAGCTAACATGAGCTTAGCAATGGAGTCTGCTAGCATTAACTAGCGAGCGTCTTCCAGGACGACACAGCAGGTCCACAGAGGGTCTTTAATTAGAAGAGTTAGAGTATCTAATCTGCCAGGATAGAACAAAAGTAGTCTTTTCTTTTTTACTATTCGGAAAATTCAGTTAATCAAGTCGTTCATTTGCGCTGCCTCTCGTCCAGATGGACCCACGTCGTGTCCTTGGAGTGATAAAACAATCAGGACAGGCTTATTTTTATGTATAATAACATAATATTTTTGTTTTTATTTGTTTTTGAGCACCTCAGCAGACGAAATATGAGTCTTAATCAGTCAATCAGGCCACAGTGGGACGTCCTTTCTGTTTTAAGACGGATGGTGAAGCGATCAGTAAAGGGACCCCTCATCCGTCCCTCCTGATGGAGGATGGTGGTGGGGGACGATGTGATGAAGATAAATGGCAGGAGATCTGGATGCGATGAGGTGGAGGAGGGTCACAACGACCCGCCACTCTCACTGAAACGACCGCCGCTCACAGCAGAGAGCAGATCAGATTTAGAGTCGGACGGCAACGACAGGATTGGTTGATTTAATCGTGGCTAAATGTGAAAACTGAAGCGTAGCTGAGAGAGCGTTGTGAAAGAACGTGCACAAGATAATCAACGCTGAGCTTTATTTGTGTTTCTGGTTCTACCCTTAAACGTTTAGAATGTCTGGTTCTGACCGGTTCTGTTCTCCTCCGGCCAAGTTTCTGGGATAAACAATCACATTCAGCATTTAAAGGGTTAGCAGGCGCTAATATTTTGCTTTGTTATCCTAAAGGTTTAAACCAGCTTTCTGGATTTTATTGATCCCTTCTGATCAGACCAGTCTCTACTGATTGATTTGGTTACGTGAGGCATTTTTGTTCTGATTGGGATATTATTCTGATTAATATTGGCAGACTCTGGATGTTTGAGGAGCAGGGGTGGAAAAATAATTAGAATGCAGGAGTTTGTCTCACACACACCTGTCTCCTGTAGTAGATGTACAAAGGAGTTCTTCTGTTTTTGGCTCTGTCTTGAAAAAAGAACAACTATAGTATAAAACTGGTGTGGAGCTGTCTCGAGACCGGAGCTGATGCAGGCCATATGTTTCTCCGCTCAGTCGGGATTCATTAAGTTTCTCTCTGGATGTGAAACAATCAGCCCCTGAAAACCTTTCTGCACATTGTTCACTCTGCTGTTTTTGAGGCAGCAGAGGATTCGTATTTACAAAAATGACACCCACGGAAACAGAAAACAATATTTTGCTTTGGCTCGTGCTGTTTGACGATGATGGTCGATCTAGTTTCTTCACACACCGCCGCAGCGCTGCACGACTGTTTACTGCCGCTTCAAGTGATCGTATAAAAGCAGCTTCCTTTGTCGACACGTGTGAAATAAATCACACTCTGCTCTGTTGGAGGATATCTGTCACCTTTTCTGTCGGATCTAAAGCTTCTCTCAATCTCCCCCGTAGCCTCTGTTGTCGTTCTGACTTCTTGAAGCTATTTCTGTTTTCCACATGTTGTGTTTACTCCCACATCCCACTGGCATGGTGTGTAAATAAATTAGCAATATGCACCTGCAGTGAGTCAATTTATGCGGCGCTAATATTCAGTCTGTGCTGCTATTTTGGGCGAGTTCACCCGCCGTGTTGTCAGATTTACATCTCTGCCTCCGAAGACAAACTCAGCATTCAGCAAGATGTTTGTAGAACGTGACACGACTCAAGTAAAGAGGAGTTTCTTTAAGATAATACAAAATATTAACTTCTCCGAGACAGTTTGAATATTTAACAACAAAGGAAACTCAACTCAAGGTCCAGTTCAACCAATTTTGTTAAATTCTCACCTGAGACAAAACACCTTTGGCTCTATCTGAGGGAGGCAGAGCTCCACAGAGGAGAGAGTGATGCAAAGACAGCCACAAAAAAAACAGTCGCCCCCCCTCGTGGCCCAATTGTTGAAAAACGTGTGCTAAAGTGCCCTCTTGGGAGTCAAAAAAGCGTGCCGAAGTGCCCTCTTGGTTGACATAACACACTAAACTGCCCCCTTGGCTGGTTAAAACATGATAAACTGCCCTCTTGGGAGCCAGAGCACTTGCTAAAGTGCTCTCTTGGGATCCAAAACACGTGCTAAAGTGCCCTCTTGGGAGCCAAAACACGTGCTAAAGTGCCCTCTTGGGAGCCAAAACATGTACTAAAGTGACCTCTTGGGAGCCAAAACACGTGCTAAAGTGTCCTCTTGGGAGCCAAAACATGTACTAAAGTGACCTCTTGGGAGCCAAAACATGTGCTAAAGTGCCCTCTTGGGAGCCAAAACGCGTGTTAAGGTGCCCTCTTGGGAGCCAAAACACAATCTAAAGTGCCCTTCTTTTCGCCCCTGCCCTTCAAAAAGTCTGTGTACGCCACTGCCGACGGGTACAAAACACAACAGCAAGTAAGAAAACTTGATCGCAACTTCCAAAAACAAGATGACATTAACCGGAAAACACATCACAATTTTGTCTATAGACACCGAACGAAATGGGCGGGACTTGTACTTGTTGAATCTGATTGGATAGATCAGTGGGAATGCGCGGAGGTCCACGCTGACCGGAAATCATACAGAAGAAGAAAAAGAAGACGTGCTTGGTAGTATAATTGTCCACATGGCGACATTTTAACGTTACTGAAAACATCATGAACGACGTGAGCTGTTGAGAAAGTCGATCAATGGATTGTTGTTGTGGCCACAAAAAATGAAAAAACAAAAGACCAAGTGAAGACAGAGATGATCTAACACGGTCAGGACTGCTCGGTCCGTTGAAGAGGAGAACTCCTGCTCCTCCACTCTCCCTTAAAAACAAGGTTATTACCTGATGGAGGAGCACAGAAGAGGGAGCAGGTAACTAACATCACTGAGCTCCACTGACCAGGATCATGAAGTGGATGAAGTGGAGTTAACTCAGGCTCTCCATTAGTGACCCTGAAGTGCAGCACGGCTCTTTCCTCAGTCCATCTGTCAGAACCTGGACATTTCAGTTACTGAACGGCTCTCAAAACGATGTTGGAAATATGATGGTCTGCAACCCTGATACCACAAAAGTCAGGATGCAATCATTCTGGAACAAACTGTGTTTACTGACGTGTTTTACCTGTGAGATGTTCTGTGGGCTTATAGAGACGGTTCACCATCAGCCACAGGAAGTATAAAGAACAGTCGTGGTTTGAACATGATGAAAATATATACACACTGTAGTGGTGCGAGTAGGAGGGAGAGAAACAATCAGCAGTTCACCAGGAAATAAAAACACAAGCTGTTAAACACACAGAGTAAGCCTCCTACACACCTCCACATCCTCACTGACAACATGTCACCGCGCTGCTATTTCTGGACATCTTCATCATTAATGCGTCTCTGCTTCTGAAGAATCCCAGCAGAGTTAAAAACAGGGTGTGTTTGTAAGACGTGACACATCTCGTAGTATTTCTCTCCAAGCGTTAAAGATCCAAACACTTAAATCACCGATGCGTGAATATCTATGTTGTTTACGAGGAGATGTTGAAGTGTGCGAGTTCAGATCAACTTGTGGAAGCACGCGTTCGAAACCGTAAGAAACAAAGAATAGTTCATGAAGATTTACAGATGTGTTGAGCACAAGAGACAGAAACAAGTCCGTACCTCTGAAGAGCTCCGGAAGTCTTAATTTGTGTCCATTCTTCAATAATTCATCCTCGTTTAGTCCTCCAGGGTCCTCTGATCAACAGAATCCAAAAAGGCTGTTGTGTTGTGAATATTATCCTGTGAAGTCCGTCGCTCAACTGAACAGGAGACGTATTTTCTTTTCCTCCTGCCTGCTGTTGGTTTTGTCACATTTCATCAAAAAAGCACACAGATAAACAACACACAAAGAGCTGACATCTAAATTCCCAAAAAACAAAAAGAGGAAGACGAAGTAAATCAGGAGGAGAGACACAAAACTGAAGACAAACCAGAAACCAGAGAACACAGACGAGCCGACGATGAGTGAGAGGAAAACACAGCGATGATTAATTAATGGAACGCAGCCTCGTCAGCGACAGAAAAGTAGTATAATCAGTATCAGTAATCACTCAAGTTACATATTACTTTCAAATGATAGCATCCAGTAATATGTAACACACGTATTTATATGTCTGAAACTAAACTTTAAAGTTAGGTTGGTCCTATTTTAAGCATTTGTTGGTGTATCACGGCCTTGTACGGTTAAAAATACAATAAGTTGTATAATTCACATTCGCTCTGTTAGATTCTGGGTTGGTAGAAAGCAGAAGTCTCAGCACTTTTGTTCCGGTAACTTTTGGAGGATTTGAGGCAGACATTCATGATTGGTTTTTATTCCTACTTAACGAACAGGAAGCAGAAAAACGGGGGCACCCGGAGTTCAGAGGAACCTTTTTCATTAACTCCAGTCATCCACAAAGCTTCCTGTATTCAAACAACCAAATGAGGAGGAAATCAAAAAAATGGTTGTTGCACACCAGTGTGCATTTTTGAATAGAAGGACACACAAACACACAACACGCAGCTCTGAGAATCAAATCTTTCAATGTGAATCATTTTCAGGGGACGTCTGCGCTGCCAGTAATTGGACGTCTGTCGGCGAAGTTACCTTCACGGAAAAAAGGCCCATTTTCAGTTTTTTTTTTGCAGAGTGCAGATAAGATTTTGCATTATTGATGCACTCTGAGAGACTGTCATCGGCTGCTGCGGCCGTCAACGCCGCCAGACGGCCCACTGACTGTAATCTACGAACTGATGCACGCAGACTTTGACTTCAGTTGACACACGCCGTGCTGCAGCGGCGACTGGCAGCCGACCAAAGAGCTTCTGTCTGGTTCTGCTGCTGGAACGTATAAAAATAAAACAGCTGCACGAGGAGCAGCGGTGACACACTGTACTCCACGGAGAGATGTAGATCTGCGGTGGCGCCGCTGCTGCATCTGCACATGTTTGGTACGTTTCTGTAGCTTGTGGAGGATTTGTTGTTCTCTGTTGCCAAAGGAAACAAAACCGGAGACTCCTTCTGTAAGAAACGCTGCATCCAAAGAAGGAGCGTCACGACAATGAAAACAAACCAAATCACACAAAAATCTTACTAATTACGCTCACTGTGCTATCTTTAGCACCACTGTCAGCATATTTAATGGATTATCTGTATGTCCTCATTTAATTACAGAGCATGAGCCAAGACTAACTACAGAGAAGAAAGAAAAAAAACAGCCCCCATGCAAACTGGAGCAAGGCTGCCACTGACACTTTCAGTGCACAAATTCGGGTCAGTTGCAAATCCCTGCTAAGCCACGGATCATCTGGTGGCTTGTTGGACGCTCTGGTGTCCTCAAATCCGGGCGATGCATCCAGCTGCCGCAGCCAGTCCCCTGGTAGACGCTGCCTGCAGCTCAGAGGGCTGAGGACGAGGCTCCGGACAGACTCTGCATCACGTTCCAGGGCAGCTTAGAGCGAATGAGGACTTTTATTTGCTTGATGGAGTCGCTGCAGAGGGATTTGATTTGACTCAGCAGTCGTCGGATGAGCTGTCTCATCTGAGGACTCGTCTGTGTGAACGCGTCTCTTCTTGTTTATACAGTTCTATGGCATGGATCTTTACAAGTTTTTCATGGATGTCTGCACGAGGCAGTGAGACCTGAATGTACACACACGTTGAGGGAAAAAGGACGTCACCAAAGAAATAGTTTGCAGTCAGGCAGGAGAAGGAAACCAAACTCAGAGAGCCTGCTGAGCTGTTTATAGACACTGAAGGACTGAGGACAGAATGAGATGCAGGTGTGTCAGCAGGTGTGGATGATTTGGGAGTGTAAAGAGGTGAGCAGGTGGATGAGGGAGTCAGGTAGGAGTCCCAGGGCATCTGGTGGACAGGTGGAGAACGGCAGCTCTGGGAAGATACTGGCTGTATCCCAATTCAGGGTCTGCATCCTTCGAAGGACCCGAGTCCTTCAGAGAGACCTTGTTAACCTCGTCAGCCGTTGTTAAATACGACGGTCTAGCCTTTAAAGCATTTCCTGGTTGCGTCACAAGATGTTTCATCCTTAGCCTACGTCAAGATTTCTGCCGCCAAGGTCTGTGAAAGTGACGATCTACGCCCACGATGTCGCCATTTTCTCTCTTTCTTTCTTCTTTTTCGGATCGTAGCGGTGCATCCTCCAAAAACAGGGAAACGAAGGAGCATTTGTGGGCTGCATCTGGAGGAGCCTTCGGATTGGGACAGCCTTTGTTCGGCGTTGTGACATAATTGGCCTTCAAATGCTCCTCCGAAGGATGCAGAACCCTGAATTGGGATAGAGCCACTCTGAGATGTACAGTGGGGTCGTCCTGGGGGAGGAGAGACGAGGCTGGAGGTTTTGGACAGAGGACAAAATAAAAGCAGCAGCACTACAGTAGTTCAGTTCCAGTCCATTAGCAATCTCTAAACCGTCCTTTCAAAAATAAAGAAGGCAGAACAAATACAAATAAATATTACAAACACGTCAGACTACTTCTGTGATTTTAAGATGTGGGAGTTTTGTGCTTGAGCGAGCTGCTGGTTCCGTCTCTGTAGAGTTTTAGATTAAATTTCCTCCTCCATTAAAGTGTCTTGTGTGGGAGTTCTCATAGTGGACAGATGTTGCTTATGATTTGTGTCCGTCACAACATGCTGGAACAAACTTGCTCAAAGTGAATCAGAAAACACAAAACTCAAAAGTTCAGTTTATCTCTCGTGAAGAAAACAACGGTATGACCTGATAACTGCGATGAAAGATGTGAGATGCATTCAAAGGGAATGTAGCTTTCGACGTGACCGAACTCTGCTTTATTGTAATATCTCTTGTGAGTCAACAGATGGTTTGTTGCTGCTGTTGTTGGACACTCTCAGCAAACACTTGGCAGCTGATTGGATGAACCATCTGTCTATCAGCGGCTTACTTCAATCAGTCAGATCAGCAGCGAGGGGAGAGCGTCCCACCAGCAGAACCAACTGGTGAATCAAACTCTCCATGAAAAGAAAAACACTTCAGACAGCTGCTGTTCCTCGCACGCTACGTCAAACTAGAAGCCTGACAGGATTGGTTCTCGCATGAGCTCGCAAATCCAGAAATGTAACGATAAACCTCCAGGATTCCTCGTTAACATTTGGCTAAAACTTTGCATTTTGTGCCTTGTTTGATCCCTGCGACAAATAATGTTTTCCGGTCGGCTCGGTGCAGTCAGAAAGATACAACATGCGAAGAAAACAGACTCCTCCTCCTCTGAGGACTAAAATAATCTCCATTGAATATACATTACAATTTTACGATATGCTGTATTATTTATATTGAGATAAAAACAAAAGCATGTAATGAAACAAGTCTGATTGTTTCCCAGCACGTCTTCTGCGGCTCCCTCAGAGACACTAAGCATTCAGTACATCGATGCATCTTTAGTTTTATATTCAACGCGGTGGTTGTTACTGTACCGGCAGCCCTGCAGTGAGTGAGGTCGGCTTTTATAGTGCAAAACACTGTAGAGTCAGTTTATCATCACGCTCTCACACCTGCAGTAACTTCAGACAGAGTTCACCTCTCTGTTCTGTCTCTTCTGATTTATGACTGCATGAGTGCAAAGAGTAGTCGGCTGCAGTTTTGAGGGAGCGACATCGTTACCTGTCATCGTCTGTTAGTGTTGGAGACACCTGAGACGCTAACTTTACTTTATCTACATTTAAGATTAGCTCAGCTGTGTTTTCAACAAGCAGGGCCGGAGACAGGATCGTCCTGAAGGAGTCCAGGTCCCCCCAACACAACCCCACCTCCCTCCATCTCCGTTTACTCAACCAGTTAACTGTTTAATTTATATTTTCGGTCATTTTATCATTTTATTTCCCTCCGAGGAGATACACATGTTTGAAATCTAGTATTACAATTTTATTTGGAAATACTGAATCCATTATTTGGCCTCGAGGTGGTGGATGTTTATTTTGAAGAGCCAACAAATACTAAAATCATCCTGTAAAATATCTGTCAGGTGTAAGTTTCAACTGAATGAATGTAGAGAAAGAGAAAAACACAGGGAGGAAGAGAAGAGGGGGAAGGTGGGTCAAAGTAGAAGGGTGGGAAGGGGGAGAAGAAGAAGGAAAGAGAGGGGAAGAAAAAGGAGAAGGAGGAAGAGGAGAAGGAAAGAGAGAGGAAGAAGAAGAAGAAGGAGGAGGAGGAGAAGGAAAGAGAGAGGAAGAAGAAGGAGGAGGAGGAGGAGAAGGAAAGAGAGAGGAAGAAGAAGAAGGAGGAGGAAGAGGAAGAGGAGAAGGAAAGAGAGAGGAAGAAGAAGAAGGAGGAGGAAGAGGAAGAGGAGAAGGAAAGAGAGAGGAAGAAGAAATAAGGGGAGAAGGGTAGAGAGGTAGAAGAAGAAGAAGAAGAAGAAGGAAAGAGAGACGAAGAAGAGAAAGGAAGAAGAAGAAGTAAGAGGAGAAGGAAAGAGAGAAGAAGAGGAAGAAGAAAGATGAGGAGGAGGAGGAGAGAGAGGGGCAGAAGGAGGAGCAGTGTCAGGTCAGCGTCCTGATAATCACATGAACGTCACCAGCAGCTTCTAAACTAGTTCACAACTTTAAGATTTGACTTAATTAAAACAGATTGCAGCTTTTATTTGTCCAAAACTTGATGATAATAAATGTAAAAAAAAGCCTTGAATATCTTTTTGACACAGATCAAAGAAAATCAGATCATTTTTATAACCATAATTCAGCTGAATCACATTTGCTGCATAAGAACAGTAATGAAATAAAGAAATCTCTGCTGGAACGCGTTTCTGATCCAAACACTTTGTGAAGTTTCTCGTCCAGCAGACCAGAAGAAACAAATCTGCTCACATTCTTTAAGTCTGTTGTCCGAAACCAGACGGTGAGGAGCGTCTCTTATTTTTAGAAAGCTTTGTTAGCACAGACCCAGAAGGCTGATCTGTAATAAACAGGCAGATGAAGTGTGTGTGCGTGTGTGTGTGTGCGTGTGTGTGTGTGTGTGTGTGTGTGTGTGTGTGTCGGTGTGTCCGTACATGTCTCGTCAGTGCAGTTTTCAGGTCACTATCACATTAAATCGAGCACAGCCGGCCTTCTGTGAGAGCTGAGAGCTTCACAAATAGTTTGAGTGTGCATGCGTTGGCTGCCGTGTGTGTGTGTCTGCGTGTGTGTGTGTTTTAGTCTTTGAAATAAAGCTGCATAAAATGTGTGTGCGTGTCCTCCACAAGCGAACCCACAGCGTGTGTGTCAGCTCCTACAGCTGAGTGCGTTTACGTGCTCTCAGGTATCTCTGCTCTGAATCTATATGATATTTAAATGACACAAACAGTAAACGGGTCATTTAAATGTGTGGATGAGGCAGATTGTAAAGTGCTTTGCATAAAAGCCTTGTGGAAATGCAGCCGTTAACCATTTGAAGAGAGAATGTGAGTGAACCTGTGTCAACACGCAGCATCAACATGTCGCCTGTAAGTGAGTTCATTTATATGTTGTGCAGTAAATGTGCAAAAATCAAAATATCATGCACAGACACTGAAAATGCTTTGATGGACGTACTGTTAAAAAAGAACATGTCGCTTCTGCTGGAAAAGAATCAGTTGTAGATGATTATGGGCAGGGTGGCTCTCCACCCTGCCCATAATCTGCTTTAAAATGTATTCAGATACACTCACTAAATACTAAATAATGTAGTTAGTAACCTAATCTAATTATCACAGTTTTAAAGGCGACATCTTCTGCTCATTTTCAGGTTCATAATACCAGAACAGGTTTAGATGCTGTAATGCTCAAAAAACACATCAGTATTCTCAGTCTGAAACACTGTTTTAGGTCTCCTGTCTCTTTAAGGCCCCTCCCTCTGCTCTGATTGGTCAGCTCACACACGCCTGAGTCAGCGTCTCTAACAACAACAGAGCAGCTGTGCTAAATCAAGTCCTGGAGCTCCAGACTAGCTTCTAGGCATAAATTATAAAAAATGTGTGACATGGTGACATAGTGTGATGTCACAAAGTCACAGAAATAAAGGAGGGACTACAGATGAGGCGTTCAGGAGCAGTGTTTTCTGTGGGAGAAAGGAGCTTCAGTTGGTGCAGACTTTAACTTTTTTACCTTTCAGGACCTTTTACATGCACAAGAACAAAAACAAAACACTGAAGAGAGAGAAAGGAAGGACAGGATAAAACGTGATAGTTCTCCTTTAAATGTAACTTGATTACTTTATTACTTTTGTATTACAAAGACACCGAATATACCCAAATAAAGAGAAAAGAAAGGGCAATTTGACTTTTAGCGATACATAAAACAGAATTTTTTCTGTAACTTTAAGGGAAAACAGTTACCTTTATTTAAATTCTACTCATGTAATCTGTTACATGTTCCATTACTCCCAACGCCTGATTATTAGAACATATGGAAAAAGCTGAATGTTCGCACTTCTATAGAAGCAGCAGGACGTCAACAAGAACGTGTGTTGTTTTCCCTCCACGTGCTTCTGTTCCGTTATTAGACGTCATTAACGCCTCCATGAAGAAAAGCATCCGTTCTGTTGTTCTGCCGATTCCGTTATAATTAGAAGCAAAGAGAATGAAATTGGAGAAATTGGATAAAACAATGGGAATGAGGCTGGGGCGATGCAACGAGCACAGCAGGGCGCCGAGCTGCAGGCCGACTGTGCTTTGTAGCTGCGTCGTCTCCCCACAGCGAGTTTCATCATCCTGAACTCAGCTGCTGTGAACAACACGGCCATTTTCAGTTTCTCCCTTCAAGCCTGCCAGATGATGTCTGCTGATATATTTTTAATTTTCAACGATTATTATGAGAAGAGTTAAACCGACAATGAGTTACCAACAGAAAATGTGCCTATTAGACGTCCTGGGGATGAGACTCAGCAACGTACTATCTTTGTGGTGCGTTCAGGAACAGCTGGGAGAAATCCTACTGATTCTTCCTTCAATATATTAATATTTTGCTGGAGTAAAGAAGTTGAATCAGTACTGAATCAGTCTGTTTCCACACAAGTATCTGAGAGCACATCCACACGGAAACGCTCTTTTGTGTAAACGCACATTTTTTTGGATTGTTTTGGCCGATCGTCCACACGGATCCTGTAAACACAGTGACCTTTTTTGGTGTGGGCCGCGAATCCGCATACTTTCCGAAACGATGCTGCCATCGCCCCGCCCCTCGACCTCTAGCCTTCGACTTCTGAACCCCGCAACGTCTCATAACAACAACAACAACAATGGCGGACTACATGCTTGTGTTCGTGTTTCTTGCAACTTACTCGCCTTGTAGTCAAGTGTGAGTCGCAGCAGCAGTTCGACCTCATTATCGGTCCACAAAAACGATTCTGGTTTCATTGCTCTAGCCATTCTCGTCTTCTTCTTGTTGTGTTTGGTGTCTCCATTTACTGTCTGTTTGTTAGTGATGGCTTGGTCGCGAACAAATCAGTTCGAACGAACAACTCTTTAACGTGAACGAACTGACCTGATTCCCCATTTCACTTCTGTCTCTCGTTCGTTTGTTCGTTCTCCCAGACTAGTCGCTGTGTTGTTCACTGTTTAGTTATCAGAGTGGTGAGGAGGACTGAGAGCCAGCCAATCGTATGCTGGGTCTAGGACACTGCCGTCGAATTTTAGCCAATGAGAAACAGGAATGCATAGCAACCGTTTCCATGAAAAAAAATAATAAAAAATCATTTCGTTCGTAGCTCTCGTTCTCGTTCGGTTACTGATTCCTCTCCTGTAATTCTCGTTCAGTCAGTCACGCGGTCTTGGCTAGTCGGCTTTAGCTGTTACCTGCTAACTGTCGTGTTCTCTAAAAGCACACATAATCATGAAGTTGCAGCTATGTATTGGCCATGAACTACAGTGTTATGTTGACCGTTAGCGCGATTGTTTGAGAACGAGGAGCTGAGAACTGTTTGTTACGTGATTCACCGCTGAACGACATTGTACCGGAAGTGCGACTGAACAGACGAACGATCGAACGAACTACATGAACGAGTCATCCAGCCGAACTGACCGACGGTAACTGAATCTCGACATTGAACAATGAAATCCACCTCTACTGTTTCATTACAGCTCGCGAGCTTTATGCGCATGCTCCGTCTCTTCTTCTCCGTTTTTGGTGAGTTTCAAGCGCCACCTATAGGCCTGGAATATGAACTACAGCGTTTTGAGTCGTTTTCAGTGGATCCGTCTGGATGCAGTTATTCTTGAAACGATGCCGAGGAAGACGGAGAAAAAAAAAATTGTTTTGGTACATGTGGACAAGGCCTAAACCTCTACTGGAGGAAAGGCTGTGTGGACGTTTGCCACCTCTGGAAAATACGGAATAATGGAAAAATGTAAACTTTTGACTTGTGAGATTTTCACATTCACAGCTCTCGGTTGTCTCTACAGCCTCGACTACACACTTAAAGTCTGTGTTGGACAAATTAAAAGCGAATGTGAAGCTGCACTTACACCAGCTCCACTAGAGATCGACCCAAACAGACGAGTGTTGACAACTGAGAGGAGATAACTGAGAAGATTGAAGTGCGAGGCGCCGACGTGTGAATTATTCAGATGTGTTCATTGTTTGTAGGTGTGTTTGTCTAAACTGCACAGATCTTTCACAACACACACACACACACACACAGATCATAAATACTGCATCGTTCCATCGCTTATGGGAATATCACAAAGATGTTGACATGCAGCCGCCCACCATCTGTGATTTTCACCTCTTAGAGAGAACTCGAACGGCGATGAGCGGCGCCGCTTCTTGGCGAGAGAACACAACAAACTGGAGGATCAAAGGAGTTCGGGGGTTGTGCCAGAGTGAAATAAGATTTAGCCGAGGCGAGCTTCATTTTGGATTTCATTCATGGGAAAAACCCTGGGAAACACACCAGCTACCGGGCAGCGAGGATCGAGGAGAAGTAAACATCTTTACCAGTTTAAAGGATCCACTAAGGAAAGTGAAGCAAGTCCACTAATTTTACACATTAAGTGTGTTTACAGGTCTTCAGGAGTACGACTGCACATGTGAATAAAGTCTTTTGTAGCTACTGAGGAAGCTGCATAATCTGATAGACGGCCTCCAGTGAGGTGCATTGTGGGTAGTGTAGGCACCAGGCTCCGATCACACTGTTGGACTCAGTATGGACAATTTATAATGAGATAATCAGAATCACTGCAGCAGATCCAGAGATATCATCGTTTTTAATCCAGGTGTTCTTCTTCCTGTTTATCACCTGTCGCCTACATTTCCCACAATGCAACTCTAATGTGCAAAATTGGTGAGACAGCAACTCAACACCAGGCTGAACAGCAGCGTTTCACTTTCCTCCACCCGTTGATGTAAAGATGGACGACAGATCCTCGAGAGGTGAAGCCGAAACATCTGGATCGACCTCTGCAGAACTGCTCCAAACTAAAAACAGTCAAATTTTTCCCAAAGATGATTTCTGATTTATTTACAGGGGAAGGGCTCCCTACAGGGCACTTTATTAAGTTTTATCTACCATTGGGGCGTCAAAGAGGGCACTTTAACTGTGTTTTTCATGGCAACAGGCCCCTCGATGTACTGAGACACCCTGGAGCACGCTCCTACGTCACGGCCCCACCACAGAAAATCAGAAATCCCTCCGGCAGCATCCTGTTTTTCTCTGAGGTGCGGATATATTTAGTTTTCTGACAGGTGTAGGTGACAGCCGCGGGGAAACAAAGAGAGAGAGAGAGAGAGTAAAGCAGAATACTTTTATTAATTCAGAAGAAAACTCTTCAATAAAACACTCTTGTCCTTGTTAGAATCTAAATTATACAAGCGTTGAGGTATAAACTTGAGATTTAAGGACCTCGGGCCCTGGTATCACTTTCAATGCATGCACACAAAAAGACAGAACAAAACAATTTCCTCTCGTCTTCTTATGAATAAAAAATAAGCTGTTTAGTGCATCTGCCTGTTTTTTTGTTTATCCTCCCCCCTCTTCCTCTTCTCCTCCACCCTTTCACCCGCCAGGCAGCGTCTCAGAAAACATCTCTAACACTGAAAATGTGGAGACGGACGGCTGCAGTAATGCGTGTTAGATTGAGATGACCTCAGCGGCGGATGTAAAGTGACAACGCAGCGTTTGACCTCATCTTTACACAAACAAAATGAGTCGCTCTGTCTAAAACACGAGAGCAGGTTTCCTCTCAGCCGGGAGCAGCAGTCAGCCTGTGATTTACAACAGGCGGATGATTTAAAGCGAGCAGAAGTAAACCAATCGGATGAATCAATAATATTTGTTAACGCAGCTTCCAGAGCTTGGAGCCCTCGCCTGGTGTTTGGTCACAAAGTCAATGGGTGGAAGTCAATTATGACGTTACCTTGTGTGGGGAAAAGGGGGGTTAGGTGCGTCTGGTTTAAGTGATGACGGATGGATTATCTGGAAAAGAGTCGACATCGTGTTCTGTCTCAATTTAGGAGCGATATTCTGCGCAGGTCTAATGAATCGAGCTGGGCCGAGACAAATGAGTGGAAGCAGGATGAATAGAACGAGCTGCTGTTCTTTGTTCGTTAAAACCAGAGGCGGAGGAAGTATTCACATCCTACATGTTCAGATCTTTAAAGTTATAAGTCCTGCGTTCAATCCCTGCTTCAGTGAAAGGATGGACGTTCTCTGGTGTTTTTAATATCTGTAGATGTTTCATTTTAACTCCTTTATGTTCTGTTGGCTGGTTTAATCTACAGCAATGCATCATATTCTATATATTGTGTTTGTGGCACAGCTGTCCTGTCAGAAACACGCTTTGTGGCTTTCAACTTTTTGTGTGGTGGCAGGAAATCACAACCCGATCAGACAGTAGGTGTGGGTTTTGGTTTGTTATTCTTAGCAGGAGAAAAATCAACTGCTTGCTGTAAATGACAAATGTTTTCCAGTTGTCCGTCTGTCCGTCTGATTCTTGTCAATGTGATTTGTCTATCTCAAGTACACCTCGATGGGGGATTTCTTCAAATTTGGCTCAAGAGTTGGAGGACGAAGTGATGAGATTGTGACGGTCAAAAGTTCTTTGTTACTCTCAACGTTGAGGCCATTTTCATTAAATGATAGATGGCAATTTTGTGTTGTGGTGATTGAAGATGGGGAACCCTAACATAAGTCTGGTTCACATGAGTTTTTAAAAAAAAATACACCGCTGTTATCCAGCTGCTCTCAGTATAAGCTAGATACAGGGTTCGTACACATTTTTCAAGGTCAAATTCAAGCACTTTTCAAGCACTTTTAAGGGTCATTTTTAAGATTTTCCAGCACATTATTGCTGTAAATTGCGGTAAAATATGTATCTAAAGGAATATATATACTTATGATTTTTTTCTTCACTTTTTATCACAATTATGTACATTGTATTGTGCTGTAAACATCTCAAATTATATTCTATAATAGCAAAAACTTCAGAAATTAATTATCCAGTCTGATCCCAATTTTGTGAAAGACACAGAGTTATAATGTCAAGCACTTTCAAGCATTTAAACTAAAATCCTTGAAAACCTTGAAAACACAACATTGTAATTCAAGCACTTTCAAGGATTTCAAGCACCCGTACGAACCCTGTAGATAGAAGTAGCAGCCAAGCAAAATGTCCAAGAAGAGTATAAATTCAATGAGAGACGGGAACACAAATACATGTTTGTGCTTCATGGAGTCAAGCTGGTATCACTTCTTTGTCAGGAGGCGGTGGTAGTCGACACTTTGACTCCAAACACAGAGACGTGCTAACTTTAGCCACCAAGAAAAGAAACAGACAGCCCGACAATCTGCGACGTCGACACAAACCGCAGCAGCAGTGATACGAGCGCTGCTGAGGCCGTAGAAACCGTCCGATCTTCAAAGTCTTTTTCAGAAGATATGCAAAGACGTTTAACCAGAAAACAGGCTGTTCGCAGAGTCAGCGTGTCAGCAAAGACCAAGTCAGGGAGCTCGTTAATTATGTAATATGAAATCAAGTAGATTCGTCTCCACCGTCGTACATTCACAATCAGCCCTCTGAGGGGAAACACAACGCTGATAAAAATTGAGTTTGACACCTCTGCAGCAAACTCTATTTACATATTCAGAGATCAGAGAACACCGTCAGCTATACATAGAACGAGCCGCATCACAGCTCCATATCATTAATGACCACACTTCTTCTACATGGGGGTTTTTATTAGGCTGCATTTTCCTTCACCGCTCCCTAAAAATCTGTTTGTGTTCGCTGCTCTCTGTTTTCTCTCTCTCTCTCTGTGTGTCAACATTTGCTTGGTTGTTCTAATGAACTCATTCTCCCGCTCTGAAACTCACACAACAGACTTGTTCATGTGTACAGAATGAACCGCGAGCGAGCTTTAAACTGAGAGCTGTCCCGCGGGAAGGGGAAGACCTGAGGGGGGAGCGGTTTCTGTAAAGGATGACTCGGTATGAATCCCATTGATGCTGCAGACTGTAGAGGCTAAACGCTCACATGCATCTGCAGCAGGAGAGGCTGTGTGAATACAAAAATCTGCGTATTAGAGATGTGTGTTTGTTATTTACATGTACAGCTGGATTTATTCTGTCTCCTCTATCGCCACCCTGCAGGCAGGCTGAGAAGAACGGAGGCTTTAGGAGGAAAATCCGAGGATTTGTCTCCCTGAAATGGCTGTTTTTATAAACTCGTGATCATCCCTCCATTGTAGGCCGCTCACGACTCCTGCACGGCTACGAAATCCACCGATATGTTCGTGCATTAATGTTTGATTGGCTCGTGTGTCTATTCTGTTTCAGGATTTTTTAAACTGTTTCTGCTTTGCATCCCTCTGATCCTCCTTTCTGCATCGGGACGACATCACAACAGGGATTCTGCTCTAAACACACTTTGATTAACCGAGATTGTGACCAGAGCGTCAACTCGATTATCTCAAGCACGAGATGAAGAATCCGATAAAAAAAAATGGGAAGATAAGAGAATGTAAGACTGGATGGTTCACAAAGTCTGCAGGAAATCAGAACTATTGTCTCCTCTTTCTAAACTCTTTGATGCTATTTTTAGTTTACAGTGTGAGACAATCGATGGTCTGCAGCGCGGGGAGGTCGAGGAGCTGCAGAACTGAGCGACACTGCTCGCAAGTGGACGACTCGAGTCATTGCAGAAATATGTGCAACACTCCTACGGTTCCCTCACAGTGCTGTCAGTAGATCACGTGGGTTATTTTAATAAAACTTTGCTTCACAAGACGTCCCATTTGCAAACGATGCCTAATGACTCAATCTGGCTTCCTCAGGTTGAATGTTGGAGTGTTTGAAGAATTTATTTCTAACAGCTTTTTCCTTCTTGTTGTGGCTGAACAGGCGCGGCAGGTTCCAGGAGCAATTCTCTTCAGGTGGATTGAGGCTTTTTGAAGTGCAGAAATGGTTTGAGAGCTCCTCAGGCTGCATGTTGCTTTTCACAGCGGGAGCTCGGACTGAGCCACCACCACCACCAGCGCCTAAAAGCACACAGTTTGTTGGAGTTGTCGAGTTGGAGCTCTGATTCTGATAGACACATCAAAAATATTTCCCACATGGTGAAATTACTGTGTCACTGTGACTGAAGCCACTTTTGAATTTCTATTTTGAATTTCTCGGCTCATAAAATGTAGTTTTAGAAGCAGAGATTCTTTATTGTATACATGTAAAACACTTGCTGTGGTAACATGAACAATATTTCTTTAATATGATTGAAATCATTATAATTATTCCAACTTAACTGCTTATAGGGACCATAAATGAAGTGATGCAATGTCAACATGATTCAGACGTTGATATTTTCTTATTGAATGATTATCAGAGGTTTACACCAAACTCCTACATCTGATTAAAAAGTAATTAAGATCAAATATATTTAATCTAATATCCTTGTATCAGATTTTCTGTCAATGAAATTGGTAAACTAGAATTGTGTTGTTCTTTTCTGCAACATCTACTGCACGTTAAGTTTCTATCATCTTTTTTATTATTCCTGTTAAAAGGTTCTGGTTTTTGTTCCTCGATATAGCAGTTTTTTCCTCACTCAAATCGAGGGTCTTAGTGTGAATTTGTGATTGTAATTTGGGGCTCTATGAATAGAATTGATTTGATTTGATTCGACCAGGCTGCATCGGGTCAGACGGGTCATAACTGAGATGGTTGCACGAGGTGTTATTATCATTGGGAGAAGCTTTTTTTGGTATCACTGAAAGTACAGTGGATCATATATGAGACAAACAAAAGACTGAAACTTAAAATAATGTGATTCTTTTTATTTAACTGTGTTGTTTTAAGCCAATAAATTATCACCATTCTGCAATAGAATATAAAATATGCATGGATTTTTGTTGTGATATCATTGCTGCATTCATGCGTATGTTGTATTTGCCTCTGAGTTGTCGTGCAGTGGGTGAATAAAGGTGCGTAAGATCAAAATACTCAAATAAAGTTGATTAAATTCACCCCACATTTGTATTTAAGTGCGCTGCACTCGCTGCAACATGTTCTCTCGTGCTGCCTGCAGAGATTCCAAC